>NC_139716.1:5861425-6303925 GCF_964188405.1 Protomyctophum parallelum | reverse complement strand
TTCTTTGTCTTACCCAGCAGGGCTTGTAACAGACACTGATTGGACTCCAGTGAGAGGCCATGAAGGAAACGCACAAAGAGGTCCAAGTGGCCGTTTTCACTCTTCAGGGCTTTGAGCATGGCTTTCTTCAGGAAACCGTCCAGGGACCTGATCTCTTTTAATTTCAGGAATATCTTCCAGTCCAGGAATGTGTACAATACATTCATCTTCCTCTCTGTGAAACAGTGGAACAGATAAACTGCAGCCAGAAACTCCTGAACGCTCAGATGAACAAAGCAGTAGATGGGCTCTCCCTGGAAGCAATCACTGTCTTTTTTGAAGATCTCTGTGTACTGTGGGGTTTCTTCAACACCAAGACCACATTTTTTCAGGTCTTTTCGGTAGAAGATCAGGTTCCCTGTCTTCAGGTGTTCAAATGCCAGTCTGGCCAGATTCAGAAGAACAGCTCTATCAGCCGGTGTCCCATACTTCTCCCCATCCTTCCATGCCTGAAGAGAGACGAAGCGGCAGTACATCTCAGTCGGGGTCTTGGGCAGCTCACCAGTCTGGTCTGTCTTCAACATGGGCTGCAAAACTGTGACAGTGATCGAACAGAACATTGGGATTTCACACATGATGCGGATGCTCCTTGATTCATTGATGTGTGAGATGACTCTGTTGGCCTGGTTCTCATCACTGAATCTCTTCATGATGTACTCCTTCTTCATGTCATCACTGAACCCTTGCACTTCTGTCACTATGTCGACAAAACAAGAAGGGATCTGTTTGGCTGCTGCAGGGCGTGTGGTTATCCAGATGTGAGCACAGGGTAGCAGTTTTCCTTCTATGAGGTTTACCAGTAAGACTTCCAGTGAGGTGGGATGGGTGAAGTCATCGGGGCAGACACGGGCCGTCTTGAAGGGTAAATTAAATTTGCTTTCATCGAGACCATCGAAGACAAACAGAAGTTTGAAGGGACTTTGGTCGTAATCTTTGATTCCTGACTCCTGCAGCGTTGTGAAGATATAATCGAGAGCCTCTTCCGGGATGAATTTGGTTGTGTGGATGCATTTGTGAATTAGTTGTGACAAACTAAACTCTCCTCCCTGCAGCAAATTTAGATGGCGGAATTGGAACACAAATGTGAGATGTGGAAGTTCATTTTCTTTCTTTGCCCAGTCAGAAACAAACTTGTGTACGAGAAAGGATTTGCCAACTCCTGCGATACCAATGGTCATCACTATTCTGATGTTTTCTCCAGAAGGTGATTTAAAGATTGCACTGAGTCGGATCTCCTGGCCTGCTTTCTTCATCTCCATCTGTATGACCTCATGCTCACTGCTGAACTCTGTGTCCTCCAATTGTATGATTCTGACATGAGTGTAGCATCCTTTAAAATGCTTCTTATCCTCCATTTGGAATGTCCCTTCAGGTACACTCGCAAATGGTTTTACAACTCTTGCTTTAAGACCGTTTTGGTAGATGGAAATACGTAGTTTTACATGTCCTTGTGTGTCCACGAGCAAATCTGGGGAACAAAGTCAATCCTTATATTAATAGAAAGTATTACATGGGTGAGTTTTCTTAACTTGCTGAATAATAATAATAGCCTACATTATAACACTTAAAAAATAGTATAAAATCTATTTTGAATCACTACATGATTACAATGTATCTGCTTTGCTGCTTATTTTTAAAATCAAAGGTGATATAGTGATATATAGGTGACAGTCAGCTCTGTTGCACAAGTTTTTTTTTTTATCACCACTGTAAGTATGCTAGACAGAAGTAAATAGACACTACATTTTGACCAGACGAAAACATATTTAAAATAATATTTCAATCAGAATAACTTTTTATGTAACTAAATACTTTTCCTCTGCACACTGACTGTAGACACTCTGATCTCCTATTGAAATGAATGATTACCTTCCTGTGGAGGCTGTGAGGACGTGGTGAGGGGAGTGCTACCTGAAGACTCTCCAACATCACTGACATCTGCTACGAGAGAGAGAGAGAGAGAGAGAGAGAGAGAGAGAGAGTTGTCTCATTTGGCGGGGTGAATTTGTCTCATTTGGGGGTGTTTGAATTTGTCGGTGCTGTGTGTCTCTATAGTCTATACTGTAGCCTATGTATTGTATTGAAATAGTATTGTATTGAAATACAGTAGATGTGTTATGGTCTGGCTCCCTGCCTGTCCATCTTTCCACTTTGGCCACTCCCCCCCCCCATTGTTTCTACACACACCTGTCTCCAACTGCCTCATCAGCCCAATTGTTCCCCTCTCACTACTCACCTGTGCCAACTTCCCCTAACAAGCCTCCACCTATAAGACTGAACTCATTCTGCTCATTCTTTGCTAGAGTATAACCATTTGTTAGTGTGTTTTCCGGACTCCTGCATTTCAGTACTTCTTTCCCGAGTGTTCCTCAGGTTTGATTCCCTGCGTTGTTTTTGGACTTTGATACATGTTACTCCTTGTTTACCTTTTTGACCTGCCTATGGATGTTATGATTTTTGCCTGCCTGCTTCACTTTATGTAAGCCTTCGCCTGATGTTTCGTCATCATTAAACTCTTGCAAAGTACTCTGCCTGTGTTGCCTGCATTTGGGTTCTACTTTGACACGCACCATAACAGTATACTCTAGCCAAGATGAACCCAGCAGAGCGACAGCTTTTTCAGAGGAGAGTGGCAGAGTTTGATCGGGTGGTTGCTCGCTTCTTGTCTTCTACCCCCGACCATTATGCTAAATTTAAATTTGAGATTTCCACACAGCAGCAGTGGTTCAGTGAAAGGCCTTGGGTGAGTCATTTTGTTCCCCACCTTGATATTGTCAAAGGAAGGCTCAGAGACTTTATGCAGTCTAGTTCTGTTCATGTTGCTTCCCAGCCAGCTCGGCAGTCACTTAGGCTTGGTTTTGTGGCCCTTCAGCCTGCCTGTCATGAGCCCCCTAAGCAGCTACGTTCTAACTCTGTTTCTGTTCATCGGCCTGCTAGCCCCCAATTGATTAGCAACCAGCCTGCTAGCGCCCATCCCCCACCTCCAGCTATTGCCAGCCTCAATCCTGTTGATTCACTGCATGCCCCAAATCCTTTTTATGGCACCCGCCTGGCAGGTGGGGGTCCCCGTAGTTTCAACAAGCGGGGAGGTGCCCCCCTGGGTCGCCTGGGGGGAGGTGCCCCCCTGGGTCGCCTGGCCACCAAGCCAGCCCAGCCAGCCTGTCCTGACAGGGTGGGGAACCGGGGCCATGCCAGTAGAAGGTGTGGTCGTCATGGCTCCCCATACCACCAGGATTCTACACTGCAGTTTTCCAATGAGGATTATACACTGCGGTTTTCCTCTGAGGATTTTACACGGCAGCTCTCCTCCGAGTCTTCGCCGCTGCAGCTCTCCTCCGAGTCTTCGCCGCTGCAGCTCACCTCTGAGGTCTCACCGCTGCAGCTCACCTCTGAGGTCTCACCGCTGCAGCTCACCTCTGAGGTCTCACCGCTGCAGCTCACCTCTGAGGTCTCGCCGCGGCAGCTCACCTCTGAGGTCTCGCCGCTGCAGCTCACCTCTGAGGTCTCGTCGCTGCAGCTCACCGCTGAGGTCTCACCGCTGCAGCTCACCTCTGAGGTCTCACCGCTGCAGCTCACCTCTGAGGTCTCACCGCTGCAGCTCACCTCTGAGGTCTCGCCGCTGCAGCTCACCTCTGAGGTCTCGCCGCTGCAGCTCACCGCTGAGGTCTCGCCGCTGCAGCTCACCTCTGAGGTCTCGCCGCTGCAGCTCACCTCCGAGGCTTCACGGCTGCAGCTCACCTGCTCCGAGGTCTCACCGCTGCAGCTCACCTGCTCCGAGGTCTCACCGCTGCAGCTCACCTGCTCCGAGATCTCACAGCTGCAGCTCACCTGCTCCGAGGTCTCACCGCTGCAGCTCACCTGCTCCGAGGTCTCACCGCTGCAGCTCACCTGCTCCGAGATCTCACAGCTGCAGCTCACCTCGGGGGCTTCTCCGCTGCAGTTCTCCTCCTCTGAGGATCCTACTCTGCAGCTTTCCTCTGAGGATTTTACACTGCAGTTTTCCTCTGAGGATTCAACGCTGCAGTTCTCCTCCGAGGATTCTACGCTGCAGTTCTCCTCCGAGGCTTTGCCGCTGCAGCTCTCCTACGAGGCTTCAACGCTGCAGCTCTCCTCCGAGGCTTCGCCGCTGCAGCTCTCCTCAGAGTCCTCGCCGCTGCAGCTCTCCTCCGAGGCTTCGCCGCTGCAGCACTCCTCCGAGTCTTCGCCGCTGCAGCTCTCCTCCGAGGCTTCGCCGCCGCAGCTCTCCTCCGAGTCTTCGCCGCCGCAGCTCTCCTCAGAGTCTTCGCCGCCGCAGCTCTCCTCAGAGTCTTTGCCGCTGCAGCTCTCCCCTGGGGCCTCGCCACTGCAGCTCTCCCCTGGGGCCTCGCCGCTGCAGCTCTCCCCTGGGGCTTCTCCGCTGCTGCAGCTCTCCTCTGAGGCCTTGCAGCTCTCCTCCGAGGTTTCGACGCTGCAGCTCTCTGAGGACCTCCAGCTTGCTCCCACTGAGGCTCCGCAATTCAGCGCCCCAGTGCCCAGGCTGCCCAGAACTCTGTCTGCAGCCTTGTGTCTAGAGCCGGCAGCATCCCCTGTGGCGTCGCCTCCAGCTGCAGTGACGTTGGTCCAAAGATCTTCATCCTGGGCGGTCCTCCAGACTTCGCCGGCCTCCTGGGTGGCACCGTCTGGTCATTCTCCAGACCCCTCTCCTGTGCAGTCTTGGGGGTCTGAGTGGCCTCCTGATGCCTCCGCTGTCTCACCTCGGCCTCCTGGCCGTCCTCCTGATGACAGCTCCACCCGCTCGTCTTGGCATGCTGGCCGCCCTCCAGACTGTGCCTCCTCTGTCTCGTCTCTACCCCCAGGCCGCCCACCAGATGTCTCCTGCTCACTCCTGGTCCACCCTCCAGGCCGTCCCCCTGAAGTTAAGGTTCACAGACCCCTTTGCTCTGGTGCCATGACAGCCTCCCTCCTCCAGACCCCCTCCACCCACCCTGCTCGTTCTTGGTCAAGGTCGTGGGACGTCTGGAATCCGCCCCTTGAGGGGGGGGTACTGTTATGGTCTGGCTCCCTGCCTGTCCATCTTTCCACTTTGGCCACTCCCCCCCCCCCCATTGTTTCTACACACACCTGTCTCCAACTGCCTCATCAGCCCAATTGTTCCCCTCTCACTACTCACCTGTGCCAACTTCCCCTAACAAGCCTCCACCTATAAGACTGAACTCATTCTGCTCATTCTTTGCTAGAGTATAACCATTTGTTAGTGTGTTTTCCGGACTCCTGCATTTCAGTACTTCTTTCCCGAGTGTTCCTCAGGTTTGATTCCCTGCGTTGTTTTTGGACTTTGATACATGTTACTCCTTGTTTACCTTTTTGACCTGCCTATGGATGTTATGATTTTTGCCTGCCTGCTTCACTTTATGTAAGCCTTCGCCTGATGTTTCGTCATCATTAAACTCTTGCAAAGTACTCTGCCTGTGTTGCCTGCATTTGGGTTCTACTTTGACACGCACCATAACAAGATGGATGTTTACCATCATTTGGTCTCTGAGAGGAAGATGCACTGCTCTCTGAAGTCTCTGGAACATCACTGGTGCAATCTGTAAAGACACAGAGAGAGAGAGAGAGAGAGAGAGAGAGAGATCTGTTGCATGAGAATATATTTTATCGTTTACACTATTTAAAGTCTGTCGTCCTGTCCAGGATTGGCTGTTCTGTGTAAGGAGTGCTGATATGTGAAGATGGTTGGTTCCTGTCGTCCCTGTTTGACTGCATCCAGACAGTAGATCCACGAAGATGCTTTTGGCATCTTCGTGACTCCACTGTGTGGAACCACCCTTTGTGATGCCATCTTGATTGGCATCACAACCCGATTGGTTGTTGTCCCCATGGTGCCTTCCAAACAGGAAGTGATTGAATGTAATAGAGACACACACAGCACCACCACTTCTGGTCCGTTAGAACGGTGTACCGCAGGCCAGCCAGTTGAAATGCAACTGTACTTATAGCCTACTTTTAAAATGATACAAAATGAACTGAAGACTATATTGATTTAAATAAAAATATGTTTCCAAATGTATGGAGTGTCTTTGTCAACATATCTTCAATGTGTTTCACATTTAATTTACAATTGAATGGGTTACCCATTATGTTAACAGAGCAGAGGGGAGACGCATTTCAGTGACACCGCTGTCTTTACGAGGCTACGAGGCTGCGAGTCTATATTTTGAACATGTCATGTGGGCTTATATATGTTTTACGCACCGCGGAGCTCCGACGGTGTGTTTTACCGTTGTTGTATAATTACCTTGGCTGAATGTAATTGGGGAAATAACCCAAGTAAATGGAGGAGTAACTTATCCTGACATTTTCAACTACCTAGTCAATTCTCCAGATTAGTATTAATAATTAGTCTTGCAAGATGCTGTTTGGATATTTTTCCACACAGATAGCCTATAAAACGAAACACAAATGTATTGAAAATGGCAGGTGTGTGACATTAAAACAGAGAAATCAAACATATGGGACAGTACTGTAATAGAAAATATTTCTTTATGACTTATTTTCTAACGGACCAGAAGTGGTGGCACTGTCTCATTTGGGGTCGTGAATTTGTCGGCGTCTCTATGGTCTATGCTGAATGTATTGTATTGAAATACAGTAGATGGATGTTTACCATCATTTGGTCTCTGAGAGGAAGATGCACTGCTCTCTGAAGTCTCTGGAACATCACTGGTGCAATCTGCAGAGAGAGAGAGAGAGAGAGAGAGAGAGAGAGAGAGAGAGAGAGAGAGAGAGAGAGAGAGAGAGAGAGAGAGAGATTGAATGGCAGTATAATTGACGCTTTGAGGCAAGGCTCTTCATCTTGGCGAACTTGTTTGTGTGTGTGTGTGTGTGTGTATGTGGGTGTGTTTGCGTACGCGCGCACACAAACACACACACACACACACACACACATAATTACTGCGTGTAGTAATTAGTAGTAAACCCTTGTTGTAGTCTTGTAGGCTGTTTCAGAGTCTACTGGTCTTCAAGTTTGTCAGTAACTTGTAAACATATATATATATATGCATACACACACACACACACACACACACACACACACACACACACACACACACACACACACACACACACACACACACACACACACACACACACACACACACACACACACACACACACACACACACACCCCATGTATTCACCTTTGGGTCGGTTCAGAAACTTCTCCTGTAGATCAGTCCTTTTGATCTTCTTCAGGACATTCCCCACGATCTGAGTTGCATGAGTAGTGTAGTTCTGCACGATCAGATCCACTGTCTTCATCCTGTCAGCGTGTTCCAGTTGGCATGCTTTGAGCGGCTGGAAGCCTTCAACATGAACAGGAAGCTTCAGATGCCACTTGAACTGCTTAAAGTCATATTCTTCCAGATCGTTGAGAGTTGTCAAGATATGTTCCTTAAGTCCATCCATGGTTTATTCCTGACACAAACAGAAAGTTCTCTTGCGGACACACATAGGCACATACGGAATACATACGGAATAGACACACATTTAAAGAAAAAAAGAAAAGAACAAAGAAAACATTAATGGGGCTGTTATTTTGTACATCTATGTGAGCGTGATTGTCCCGCATTTCAACGACTTTTCATGCGTCCCGCAAATTGAGACGTTGACCCACATTCTGATTGACAGGGTAAGTTTTCATATGTGCGCTTAAAATCTGTCTCACTGTCTGTGAGCAGCGGAGGTTGTCATCACAGAGTGTGTGACACAGGGGGAGGGGGCGGACCATGGGTGTGTGTGTGTGTGTGTGTGTGTGTGTGTGTGTGTGTGTGTGTGTGTGTGTGTGTGTGTGTGTAGGTAGGATTGGCCGTCAATCAAACAGCCGGTCATAGCGTGAGGAAATCAATGCGGCTAGTTAAGTGAACGCCCACCAAAAAAAGAAAAACAACATTACACACCGCACAACAAGTTAGCAGCAGAATTAACGAAAAGTGAAACAAGCAACATGGAGGAGGACAAAAGGGAAGAAACAAAGACGACCGCAAAGAAAAGGAAGTGCAGCTATAACAAAGACTGGGAAACGATTTACCCGCTGGGTGAAGCCAGTGATAGTCTTCTGTAAAAGTAGTTTCTCAGTGACACATGGAGGTGAATATGACGTGAAGCGACACCGACAATGGATGCTTCACGGTGCATGGGCACGTTTGTTTTAAAAACAAAACAAGATTCCAATTAACGCAGATAAGGTAACAGCACAGCATCAGCATCAGTCATATTTTCAGACAGTGATATTGCAAAGAAAATGGCATGTGGACGTAAGGCAGCATCCATAGTTACAGACGTGCGTGCACCTGTCTGTGTAGAGAATTGTTTGAGAGAGTTAATAACACCAGTGGTTCAAGAACTCCAATGTGACAAAACTGCCCACACCCAGAGCTGGGTTTGAAAAGCAAGATACTTGACTTTTATGAGGATAGTGACATCTGATGAGACATCTGCTACCATACACCGACAGATTACAAGCAAGTTAGAAGAAAATGGCCTGCAACTGGACATGATTCCAGCATGCAGTGCTGATAATGCTAGTGTAAACTATGGGGAAAATAATTCAGTGTTCCCGAAGCTAAAGTTAGACAACAGTGGCATCATCAAGGCAAATGGCATGGCTCACATAGTACACAACATCAGCATCAGAGTTTTGTATTCTGTGCAGGCAGCGACTGGGAGCCAATGGAGGGAGCGGAGAAGGGGGGAGACATGTGAGACTTTTGGCTGGTTGAAGACCAAGCGGCATTTTGGATCAGTTGGAGGGGCTTAAGTGCACATGCCGGTAGGCCAGTAAGGAGGGAGTTACAATAGTCAAGTTTTGACAAGACTGTCATCAGCTGGGCTGATCCATGATGCGACATTTCCTGGTGTAATGCGGGGTCGAGCTGAGTAGCTCACACTGTCTGGTGTGGGGGCGGTGGCTTTACAGGCTTCTGCCGGCGTGTGTGTGTAGTTGTCACCGTGTCGCCCACGTGTTGTGCAGCATTACATGAAGAGCGTGATGTGACCGTTACAGGCTTCCTGCACGTTTATAGTAAGTGCAACCTGACGTCGCAATAAGACCTCGTTTTTCCAAGATCTTCCAATTCAGACACATTGTTTTCAAATATTATTTTTTCCAAAATGTCACTGGTCCAGTTGTGGTTTGTTTTAAGCTCTACTCTAAAAAACAGGCATAGAACACTTATGCCAATAGTACAATATCCAAAATCACAGACAATATCCAGTCTAATGATATGGATATAATACTGATGCCCTGCAGACAGGCCTAAAGTAATTACCCTATGTTACCCTATGTTGACCAATGATCATCATTATGATGACATTATGCCCTGTGGAAGCCACTTTCTCTTTCTCATGTGGAATGTGTTTCACTCTGGTCAGTTTACATGACATTCTCCACACTGGCAGGAGAAGGACACTGTTCTTTTGGATTACATTATGTAACGTGGGTAACTACTAACTCACCCATTGAAAACACAGTAACTATAATGGTTACTGTTACGTTACAAGTTACAGCAAAAAGTAGTTTTGTTATGTAAAGTAACTTAAAGTAAGGGCGTTAGTTCCAACACTGCTCCTCATCCTCCTCACTCTCAACTTCTTTGTCTTCTTCAACTGGCCCTGGTGCAGCTAGGTGTGTTGGGAGAGCAGGACGACACCGACAACCCACCAACTCCAAACTACGTCTGAAAGAAACTATGTTTGCTGGACAAACGTATATATATTCAGACATCAGTATACCGATCAGAGTAACCAGTTGGACCAGATGGATAGTTCAGAAGTTCTTATTTATTACTGACATTAATGGCACTGAACATGTTGACGATTGAGATGATGATGAGTGATGATGAGTGATGATGTTTTGAAATTAATGCATCATAATGGAACCAAATGGAACAAAGAACCACAATTCTAGTGGTGCTGCCTCTCCCCACACAGATGTTTGCTCCCTGAGCATTCTGCTGCCTATTTAGGCCCACCCCAGGTGCGCCAATTTGGGAAGATTACTAAATCCCGCCCACTCTTAAGTACACTGATCTTCTCTACACTTTCCCCCTACTCACCGCGTGAGGGGATTTTCTACAACGTCCAAGTGGTGAGGTGTGGTACTCGGTGTGGGGTGGCACACTAGATATGCCAAGTAGTTGGTGCTGAGGCTGTGTTGGCCTAGGCTATCTGCATCTGCAGGGAGAGGGATACATTATTTTTTCTTCATTGTCTTCCACTTGGCAGCACAAGGTTCTTGTCACGCACGCACATGCACACACACACACACACACACACACACACACACACACACACACACACACACACACACACACACACACACACACGCACGCACGCAGACTATTATATTTATATTAAAGCTCTATTAATTTCCCAAAACATGTAAAAATGCATTACATTTAAATTCAAAGCAATTTATTGTTTTACTGTAGGTTAGTATTATAGCTCTGCATCTCAAACAACCCAACTTATATAATTATGTAAGTAAACAAAGGGTCTGCTCTCTGCTGGTTATTGTGGAATTGTTAGATTACTAATAATCATAGGATATAGTATAATTATTATATCTCAAAGGTCAATTTGAGGTTTTGAGTATAGAGGGTTCAAGAGATTAAAATGTAATAGCCTACCGTTCATCAATTAATGTTACCAACATATAAATAGAAAAGAAACAAATAAACAAAACAGAAATTACAGGTCACACTTGTAGTGCTGTCAAACAAGTCTATGTCTAGTTTAATCTGCAACAGTTTTATAATATAATTGCCTATGTATAGTGGGGGTCCCTGCTTGATCTCTCACTCTCAGCTAAGTGGTCCTTGGCTTGACCTGAAAAACATTGAAGACCCTGGCCTGCATGTATTATTAACATTATAAATACATAGCAGATGTACAAGCTCACAACGCGTCTCATCCACGCCCCGCTGTGAGCTTGTGGATCTGCAATTTTAGGCGTGCGACACCGTCTTGCAGCAGAATATAAATAAGTATTCTATCCCAGAGAACAGCAGGGGAAAGCTGGACAGTGGAAAGTTGTAAAGGACTTTAAACGCAAGCAGTACACCCTGCTGTGGCGTTGTTGTTGCAGAAGCTTTCTTTAATTACAAATTGATGATGATCGCAACGCAGATTTGCGTCGGATAATCAGCAAGCACAGCTGTGGAGTGTGGATCAGATTCATTACGAGCAGTCCAGCATGCAGCGCTACAGTGAAAAGTCAACTGATCGACGGACAAAGCTACTCGGACAGCTATTTTATAAAGCTAAAGAGTAAAGGTGGTGCTTCTTGTTTAATGTGTGGGGCTCACTTCTGTTAGTCCCGGGTGCTCTTTATAGTCTGAGTCTGTTTGTTGTCTCAACGTGTCTACTCTGACTGCACCGTCGTACGGTAGCTTCTGTTCACTGACTGTGTGCGCTGCGAGAGACCTTTTATTTCTTCCTTTTCTGATGGTTGCGCTGCGAGAGACCTTTTATTTCTTCCTTTTCTGATGGTACGTTCAATGCGCCTCGGAAACACAGGATAGGGTGAAATTTACCATGAAAAAACGGTGCAACCACGGATTTTACCGATGCAAGCACTACACGAACGATGCATCGAGATTTCACCCGTCAATTTTACCGATACACAGTGAATGAACCGATTCACTCGCATCGCGCACGTCATAATCGATGAATCGATACGTATCGATTATGTGCATGTGATAATATTATAGCTGCCTGTCCCTACGTTCATGCCTCTGATCTGCTCTGTCACAGCTAGCCACTGTCGTGCGGGAGGCGGTACAATGGGATGTCAATAAGGAAGTCAAGGAAGGAAGGATAGATAGCATTTCTGTTGGCTTAGATAGCATTTGACACAGACTTATAGCATGTTATGTAGACAGCACTATAATTGTATTGTATATAGTCATAGCACGCCATAGTACATATGTATAGCATAGTAGTGAATATGTATAGTTTATTATGTATAGTGTATGTATAGTTTCATCATATAGATATTCCACTGTTACCTTCTTAGCTTACGCATGTTTCATGATAAATGCTTTTATGTGATGTATTCCCATGCTTTTGTTCTTGCCTAAATGTAAGTCGCTCTGGATTAAGAGCGTCTGCTAAATGCCTAAATTGTAAATTGTAAATTGTAAATTGTAAGGAAGAGAGAATTTCAGAGCTGCCAAAACGGTCAAACACAGATAAAATATACTTAACGGCTTCTGCGCCAAAGGAAAATTCTCAGATGTTTCCGTTGTCTCCTATAGCTCCTATATGCTTCTTTTGAAATATCTAACCCCCATCAAGAATGCGCAGCACGGACGTTTCCGAAGTTATTTATGTCTGTGTACCATTTAGCCATTGTCCAATGGCACGGGACCCTACGGGGTAAAGTCATCCAAATGTCAGAAACTTTATGTACCGTTGGGTTCCGAGCGGGGCTAGGGGTGCTGGTTGCTCGTACATGTGCGTTGTGCGCGCAACATTTTTCAATTATTTACACTTTTACAATAGGTCATGACTGACAGAGCAGACAGTTCCAGCAGGCTAAAGGATGATGAAAGACTAAGAATACAATTATTGAAACTTTTCACTTTGGGCACACTTCATTATATCTGCTCGGCGGCAGGGTAAGGTAGCACACCTCAGAATCCATGTAGAGTGTACATGGGCAACTGGCGGCCCCCACCTACACTTAATGTGGCCCTCAGGTTAATATCAGAATACTTGTATTATTATTATTATTGATTTGCAAAGATGACCAGCCTTACTTACTTCAGTCTAAATTAGTAAAATTAGTTTAAAATGATATTTTCTTATGTCCAATGTATTTGTATTTAGTTCATAAAATGTCAACAAAAAAATATAAATTTCAATTCAAATAATAGCAAAAATAGCTGATCTACAAGCTCAAAACGTGCTGTGGTGCCGCGCGTTTTGAGCTTGTAGATCAGCTATTTGTGCTACGACAGTAATATGCACTGTGGCCCTCTGGAGTGAGTGTGGAAATATAGTGGCCCTCTCCATCGTCAAAGTTGCCCATGAGGGTTATAAGTACTATACGCAACAAGTACACACACACACACACACACACACACGCACGCACGCACGCACGCACGCACGCACGCACGCACGCACGCACACACACAAACACACACACTAGAGCTGGGATACCCGACTGAAACCCGGCGGGTCCCGGGATAAAAAACGATCCGACTAGTCTGTCTCTCTGTGTGTTTTCTGGTTAACCAGGACCATTCTCTGTGTGTTTTCTGGTTAACCAGGACGCATATGGTCCACTTAGAGTAGCCTATATATTAAGGTGGTGCAGCGTGACAACGCAGTGCAAGCAGTCCCCTTCAACTCTTCAAGCGGTGCTGCTTGTTGTTGCAAGTTTGCAACGCGCTGCAAGCAGCAGCAGCAAATCTGTTTGTTCTCCTCCTTCAGCCGTTTGTTTGTTAAATCGGTTCATTTAGCTATCTCAGTTAAAAGTGGGAACTTTTAAAACACGCACAAACTTTTAAACACCAGTTCTCTTTTCTCATTGGACTTTTTTTTCCCCCAGCGATGGGATACAGGCAAGACGCTAACGTCATCAAAGGCCAGCTAGATTACCCTGGCACTTGAAAGAAAATTCCCAGCAGGGCAAACTCAAAATCGGATTGGCTAATTGAACCTGTCAATATCTCTATCGCTCCCATTCAATTTAACAGCAAGGGGAATCAGTGGAAATTCTGAAGGCCTCACGGCTCACGGTGGAGATTTTTACCCGGAGACAACACAAGGAAAAAATCTCATTGGTTAAAAAACAAAACAAAAAAACAAGCGCTGTTGTACCTGCACAGAATGGAAGCAGCGCGTCTGGCCTGTCTGAATGAGAGACAGTGCAATGATGGCAGCTAAATACAATATATTTTCGAAAAATAAACATTTATTATAAAATATAAATGTCTGCATCAGGCAAGTGCAGGGCCAGCAGAGAAGGCCTTACTGTCCCTGACGGCACACCACTGCATTTAACAGAAGTAGGACTATAGGTTGCTGACCGCGTCCTTTCCCATCCTGTCAACCCGTCCCACGTGTCGACAAGCGATACTTCTGTCCCTTCCATCGCACGTTACATGAACAATTTAGGTGCAGAGGTGAGTGGGTGTGTGTCATATGGTTAATTATTACAGAGATTGCTTGCTTTTCAGAGGACAGTGTTACTTGAGGTCAGGAGGAGATCAACTTCTACCAGTTATATAACGTACCAAACCAAAAACGGTTGTGTTTGGTAATAACTTAAGGTAGCTTCGATAGATGGTGTCGTCTTGATGAGACATCTCCTATCATGAGGAGAAAGTCTTAGACCTTACTGTTGTGATGTCACGCATGACAATGGAACAATGGAAAAATTATAGATAAGAGTCAATTGCAAAAGCATCATGTATGATGTACCGTACATATGTATGACTGATTAGATCATGATAAAGGGCAGCTGGGGCGCCTGATGGAGGGGAAAGGAACTGGTTGTTCCATCCACACGCTATGTCCAACCGGGGAAACTCCCCCTTGTCACGTGAAAAGAAGCGGCTTGGACTCCTCATTCATAGAAGGAAGCATGAGGTCAGTCCTCTGCTCTCCCCAGGTTGGCAGGGGAAGTGGATGGCACTGGGTGATAAGATGGGTTTCAAAATTAGCCACACGCACGCACAATTTGCAATGAAAATGCTTCAATCTGGTGCACTTTGAGATCAAAATTCAGCGGCTAGATCTATAAAGAACTACACACATTTGATTATTATCATCTTTACTGTGCCATTGCCAACATCAATTCCAGCACCAGTACCACCCAGAAGTATACCACCATTATGACTGATGTTAAAATACAGTAAAAGGACTGCCTGCTTATCGTTGCTTGCAAATATCAGCGTGCTGTGTTTTGGGGTCTCCATCTCAAGCTGCATGCATAATTGATAGTAAAGAGTAGTATAATGTCCATATATCCATTCTCTCCCTATGATTGGCCACTATTACTAATCTAATATCACTATTATATTTGAACAGCTTTCATGCATTTTGAACGTCCACACAATAATATTTACGTCAAGTCTCGCCGGGTGGATACGGCCCTGCACACACACGCACGCACACACGCACGCATACACAGCAACAACAACATCAGGACAGCAGGAACATCAGGACAAATAGATCATCAATAGAGTAGTACTGTCTGAATACGAGCACACACTCATCAAACAGAATGGGCACAGCTGCTCACACTGGTGTAATTTTTCAACATAAGTGTTTTGCACAAACAATGCCACTGACACTGTAATAATGTAATATGCATGTTAGAGGAAGTGCTATTATGGTGGCTAATTAGATAGATAGATAGATAGATACTTTATTGATCCCCAAGGGGAAATTCAGGTTATCCCAAAGCTCGTACAGGCATGTTAGTTAAAAAACACATCACAAAAACAGGGGGACACATGTTAAGACTAAGCGGGAATAAACATAAAAGGCATTAAAAAGCATTTAAAAGGTAACAGTGGGGATGATTAAAAAACCCTTGCTATTGCACTCTAACTAAAATAAAAAAAAACCTCAGTCCAGTTCATAAACCTAGCGGCTGGCCTTCGAATTGAAGAGCCTAATAGCTGTTGGTACAAAAGTTCTCTTGAACCGGTTTGTGTTGCACGGCACTGAACGGAACAGATCCCTGCGGTTGCTTTTCCGGCCCACAAGGATACTGTGGAGCGGATGGCTCACATTGTCCATTATGGCCTGCATTTTGGTGTTGGTGCACCGCTCAACAACAGACTCCAGTGAGTCCGGCCTCTCCCCCAGTACTGAGCCGGCTTTCTTCACCAGCTTGTTCAGCCTCCTAGCGTCCTTGTCCATCACGCTGCCTCCCCAGCACACTGCAGCATAAAAAAGGACACTTGCCACTGCCGACTGGTAGAACATGCGCAGCATTCTGCTGCACACGTTGAATGACCCGAGCCTCCTCAAAAAGAAGAGCCTACTCTGTGTCTTCTTATACACAGCCTCAGTGTTCAGAGCCCAGTCCAGTTTCTCATCCAGATGGACTCCCAGGTATTTGTATGACTGCACCTGATCAATGGCTGTCCCTTGGACCATGACGGGCTGAAGAGGAGCAGGCTTTTCCCTGCGGTAGTCCACCACCATCTCCTTGGTCTTGGAGGTGTTCAGCAGGAGGCAGTTCTTTTTGCTCCACTCTCCAAACGCCCTTGTCACCTCCCTGTATTCCTCCTCCTGCCCACCCTTGACACACGCCACGATTGCTGTGGCATCGACACCACATAAAGCCAGTGCCGTTTCCCTGCACAGCAACATAACATAACATATTATTAAAAGGTATTCATATTGTGGGACAAATCGGGTGCAGGCCTTTGGTCCGACATACTAACAGTCCGACGATCCAAAGTGATGCCATTAGTCCAACAGCACATTAGTCAGACAAACGTTATGCCAATGGTCCGACAGACATACAGGTCTGACACCCCAATAGTCTGACATAGCAGATATGTTAAGTTAGACAGACGACGTACCAATAGTCTGACAACCCATAAATCTGGCACCCAATTCCCTAACTATGTCGTCTTCTCTTTTACAGGTGTACATTTATCATCCTTTTGTTCTCCGCATTGAAAATGTGTTGCATAATTGGGCGTCGGCCCTGCGCAACATGGCCTGTATCCAAATAGCCTGTGCATGTGTGGGTATGTATTCTTTGTTATGGTGAATAAATGAAGGTGCATATCTCACCCAAACCTCAGGACTGCTCGCCATGCAGTATTCATACCATAGGGTCCTCTGATGTCTCTCTCTCTCCTTCTCTCTCCTTCTCTCTCTCTCTCCTTCTCTCTCTCTCTCTCTCTCTCTCTCTCTCTCTCTCTCTCTCTCTCTCTCTCTCCGTTATCGAGCATAGCGACCAATATGTCATGTTTAAACAATCAAGACAATAGGCGATCAAGGAATATATCTAATCACCCATGCTGGCACAAAGATGTCAGTCTAATAGTGTACCTGCCGACCACCGCTGTCCGGGTAAACAAAATTAAGCTTTTAAAGTGGCTGTACACATATTAACCGTCTTCCTGCCATTGCCGAAGCCCTTCGGCAATTGAAGCATTAATTTGATATTAACGCTTGCTGCCATTGCCGAAGCCCTTCGGCAATTGCCCTTTATTAGTGCATATGATTGATCAAGCCATAATGCTACTCACGTTAGCCGGTTAGCTAGCACTGTTGTTAGCACTGCACTGGATCGTTCATATTAATTCACCGTCGCCATAAGAATCCATTCTATCCGTTTCTTTCAATCGCCTGTATCTCCTATTCCTTGTCCCAGATGGCATTTTTGGTCAAAACAGCGTTTCTTTGACGGCACGAGCCGACGTTGTGGAGTGCAAAAATGTACCGGCATTTTTCGATCATGTAAACAAAGGTTGTCTTGGCAACGTAAAGCTGGCAGGGATAAGCTCACTTCCGGTTGAGGCAAAATGTGGCTTTTCAAAATAAGAGCTCAAATTAAAAAAATGCTGGCATGAATTAGGTCCTAATTTCTCAATAAATGGCAGCAGTAAAAGGGTTAACCAGTTAACAGTTTATTTAATATAATTGTATTTGCAAAAAGGTCAATTGCCTTCCGTCTGTTAGAAAGCTTCTGTATATGAAGGCCCTAGTAAAAGATACTGGTTCTGTTCAGAATTTGTCGTCTCCCGTCTTTCCACAAAATAATAGAAAATGCTCGATAGTGGGCTCGATAAGAACCCGGCTCGATAAGCCTGATCGATAAGGTGCTCGTTATCAATAAAACAATTAACGAGCTCCATCCAACAGAACAGAACTCCCACCACGGGTCTCAGACAATCAATTAATAACTGTGCAACCACTATATTATATGGCAAGGATTTCCTACAGCCTCAAGTCCACAAATCTGAACTAACCCTTTAAGGTCAAGTCAGCTTGGGGTCATCCCTATGTTCCCTGGGTTCTATGTTCCACACTTACCTTAGGGTTAAGGTTAGGGTTTAGGGTTACGGTTACTTGTCACACAAATAATTGTGAATACTGACTTTGAGAGAGTTTTCTTTTTCATTTTTCACACATCATCACATTTTATAACTCAATAACTTGGTGAGACCAGTTGCTCATAAACAGCGGTTGGACTTTCCACAGGATTGCCCACTCATCAATAGAGTAGTACTGTAATTTTTCAACATGGAAGCAATTATGACAAAATAACAGGTTATCTCAAATAGTTGTGATTATTTAGCACCATGTTTGTGCTATATCACATTTTGAAAGAACAGAACAGAACAGACCTCCAAACCAGTTGTTTTGGAGATAGATGGTTTCAGTTCATTCAACCTCCTCTTGTGTGTTTTCTACGAGGTGCTCCCTGTAGGAGACATTCATACTTCATTGCGCAACATTATTGGGCCAGAGAACAGCTGATATACAAGCTCACTGCTGTGAGCTTAGAGGTCTGTGTGCACAATCACAGGACGGACCATAAATTATACCTGACGGGCTGCAGCTGTGGGTGCACCAGCAGGCTCTGCTCCCGTAATCATAGATCACTCCCTGCGTTCTTATGACAGCGACTGGAGGACGTGTGGTTTTGAGGACAACTGTTTTTAATTGCTATTATTGTTCACACACAACAGAAACCAAGGATTATATCTTTCAGGGATGAGAGATCACAATAAATAATATATCCTAATCATTCTTCCTCCACAATGCGAAAAAAGCAGCATCTGAAAGTGTGATAGTGCCTTTTTACATGTGAGTGCAGTTAGAACTTTTCCATTGCATCTCATGAGAGGTGTGGTAACTGTGGTTCATGTGCTGCCGGCCTGCACTCACATGCTGGTGCTTATCAGTGAGACGTCGTCTGATGAGGGGTTTATTGCGACCGAAGGTCACATTTAGTACATGCAATTCCCGTCAGTGTATCACTCATAATCCCCATATTATGGGAAATCCCCCATATATGGTGCCCAGGTCATGACATAGCAAATGCGATCTGCTGTCGCAAATAAGCCCATATGCAGATCTCTGATGTCATCAATATTGGCCAGCAACTCCACATCTGACCTCAAACCCTTAGATCTCCATATATGGATATACGTCAGAACCTTCTGACATTCCATATGTTGATCCTTCCCCATCCATCCTTCCTCTTCGATGTCTCCCTTTTCATTGATGCCTGTCCATTCACACTCTAGACGGGCCTGCCCCAAGTGCAGCCACGCCCGGCAGCCGGTGAAAACTAGGGTCCTCAACAGGCCCGGAAATTAAGGCCCGGCCCTCATCAAACCCTGTACACTCAAGAGAATGACCCCGCTACCACCCTTAGATCTCCATAAATGGAGCTGACCTGTTCTGGTATTCCACATGTTGATCTGACCTCATCAAACCCTGTACACTCAACACATTCTCCATATATACTGTACAGTATGGCCAGTACAGAATTCATTCCATGTTGATCTGACCCCCCATGCCAAAGCGCCAGCGCTCGCCCAGCAATCTGCCGTCAACGAGGCGGATGCACGCGACCTCGCCCTTTAGGGCGCCTTACTGGTATGTAAGGACTACAGGTATACAGTCACATGACACCACGACTGAGCTAATGAATATGCATGAGAGTGCAGTGACTCTAGACTCAACCCTGTCAGGACAAACACATACAAAACTAGAAAAAGTGCCCCTCTGGGCACAGGTCTCCACCAAGCCAGGTTGTGGCCTCCTGGTGGCGCTATAATAGGCCAATGTGAAAAGGGTGCCATTTCTTCATACGCCTTTGATGGCAATTGGATGATTTGAGGAATTTAGCATTTTGTACCAAAAATGTGTTTTGCAAAAATCAACCTGTTGGTGGCGCTATAACAGGCCAATGTGAAAAGCGTGGCATATATTCCTCAGCCTAGTAAGACAATGTGTGAAAGATGTTATGTAAATTGCACGCTGCGTTCATGATTTGAGGCTTTTGTTCAAAAATCTTGCAAACTTTGAAAGCCAATTATAGCCAATTAGGATGGAATATGAAATATCAGACAGATCCGACTTGAACACATGACTATAGAGATACTGTGTAACGATTTAAAAAAATGTGTTTTACAAAAGTCGGCCTCCTGGTGGCGCTATAAAAGGCAGACGCGGAAAATGCAGGTCAAAAGTTTGTCCTTGGCTTCTAGAGAGTGTGCATGCAACGTTTCACGCAGATCGGTGAAGTTTTAGGTAAAGAAATGTGAAAAGCTGCAGCATGGTGGTGCCGCACAGGCAGAGCTGGATTTACCTTGCTGAGGGCCCCCAGGCTGGACCACATTTGAGGGCCCCCCTTGCGTAGCCCCGCATATTGCAATTCGACCGAGCGGCATAGCCGCGAGGCCGCCATTTTTTGGGGCTATTTTGTTTTCATTTTGGGGTACCCAGGCCCAATGTTCCCTCTAAAAACAAAATCGGTCTGAGCAAACACTCAAACCTCCTGAGCAGACATCAGCAACTACTGAGCAATCATACATCACCTTGACACCAACTATCCAAACGTTAGATAATACGAAATGAGCGCCCCTCACTTCACACAGGTGTGATTGTTTTCTTTTTTCCAAATGGATTTTGGTATACGAGTGAATCAATGAATAGAAACATAAGCAAGTCACAACATTTATATTTTATATCAAGGTGGTAGGCTAGCAATTTTAGGAATATTCAGTTAGTCTACATATCAGTGGTTCTCAACCTTTTCAGGCTGTGGTCCCCCAAAGTAATCATATATGAACTGGGGATCCCCCATCCAGACAAGCAACAGAATGGTTCCACAGATAAATATTGTGAAAATAGCCGATCTACAAACTCTTTGTGAACTTGTAGATCGGCTATTTTCACAATTGTTGCCTCTTTCTATTATTTAATAATCTGGCCAATGTTTGATCAGTTTTTATAGGATGCATGGTTTGCTGATTACTTTTTATGCAGTAGGCTAATGGTATTTTTCTTTTAGAGCCTTTGAGGTATTATAGAAGTCTTAAAAGTCCTTAAATTGTCACTTTCACTGTCATCTGGGGTCCTCCCCCCCACCCCCAAATCATGTGGGGACCCACAGGTTGAGAACGACTGGTATATGAATACTTAATTGTGCATTACATGGGGGGCATGAGAACGTAAAAACTTTATTGGGACACACACACACACACACACACACACACAAACACAGCTATGGGCTACTATTATATACAGTAGCTCTACATAGCAGAGGGATTGATTGATTGAAGAAAGATGTATT
The DNA here is from genome assembly GCF_964188405.1 of Protomyctophum parallelum. Taxonomy (NCBI): domain Eukaryota; kingdom Metazoa; phylum Chordata; class Actinopteri; order Myctophiformes; family Myctophidae; genus Protomyctophum; species Protomyctophum parallelum. Next base: position 6,282,555 of record NC_139716.1, on the reverse strand, counting down.
AACAGATTGGAGAATTACAGAGAGTTTCCATATGGGACTAGACCGCTAGAGATTAATGTTAGCTTCCACGTGTTGTTTCATTCACAAGTAGGTTACACCGGACTGGAGGCTTGTTGTGCTATAGTGATAACCACATTAGCTAACCAGCTAATACGAGGCTAACGTTAGTTCCCCTCTCGTTGTTTTTATCCACACTTCCATCCGTTCGCCTTTTAAATCTAAATGTCCCATCAACGCACAGGTCCAAGGCGCAACGCAATCTTATCTGGTTCTTGGGGTTTCATTAACACGGACTGCACTGCTGCAGCACTGCTGCCTACTCCTACTGTTACGTCTCCAGACCTCTATCTACAGAACTCGCCGGAGTCGCCGTGCATACGGCGCAGTCATACACAAGAGGAGAGGAGAGGAAACCAAAGAGTCAAAAAAGGAGGGGAGGAGACCTGTCTGTTGCCTCGCCTGTGTAATCTCAATAAACTGTAAAGTAAATAGAAATAAAGTTTCACACATTTCACTTGAATTGGATTTCAATACTTATACTTATACAATTTTATAATAAAAATAATAATAATATATATATATATATTATTATTATTATTTTTAATATATTATTCGGGGGCCCCCCTAGTCGTGGGCCCCCGGGCTGCAGCCCACCCTAGCCCAAGGGGCTAGGGACGGAAGGACACACACACACAACAAAGCTGGTTAGCAAACTGCCCTCCCACTCTGGGCGTTTTGGTGTAGAGCACATCAAAGCCTTCTACAAAAACCTTGGTGTTTGTAAAGATGATTTCAAAATGGCAATGGTAACAACCGAGGAGGTACTTAAAAAACTGAGTGCCCTCCAACCCCACAAGGCCACTGGCCATGACAATATCCCCTCCAAATTTCTCAGAGACTCAGCCTTTTCCATAGCTCCAGTCATCACCCACATAGTTAACCTCTCCATCAAACAGGGACAGGTCCCCCAAGATTTTAAACTGGCCAAAGTAACCCCCTTGTACAAAAAAGGGAGTAAATTAGAACCCGGCAACTACCGCCCTATTTCTATTCTAAGCTCCATCTCGAAAGTGATGGAAAAAATAGTCTATGAACAGGTTGAAAAGTATCTTGCCACTAATAAATTGCTGTACGAGTTCCAATCTGGTTTCAGAACATCCCACTCCACTGACACATGCCTCCTCTATTTGAGCGACCACATCAAACACGAGGTGGACGCTGGAAAATACTGCGGCATGGTCATGCTGGACCTCCAAAAGGCTTTTGACACCGTGAACCACTCCATACTGGTTAACAAGCTTAAAGCTATTGGTTTTGATAGCACATCAGTGAGCTGGATGCAATCCTACCTGGAGGGGAGAGAACAGATGGTGGAGGTGAACGGAACACTGTCCCCTCCCCTCCCAGTGAGCTGTGGCGTCCCACAAGGAAGCATACTAGGGCCTTTACTGTTCCTAATATATGTTAATGACATGACTTCAGCTTGTGACTGCAACTTGTTCCTGTTCGCAGATGACTCAGCACTGCTGGTCTCGGACAGGAACAAACTGCAGGTTGAAAAGACCCTCAGCTCTGAACTCGGTAGAATCTGCACCTGGCTCGCTGATAACAAACTATCCTTACACCTGGGAAAAACTGAATCCATCCTCTTCGGATCAAATAGTAATCTCAGCAAGGCAGATGGCTTCTTGGTTAGAGTGGGTGACAATATTATCACACGAAAAGATCAAATTACCTACCTAGGTTCCATCCTGGAGGCCAATCTTTCCGGTGATAAGATGGCCACCAACGTAATCAAAAAAGTCAATCAAAGAACAAGATTCCTTTACAGGATCTCCTCACTGGTCAGCAAAAACACCTTGAAGACCTTAACAGGAGCCCTCGTACAAGGTTTCTTTGACTATGCATCCACCTCTTGGTACCACAGCACCTCAAAGGCCCTTAAAACAAGGCTCCAGACCTCCCAAAACAAACTGGTCAGGCTCCTACTTGGCCTCACCCCCCGAACCCACCTCACCCCTTCCCACTTTGACAGGCTGGGATGGCTTAGGGTCGTCGACAGAGTACAGCATCTTGCAATGGGTCTGGTCCACAAGATTCGATACACCACCAAGATACCCATGTACCTGTCTAAATACTTCCTTAATGTAAACGAAGTCCACACCCACAACACCAGAGGGAGTGCAACAAACCATGTACAACCCAGATTCGGCACAAACAAGGGACTAAATTATTTTCGCTCCTATGCCACCAAAATGTGGAACGCCCTACCAACAGTCATTAAGACATGTGAATCCCTTGACTCCTTCAAAACCGCTCTCAAAGGGCACCTACGGATGGCTGCAATTCGAAACTGGCCTCTGTAAAATCTGAATCCCCCCCACCCCCCCCACCCCATTTTCCCTCACTGTATATTGTATCTTTTCCCTTTTTTGCTTCCCATATGATGAATTTAGCTACATAGAAATGTCTATTTGTATGTCTCTAAATGTTTGTATGTCTTTAAATGTTTTGATGAATTGAACAATGTGGACCCTGTTGTAAACAAGTGTAATGCTTAATTGGGTCGTCCACTCACAGTTGACAGTCTTTGTATTGAGTTTGTGCTTAAAATGTACTGTAAATTCTACAAACTGTTAATAAATATTTCAATCAATCAATCAAACACACGCACACACACACGGACGGAGTGCAAAACATAATCTATCCCCATGCTGTATTTTGCGTGTCTTAAGTACCAGGTCTTATTCCCTAACTTGAGTAAACTAAAGACCTGGAGGCGTGATCAATGCTCTTTGGCCACTCAGAATAGCCAAATGGCATTGATCACGCCTCCAGGTCTTTAGTTTACTCAAGTTAGGGAATAAGACCTGGTACTTAAGACACGCAAAATACAGCCCAAAGAGTCTCCTTACCTCATCATTAGATGGAAAGGTGATTAATTTAGTCATTCATTAGCCTACTTATTTTAGCGTGAATTGTAGCATAACTGTGCAGGCCAACGACACTCGCTTTATGTGGTGGCTATATGCCATGTCAATAATTAACCACCATAGCACTTCCTCTTATGACGTATGGCTTAAAGCACATTACAACATGTATATTACATTATTATGTCAGTGACGCCGTTTGTGCTAAACACTTATAAATCATGTGAAGTACAACCAAAGATAGAAGCATTTTAAATGGATTCTATATTACCTGATTTGTTGTGTGGTCTGTTATTCAAACATACTGCCCAGGTGGTCCATCTTCTATCACTGTCCAGGCTATTATTTGGAGCTTGTATATCCTCCCTCCTTTACTTATTTGATCAACTTTAAACATAAAAGGCAACGTGTATATCTGTACACTACAACAAAGAGAGAGTAGAAAACTACAGTACAACTGTTCTTACTCCTTACGACAGACGATGAAACAGGAGCTAAAACTTTCAGAACACACACTCACAATTCCAATCCGCTCCCTTACTGACTCACTGACTCAGCTGCACCATGTGAAGTCTGCCAGGGCTTGAGGGCTGTCCCATTTGAAATAGGTAAGTGAGTGAGGGCTCAGCCCCGCCCCTTTACGCAACCTTTCCATCACAGATTTACTAACTTTATAAAAAGTAACAATACCATTGAACGTGCACCACAATGTGACACTTTGCAAGCTTAGATCGGCCATATCCACTATTTTTCAAAAATATTTGAGAATGTATGAGCATTTTTCATCATGAATTAGTGGTCCTATCATCACACATTCACAGTAAACGTGGGTGAAATTAGTTTTTGTGCATAGTAGTTCCAGTCATATGGAAGCGATGACAAGTATACAATTATGAAATAAATATTTTGATTATCTGAATATAATAGTGACTGGGCGATTACGTATTAAATATGAAGTTAATATAGGAAAACACTTTTACTGTAATGTGAGATACTGTCGGAACTGATTTTAAGCACTTTCATCCTGCCGTCCCTAACTTGGGCATTCAATTGTTCAAAGATTTTCAAAATATATATTTTTAAATAACACAAAAAAACATAACAAAACCAAACAGCACATCTACAAGCTTGTAGATTGGCTGTTTTGACAGTTCTTCGTATGACAAACTGTCTTTAAACATTTTAAATCACACAGTACAGTGTAAGGCCTGACTCACACCTTTACAACAGACTCATGTAGTGATCGACCGATAATCGGCTTCGATATTCATGATTTTAATTAATATCGGTATCGGTGCTAAAAACAAATAATCGAAAAAAAACGGCAGATTATTATATTTCTCATAAATGCGCAAACATGGTGAAACAACCACTTTCATTGAAAATCCGGTAGAGTACGGTTGTAAGGAAATGTATAGCTGCGTGTCTGACTCTCCCACTGCTGTGCTCCACCCCCGGAGGAGTAGACACGGCTTAGCTCCGCTCTACAGACTGACGTCTCCTCTGAGTCCTCTCTCTCTCTCTCACACACACACACACACACACACACACACGGAGTCAGAGAGATGGCCGCAGGGAGGAGAAAGGATTATAGGCTACTAACCTTGTAACCGTAAAAAGCTTTGCTGTTTTCATCTTCAATTAACCAAAATAAAATCCACACGTGAGAGGGACAGAGTCACAGAGAGGAGAGCAGTGGTAGAACTACGTTAGCCAAGCTAGCTGCTGCCTGCTAACGCTGCAAACAACAGCTGTAACAAGTTGTATTGATTGCCTGTTGTGTCCGTGTGGGCGCGGGTGCGCGGGTGCGCGCGCGCGCGCGCGCGCGCGTCAGCCAACTGAAGGACAACGTTTTTTTTCCCCCATCCTGACCAGCCTAATATGATTATTGCATGTTGGCTATAATTAGTTGCCAATAATTTTATTGTTGGCCAGTGTTTTGACTTTTGAGACATATTGTCTTTTATTGCTATAAAATGAATGGTAAAAACAAATTCTACATGCATTAAAAAAGTGGCCAGTGATCTTGAAAGTGGCAAACAAGGTCACATGGCTTTGGAGAGTTTGGGCAGCAGATCTACAAGCTCTCAACATGTCATGCTGCAATGTGCTGTGGGCTTGTAGATCACCAATTTTGATAAACTAGTAGTGCCTCTACAGCCCATTGGGCACTGACCTACTTGGAACGATGCAAGTTGTAAATGAATGCCCCACCCAGTAATTATGTCTGTCTCCCTTTTATGCCCATATATGGAGTTCTTTATAAGGCATGCCCAAATAGGGAGTATATGCAGCCAGCTTGTGGAGTTCTGTCTTCTGTGTCAGGCATGCCCAAATATGGAGTGCTGTGAGGTCAGAACAGGCCAGCTCCATATTATGGATGCTGGGCATGGGCCCGGTCCAGAGCCCGGGCAGAGGCCTTTTTGGGGCGGTTCTGGACAATCTGGACACACACACACACACACACACACACACACACACACACACACACACACACACACACACACTTACACTTGGTGCATTCATAGATAAATATATAGATACATACATACATACTACATAGATACATATATATGCTGCTACAGTACATGCAATTAAAAAAAAAAGCTGCATTTGATGGAGGGGGGAAGTGTTACTGTAACGATGTTGGTGCTTCTTGCACTTCCTTTTTTATAAGTGATAAATATCAATAATGCATTTCAAGGAATTCTTGTGTTGGAATTTATGGGTTTTTTTACTTAAATAATCGGCTCATAATATTGGCTATCGGCTTTTTGATTTGTCCACTAATCGGTGATCGGAAATATCGGCCAAAAACCATATCGGTCGATCACTAGACTCATGCATGCTTGTTGTATGAGATGTATAGCTGATGCAAGCTCGCAATGCATTTCCAATGGGAGTCACATGGTTTGACACAACATTTGTGTTGTATGAGGGGGTGGGGGGGCAGTCGAAACACAGCCGAAAGCCGTACAACACAAATGTTGCGTCAAACCATGTGACTTCCATTGGAAATGCATTGGGGCAAGATGTATCACACCCTTTGTATATATCTAGCATGCATCAATGTTGTATGCTAGATCGAAAGGTGTGAGTCGGGCCTTAGACATAAAAGTCAGTAATGCTGGTGCATGGCTTGCTGGTGAGGAAACCCCTGCTGTTGTAAAGTAATTTATTACCATCTAGTGTCTATTTTTTCAACTGCAGTGTAGAATTCAACACCATGTACTGTAGATAACATGGAACAGCAATGTCCGTGTTCACTTACCTATGTGTTAGTTCACCTATGTGTCTATGTGTTGGTTAATGAGCTGATGTATGATGACATATGATGATAAGAGTACCCCTCACTTCACACGGGTGTGATTTATGTCTTACACAAACATTAAATTCTCATTGACAATGAATGGAGAATTTTGCGTCATGTCTGAGCAAATCTGCATAGTGTCTATTTCAAGTCATGATGATGTACGATGATAAGAGTGCCCCTCACTTCACACAGGTGTCATTTTTAAATCACACATCAAATAGAGTATCAGAATAGCAGCTTAAACACACTTGGTGTAATTTTTCAACATGGAATTATGACAAAATATTATAACTCTTATTATCTCAATAGTGATTATTTATGTTTGTGCTATCACATTTGAAAGAAGCCTATTTGATTGGCTGTAGACACCAACCTCATACATAAACGAATATATGTACAGTCACATGACACCACAACTGAGCTAATGAATATGCATGAGAGCAGTGCCTCTAGACTCAACCCTTTCAGGACAAACACATGAAATAAAATATGCTACTAAATCCTACATGTCCAAATACAAGTGAAAATAAGTCTATCACTCATCCAGAAATGCAATATAGTCACACAGCTGATAATGGAAAATAAGTAAGTACTTTAGTCAATGTTATGTATTTATGTAACAGCTACTTTCACAAAGACAACAACACTATACCAGCGGGAAAATAAAACAAACAACAAAGGAATACTCATCGTTATTATTATAATACTCCATTAACATTTTTGTTCAGCGAATATATGATTTACACCAATATTGCTAACACTTAAGTTGTTTCTATGTGTGTTATTTATTCACTTCTGGAAAGCATGATCTCTGGTTAAAGTGATAGTTCACAAAAAAAAATACTTGTTTTCTATTGAGTACTCACATAGAGTCTTGCATTTATGGATTTGTTTTTGTTTTAAGCCAATAATTTAATGAGAAGCAGTGGTTCCGGTAGGAGACACAAAGAAGCAGCGGCTCCGGTAGGAGACACAAAGAGTCTCCTTAGCTCATTAGATGGAAGGGTGATTCATGTTACATGTGTTCATTCATTAAAATTTTAGCGTAATTTGTCCCACAATATGCATTTTAATAACTAGAATTTTCCATCCTAGAGTTACATTGCAGCGCAATATGGGAAGAAGGAAATTGCGGGAGTTGACAGACTCTACTTCATGTTTCAGCTGTGTTTTTAAACCCAGTATTGTGCCCTGCACATGTAGTAACGGATGGGTTATTATTATTATGTGTTGTTAACTTGTTTTGTATTATTTTCATTAGTGATGCTGAAATCAAACTACACACGCACGCGCGCGTGAGTCTGTGGTGGGACAAACAATGCGCGTTTTGTGGCGATGAGAGGTGGTGTGTGTGTGTGTGTGTGTGTGTGTGTGTGTGTCTGTGTGTGTGGCTTTCAGCTTAAAACCCAGTATTGTGGCCGTCACATGTAGTAACGGATCATGGATGGCTACACATCGTAGACACACGCACACTGGCTTTGTGTGGTGTCGATGCCACAGCACAGCCATGTCAAAAACCACCGTGACAGCACTTCAGCTCATGACTTATTACAACATATTACATGATTACAGTGTCAGTGACACTGTTTGGGCAAAACACTTAAAAATGATGTGAAGTACAACCAAAGATAGAAGCATTTTACATGGATTCTATATTACCTTATTTGTTGTGTGGTCTGTTATTCAAACATACTGCCCAGGTGGTCCATCTTCTATCACTGTCCAGGCTGATATTTGGAGCTTGTATATCCTCCCTCCTTTACTTATATGATCAACTTTTAACATAAAAGGCTCAACGTGTATATCTGTACACTACAACAAAGAGAACGTAGGAAACTATCTCTTCTTACTTCCTACGATGAAACAGGAACTAAAACTTTCAGAACACATGATCTTTGCTTCCTGCACGCGCGTACAACTGTTCTTACTTCTAACGAAAGACGATGAAACAGGAACTATGGCCCTCATTTATCAACCGTGCGTACGCCAAAATATGGGCGCACGCCGAAATTACCGACATTTTCGGCATTTAACATTTCCGGCAAAGCTTGAAATTGAACGTGACAACGATCAAAACCCACGTCTACTCTGCAGCTGGCGTACGCTGTTTCTCTGTCTTACACAAGCGGAGCAGCCTTGTCTGAACTGCTGAGAGGCTGTCACAGGCATCTAAACATATATGTATTCACTCCTAAAATGTTTATATAAAAGGTATGTATAATGTATATGGGCTACATGTAAAAAATAAATAAATAAAAATGTTAAGGAATACATGTGTCATATGAAATTAGTAGGAGATAAAATTGCGCAATTAAAAACAATGTTGCAAGAGATGCTTAAGCCATTTAAACAGTGTTTTGCATGAGTGCATACATGCAAGGATTTGGGCTGTCTGTGCTGAAATATTTCCATGACGGGACGTTGGAGAGTAGCTATAGTGCAGCAGTGCTGCAGCTCAGCTGCGGAGAGTCCCAACGTGCAGGTATAGCCTACTGTAGCCTAATCTACAGCATGAAGGCCGATGTCTTTCTTACGGTATGTGCAATATAATAAACCTGACGCGTCGCTCGAATGCCAAATGTACCGTGCCAGGCTCCCAGCGCAAGTGGGAACTGTATCAGAGATATAGGTATATTACCCAGCCAGCCCACGCTGCCCACCACCAGCCACATGAGGCTATATAGGTTTTGGCTGCACATTCATATAATGACAGTTGACAGACAGACCGGCCACTGCAGTGACTAACGACTGCGAGGCAATCTAAATAGACTGTCGAACGTCGGAACGTGCATGGTCAGTTGGTCACGGACGGACCACTGTGATAGAGAGAGACAGACAGACAGACAGACAGGACAGGAGGAGCACCTGCAAAACAGCAGCGTGTGTGTGCCTATTTGTTATTTAATTATGGTACACAGGTTCAGGTTTTCGTTCACTAATATATCTTGTTGTATATTAAATTAAAAATACTTTAATAATTTAATATACAACTAACAACACACAGTGAAAGTTGCAAATAGCGATATGTGCGTGCGTGCGTGCGGGGGGTGAGGCGGGCAGCAAGGGAAGCGAAGCGAGAGGAGAAACAGACAGCTTTATTTAATGTGTCACGTAGGTGCGTGCGTGCATGACAGCAAGGCAAGCGAGGTGAGAGGGAAACAGACAGGGACCCTGCATGAATTAAATAAAGTTGTAGGCCTACCCTGTCACAGGGTAGGCCTACAACTTTATTTGGTTGTCTGTTTCTCCTCTCGCTTCGCTTCCCTTGCTGCCCGCCTCACCCCCCAGACGCACGCTTTATTTAATTCATGCAGGTGTTCGTTCTTTATTTGTTTAACAACACACCAGTTAGTTGGGCTTGCAAGTTGCGTGTGCGTGCTGTGCCTGTGTATGAGAGAGGGGGGTGTGGCAGCGGGAGAAACCTATTTTTTCATGTAACCATGGTTTCAGGAAACGTATTGCATGTGTTCATGTCGCAAAAACGAGGGCGAGGCTTGATTTCTTAGGGCGTGCCAGATCAAATTCAGCCGTGACATTTATTAACGTGAGAACAAAATTAAGGAAGGATCAGCTGTTTGCGATCACTTTATAAATGCCGTGGCGACGTGGGTGTACTACGAAACCTGCACTCGAATCTGTGGCAGATTTTACACTCGATTGATAAATGAGGGCCTTTGTGTCTCCATATAGGTAATGCAGCCTCTGCGCAGCCTGCTATCAAAATATTGGCTTAGGAATGCGATGAAATTCAAGTATCCAGTAATTGATGTAATTGACAGAAAACAAGTCATATTTTTGGGGTGAACTGCTCTATTAAAGGTATGCAACTCTGACAGTGTACACATGCCTTGCATTGCTCCATCTGTGTCAAACAACACTGACACTGGTAAACAGCCAAACTGTAAACAATTACTCATAAAAATAAAAATAAAAAGACAGAAAAACACCCAGGCATAAACGGGGTGGGGGGGGGGGGACTCTGCCAGTCTCACTAGCTGAAATAATTGACTTAACCAAGATAAGAGGACTGTTCTCCTTTTTTCTTAAGCACAAGGCTAATGACAGTCCTCATGCATTTTTGAGAGCCTGACAAACGCTGACAAAATAATGTTTCAAGTGAAGTCAAGCGCTCCTCGCTGCTACATTAACCCTTTAAGACCGGGAAGACATCGGTGTCATTTCAGATAGTATAACCACTTTAAACCATTCTGTGGGCTATTCAAAAATGTGCAGATCTGCATTTTAATTGTTTTTTGAGAGCTGGGGGGGTGGGTGTTGCACCACTCAGTTCACGCGCATGTGATTTTTTCTCTCTGTAGAGCTCCAAATGTCTGATGTTATTTTCCCGTCCTACCTAGGTCGCATGTTTTTTATCCCCACTCTGAATTCCCATAGACGTTTTTATTTTATTTATATTGTTTCAAATAAGAACTGTATTCAGAAAAGATTACACCCCGCGTGAAGTGAGGGGCACTCTTATCATCGTACATCATCGTGACCTGAAATAGACACTGTGGTCAAACGCTATTTCCCATGCATTGTCAATGTGGAATGTAATGTTTGTGGACACACACCAAAAGCTGGATATAGGAGGGGGGCTAGCACCCCTCAATAAACGGACGATCCCGGGGCCGTTTGACTCGCATGAAGAATCAACTGACGGCGAGAAAACACTAAAGTTAGAGTCGCCAAATGAGTTAATATTTTGCCAGAATCAGACTGTATCAAATATGAGTGACTACAGAGCCACGTCCCGACAATATCAGCGTGTCGGGACCCCCCTGGATGGTCCCCAACATATTTTGGGGTGTCCCGAGATTATTTAGCGATATTGTTTTATCACTCAACAGTAAACAAACCAACACACAGTGTAATACAAATTAATTAATCTGCACATTTACAGTTACAATGGGGGTGGGGGGGGGGGTGTCCAAAATGGACCCTTGCTCTATCTCTCTCTCTTTCTTTCTCGCGGGGCCTTCTTGCTGCAGTATTTCTTCCACCAAGTGATCGATCGGCTCTGGCATCATGGCCATCCGGTCTTGTCTGCATGGCGGGGCCCGGATAACAACCTGTCTCCATTAGTTTGATCTGAGCATGAGTGCTGAGTGAGCGCCAGCCTTCCGCTGTCACCTCAGCGCTATATAGCATGGATCTATCTCTCTGCTCCGTTCCTTTATTTCCTATATAGCATGGATCTATCTCTCTGCTCCGTTCCTTTATTTCCTATATAGCATGGATCTATCTCTCTGCTCCGTTCCTTTATTTCCTATATAGCATGGATCTATCTCTCTGCTCCGTTCCTTTATTTCCTATATAGCATGGATCTATCTCTCTGCTCCGTTCCTTTATTTCCTATATAGCATGGATCTATCTCTCTGCTCCGTTCCTTTATTTACAGCTGGGTTTTTTATACCTCTGAGCAGTCGGGGCTATAGAGGAACCCCACGCAGTGAAGATTATCCCAACATAATCCTGGGACAATGGTCGCTTTTTGTTGCAATCCTCAAAGCTGTACAGTCTGCCATGTGCACGTAGCAGCGCTGTTGGAGGGGGGGAGGGGGGCTCGGGTGGCAGCCGGGGGTTCAAATCCACCGCTGTGCGTCCGTCGTTGTCGAGCATCTCTATACAGGGAGGGTACGGGGGATTTGTGAAAGGGCACTTTGGGCCAAAATGTTTGAAAATAACTGATCTACTTGTGGATCGAGCTCAAGTAGAAATGGGAACTAGAAAGATGGAATCCTGCGGAATTGCGAGTCATGTGGTCGCCTATCTCAATAGGATTAATGTTCATTTAGAAGAGTTGAGTTGGGTATGTCACCGTGTACTGTCCAATCAGATGAGGGGCAAAGGACACAAGTGCCTTGGGAAGAGTCCAGAAGCGCTGGCCAGTCGGAGGGGAGAATGGAGCGTTATTGCACGATTTAAACGTTTTAAAACGATTTAATTGCGCCGGAGTGCAATGCAATAACAATAGTCTGCTTGCCTAATGCCTATATAGGCAACCACAATAATGAATGGAGATGCAGCATACAGCATGTATTTCTACACAGAGGGCAATTCAATTCATTCAACATAAAATGCTTCATTCAAGTTCACCAGAGTTCAGAAATGGTCATTCTCTTCGACGCTGCCCTCGGGTATACGCTATAATGGAACGGGGTCATTTGCATTAATTTCGACCATAGTATAGGCCTAACTGCTGCATTCGTGGTCTGCTGAGGGCACTTTTTTTTTACAGAGAGGGCAGGGGCTGAAGCACACATGACATGCGTGCGCGGGCCTGTATGCAAACACAACATGGCGTTCCCTCGCGTTTGAGGCACGGGCGTGTGGCGGGGGAGGGTGATATACAACATCCTCCCGGTGGGGGCTCCTCCCCGGCCAGGTGAGTCAGTAGGAAACGACAGTGGGTGATAACACCTATGCAATGTGGTGTGTGTACCTGGTGATAACACCTATGCAATGTGGTGTGTGTACCTGGTGATAACACCTATGCAATGTGGTGTGTGTACCTGGTGATAACACCTATGCAATGTGGTGTGTGTACCTGGTGATAACACCTATGCAATGTGGTGTGTGTACCTGGTGATAACACCTATGCAATGTGGTTTGTGTACCTGGTGATAACACCTATGCAATGTGGTTTGTGTACCTGGTGATAACACCTATGCAATGTGGTGTGTGTACCTGGTGATAACACCTATGCAATGTGGTGTGTGTACCTGGCATGAAAACTACATCAGGGAGAGAAAAAGCTAAATGTGCACACTCATGCACACATGCACGCACGCACACGCACGCACGCACACACACACACACACACACACACACACACACACACACACACACACACACACACACACACACACACACACACACACACACACACGCACGCACACACATTTTGGCAGTAGAAACTTCAATCAATCCTTTCAGCTCTGATTTCCCCCCCAAAATGGAATTAATACAGAGGTCTTTTTGGGGTGTTTTGTTTGAGTGTGTGTGTGTGTGTGTGTGTGTGTGTGGAGAGATCCGTCACGGAATGAATACGAATAAGAGGGTTTTCTGATTGACTGTTTGACCGCTGCTCCACACCTTTTCATCAGCCTCCTCGTAGCTCGGAGGGATGAATCATCGTTCAAAGTTAATTCGGTGCACTTTCTTCAGTGAAGCCATCACTCTTGCGGTGTGTATATACAGTATAGTATAATGCAGCAGCTGTGCCTGATCAGTGGTTCCCAAGCATGGCTTTGGGGGGACCCCCAGGGCGGTCCCCAAGCATGGCTTTGGGGGGACCCCCAGGGCGTTCCCCAAGCATGGCTTTGGGGGGACCCCCAGGGCGGTCCCCAAGCATGGCTTTGGGGGGACCCCCAGGGCGTTCCCCAAGCATGGCTTTGGGGGGACCCCCAGGGCGGTCCCCAAGCATGGCTTTGGGGGGACCCCCAGGGCGGTCCCCAAGCATGGCTTTGGGGGGACCCCCAGGGCGTTCCCCAAGCATGGCTTTGGGGGGACCCCCAGGGCGGTCCCCAAGCATGGCTTTGGGGGGACCCCCAGGGCGGTCCCCAAGCATGGCTTTGGGGGGACCCCCAGGGCGGTCCCCAAGCATGGCTTTGGGGGGACCCCCAGGGCGGTCCCCAAGCATGGCTTTGGGGGGACCCCCAGGGCGGTCCCCAAGCATGGCTTTGGGACCCCCAGGGCGGTCCCCAAGCATGGCTTTGGGACCCCCAGGGCGGTCCCCACATTATTCTGAGGCGCAACACACGGTGTATGTCTATGCAGGGTATCTGCACAATTCTAGTTGAGTTCCAAATCACATATAAAGTTAAATTCATTGTTAATTAATTTGAGTTCAGATGTTCAAATGAATTGAATATGAAGGAACCCGATGGAAACAAGCCGTGCTTTCTTGGCTTATAATTATAAATCCTCTTAGCAGACCTTGTATTGAACTGTACTTTCTTGTGCTCTTTTCTGCAAACTGTAATCAATCAATCAGAAGACATTGGCCTAGATTTTGAAGGTGCGTTTTACCATGTGGTGATACATAAATTGGCCTCGCTCTGCGCACATTCGTATTATGAAAGGCATATCGGCCCGTGTTGAACGCACTCGGCCCGTGTTGAACGCACACACATTATGGCATACGGCGTTCCTGAATATTTTAGCATTGTGGGAGTGTCCATATGTTAATTATTTTCGCTTTGCGCAATTTGCTATTAAGCCCCTTGACCTAAAGACACTCAGCGCATAACGATTAGACGTGGGTCTGACCACCTCATAAACGCAACAAGCACTGTTTGATTTTACACTTGAGCGGCTCTGGGAGGCTGGTAGAGTGTTGCCATGTCTGTTTATTATAAGCGGCTTCTTTTTCTGTAAAGTTGCTTGTAAATATTGGTAGTTGTACTATTTTGTGGTTGCTTTTCTTGTTTCTAAAGTGGTTATTTGGGCTTTTCTCATAATGTTGTTTAAACCAGTGATCCTCACACAGCACATTCCCATGTCAAGGATCCCCAGATGAATGCATTTGCCCAACTAAGGACGGCTAATCCAAAAATGTAATAAAATAATTCCAAGATTACTTTTGAAAATAGCAGATCTATACCAGCTCACAATGCATCACATTCATTCATTAAAACTATGAACTCTGACTGCAGGGGGATATATATAATGATCATTATAACAATGTGCAAGAACATATTTAAAAATAAGGAATAACTTTATATTTGTGGACAATCAAAATATGTTTTTTTATTTTAATGTGGTGTCATTAAAATGAATCTGGATATGGCACACTCACTATCTAGAAAATAAAAACATGGCACTTCATTTAAAATAGGTTGCAGACCCCTGTTATATGCGCTTATTTTTATAGACCTATTTACTTGTTTCTATGAGACATGGCAACAGCATTTTTTGCGTCTTTCTTTTGTAAAATGTTGAGATTAGAAACGGCCATAATTCTTTCATTTCTCAACCTTAAAAATAAATAAAAACATCTCCATAATCATTGGGAAGTTTGCTTCCATATGCTGGATCACACCCGATTCAAGTCTTCTTCAATAAAATGCTACGAGCGAAGACCATATAACATCGGGGCCACAGGCACAGCATTAAGCAGCAACATTCAACTCATTCCTTCATCATGACTTGAATGAAATAAAATATAATACACATTATTTTACTGGTGTTTTTCAATAGAAACAAATTATTTTGAGGCATAAAGGTGACAGCATGCAGTGCAATAGGAATAATTAACCCAAATGTGACAAAGTCATGTCATGTCTTCTATGGTGCCAGCCTGAAGAAATGTAATACCACGATCCCCAAAGTGCGCATTCCATATGTGACATGTTGATTGGGTACGTCTCAAACACGCCTTAAACACACCCATGACTAATTCAAGGCCCTTTTTGCGCAATCCACGGGGTGTCGAGAGCGCTTCTTAACATGCCCAAAATTGCAATATGACATAGCACACGCCCCCAGCTCTAAAAACTGTAATATATGTAATATTATTGGAACTGGTTAATCGACCTGATTATGTCAACAGCATTTTGTGAAATGAAAGCCGGCAGAAGGAAGGGAAGGCCAGCTTTGAGAGAGGATGTGGTTTAAAAGTGACTTGACTAAAACAACACAGAAAGAAATGGAAACAATGTTTTCACCTTTACCAACGCTAGAAGTTTGGTGGCTTTATAAGTGTCTGGTAACTGTGGAACAATGTTACGTTTAAATGTAAAGTTACCCAAAGCTTCTCTGAATACAGAACACATACAGTACATGTATTGTAGTGTGCACTGCAGCCCCAGTGGGAGGTAAACGCCTGTAGGCCTACAGTAGGCCTAATCTACACGTGTCACTTGTGAACACATTGACAGCATCCAAACATTAAGATGTGATCATGAGTCTCACCCTCTCTGAGTTCCCATGTGAGGTAGACAGTCAGCTGTACCAGCAGGAGGCAGACAGACAGAAACAGCAGCAGGACTAACAGACAGACAGGTAGAGAGCTGTCTGTCTGTCTGACTGTCTATCTGTCTGTAGAGCAGAGCCAGGTCAGCCCAGGGTCCACTCAGCACCTGCATACTGTCCCTGGATGGAACATAGACATCATATTACAATAATAATAATATCTCAAATGTATATGGCGCTTTGATGCTAGTGTTGATACTATAATGATATAATTTTAATTTACACAATTTTGTCCCAAATTGTGGGCGGGGATATAAGATATTCTGTGTATGTGTATCTAGTATATGTAATATTTCTAGTAGGCATACAAGAGGTCCAATTTAACTTATAGTTATATTTACAGTTGTCGTCACAGGTTTGACTTTACGTTACAGTGAGTTCAGATTGCTATCCGTAAAACTTTGTATATTATAAAATAATGAAATGTGACCATGTTGTTCAAAAATAAATCAAAAACATCAGCATTCATGATATGGTAATATTTTGCCCCAGCATTTCCAGTGGCATATCATTAACTCTTTGTACTTTCCCCCCCGAGTCCTCATTAATATCTGATGCTGCAGTCTCTAGTGACTAGAGACTGCAGCATCAGATATTAATGTTTTATTGGGGTTCCTTATTGCATTGTTTGTTAATAGTAGTCTTCCTCATATATATATATATATATATATATGATACTGTATAGTTATAGCAGTGACTTTGAAAACAGACTGAAAAACAATGCTGTATGAGTGAATGCGTGTGAGTGCGGGTCTGCAACTGGTTCTGGTCCACATCAAGTGACCTTTTGACTACATCAAGTGACCTTTTGACCCTCACCCCAAATTGGGTTCGACAGGCCTGCTCTAGTCCCTCTTGTTCCTATTTTTTTTTTTTTTACTTTTTTTTTATTCTTTTCTTTTTTTTTGAGAGTTAAGCAGGTTCAGGTTTCATTACAGCAACAACAATGACATAGCAACACAAAGGAAAATCAAGAGATAAATAATTTCTCACACATATACATCCAAAGGTCATTCATCAAATATCCATTACTATGTATAATATCCGTTTCTACCAGTATTTGTATGATTTTTTTATTATTGGTTTTCTCTATCAGCTATCAATTTACTTATCTTCATTGGGTTCTGTAGTCCGTTAACATTGAGTCTAATCCTCGTCTCATTATAACCTGTGCTATCCTATGATGTACAAATATTGTTATTGTGAACCCAAGGCAGCTTTAACTTCTTGTTCCTATTTTATAATGTAATAGTTGTTTAAATATCATGGTGACATTCATGAGTTGAGGTTAGTTTGGGTTATGTAGCGCTATATTGGATCACTCCAATATATGATAGTTCCGTCCGCAGGCGGAGCGTCGAGCGGACTTACCGATGATCCCGTGCTAAAAGACATGGGAAAATGACGTGTGAGTGAGGCACCGCCTCCCGAGGTTACTTTGCCCGCACACGTCATTTCCCCTACCTCTTTCCTTTCCTCGGCGACGTCGGTTGGTAAGGACTACAGTTAAGTACTACCGTAAGTAGGTATAACTCCCTTTGAGCAGCCAGTTGGCTCCTCTCTGAGTTGCCTTCTTTGTATCAGTGTGTTGAAGCTAAAGCTAAAAACACCACCGTGCTACGGTGGCACGAGCCGGTCGCTCGTGCTACGGCGTCAAGAGGTTGCCCTTGTTGACTAGCTGTCTTTCGTTTGTAACTGACGGTCTGTCTGCTTGCCGGTCCCTCACGGCTCACTTCGGGAACGAACGCCTTCCCTAGACGGCTGCGGAGCGCGTCTCGCTAGCCCCCTGGGCAGCTAGCCCGTCTCCCAGGGAAAGAAGGAAACGCCACGCGTTCTCCACTTCCCCGTCTTATTACTTTAACTCGCTCTCCATGGGAGCTGTGGTGGTTTAAATCCAACAGAATAGGCGAGTATTAAATCGACCGTTCAGCTTGCGCAGTACACCAAGCACAAAGCTGATTTCACTGCAGTTGGCTGGAGTACTAACATGACATTGAGTCAGTTGCACAAGCACTGTACCTGTTATTTTGCCCTGCGTTGTCCCTCCGTTAAAGCCAAAGGCTAATAAACGGTGTGTCTCAGGGTTTTCCATTATATTATATTACACAAGTGTATATATTACAATGGCCCGTGTAAGCCGAGGGCTACCACACGGTGCGCATTTAAAACTGGTACATTATTATTATAATTTATGTTACACAAGTAAGTTGAGTAATATTGATTTCTGTCCTATCACCCGTATAAAGCCAAGGGCTACTGAACGGTGTGTGATAAGGTTCTTTATAGTATAATACCTTGCAAACAAGTGACTATATTATACAGATATTGTGTTGACATAGCAGTATATCTAATTAGCTCTTTCTGTGCTGTCACCCGTATGAGCCGTGGGCCTGTATACGGTGTGTGATATAGTCTGCATTGTATATTCTATACGCACGCAGGTGTCTGCGTATATAATAGTTTCTGTGCTGTCACCAGTATGAGCCAAGGGCCAATATACGTTGTGTGATATAGCGTATATTGTATATTATATACGTTGCACGGGTAACTGAACTGGGCATATAATAACTTCTGTCGTGTCACCCGTATGAGCCGTGGGCCTGTATACGGTGTGTGATATAGTCTGCATTGTATATTCTATACGCACGCAGGTGTCTGCATATATAACGTTTTCTGTGCTGTCACCAGTATGAGCCAAGGGCCAATATACTGTGTGATACAGCCTTGTATATTTATACGTTGCACAGTTGACTGTTGTCTGTATTCTATCACCCGTATGAGCCAAGGGCCAGTATACAGCGTGTGATAGTTATACTGTATATTATATACGTTACACGGGTAACTGGGTATATAATAATTCTGTCCTGTCACCCGTACGAGCCAAGGGCCAATGTACGGTGTGTGACAAAGTGTTATACATTTGTAAGTTCAATAGTAACTGTTCATCTGTACACTTGACTCTTTCTCTGCCATCACCCGTACGAGCCAAGGGCCAATGTACGGTGTGTGACAAAGTGTTATACATTTGTAAGTTCAATAGTAACTGTTCATCTGTACACTTCTCTGCCGTCACCCGTACGAGCCAAGGGCCAATGTACGGTGTGTGACAAAGTGTTATACATTTGTAAGTTCAATAGTAACTGTTCATCTGTACACTTAACTCTTTCTCTGCCTTCACCCGTACGAGCCAAGGGCCAATGTACGGTGGGTGATACGGCTTAGATATATATATTTCATACGTTACGCAGTAACTGTATATTTAATATTTTCTGTCTGGTCACGCGTGTAAGCCTAGGGCTAATATACAGTGCGTGATTTAAGGGTTACATTGTGGCGGCATGACCTTCCACTGTACCTCATGTAAGGGGCCGATGCCCGTCGGGGACGGCCACCGTGCCTGCTTCCGTTGTCTGGGTCTAGGGCATGCACGCGCAGCGGTTGCAGACCCTATGCGATGTCAAGCCTGCGACCTACTGGGAGATAGACTCCGGGCGGCCCGGCTAGAGGCCATGGAGAATATGGTCGAACAGCAAGACCCCCCCCCCCCCGATACCGGTGATCTCCCCCCGTCTGGAACGGTGCGGGAGAGCCGCTCTGCACCTGTGGCACAGGCTGTGGGGGTGGGCGGGCGAGACCCCGCCGAAGGTTGCCAAACACCCTAGGGTGGAGCTGGATACACTCGAGCGTAGAGCTCAGTGCCTGCGCCGAGAGGTGGACGCTCTGGAGTTCGATGACGATGACAACGTCATGACCGTCTTCGCCCCAGACGACCCAGATCTCCTTGAGAGTGCTTCAGTTTACGACGAACCTTCAGTTGCTGGCTCAGAGGAGCCATTGACAACTACGGAGTCTATGCGCTTTCTCTTGGAAAGAGTGGCGAGTACTCTGGGCCTTGAGTGGGCAGATCCAGATGATGTCAAGGCACAGATCCCCATGTGTCCACAGTTTGCTGCGGCGTTCAGCGAAAGCTGGTCCAGAATGGGGAAGTCCGGGCTACAGGCTCGGTTTCGCTCCTCTAGAGAGACCGCTCCATGGACCCGCATGGCCAACCAGGATGCCATGGGGATTGATGCATATCCTGCTATGGATAATGTTGTGGCGGCCACTTTCCTCACTGATGCTGAGATCATTGGAGGCAAGGGCCCTCAGCTGAAGCCTGGCCTGGAGAAGACCAGTGAACAGCTCCTGAACAAGACCTTTAATGTCCTTGCTGTCATGGCCCGCCTTAATAATGCAGCAATGCTGCTGGGCTCCTACTTGGCGCACTTGGTCCCCAAGCTCCATGGGTCCGAACAGGGTTGGACGGACGAGGCAATGGAAGTATCCAGGCTTCTGGGTCTTCTGCAGTCCGAATTAGTGCGAGCCAACAGTCAGGCAGTGGCCTCGGTGGTGGAATCGCGCCGTCAGCTCTGGTTGTCCCTGTCAGGCCTAGAGCCTCACGTACAGAGGGCTTTCTGTAGCCTCCCCCTAACACCAGGCTTTACCTTTGGCACAGGGGTGGACGACATACTTCGCAAAGCGGAGAACTTACGCAGGGACAGGGAGACCTTGGTTAAGTTTCGAGAGACCACTCAGCCACGTGCAAGGCCTGCACCCAAGAGGTCATGGTCGCAGGCACGCCGAGGACTCTCAGCCAGCTTGCAGCAACGCCTTGGTCCTGCTCCTCGCCAACCCCAAGCCCAGGCCCACCGGTACCAAGCCCAGCCCAAGGGGCAGTGGCAGGGTAACCGGGGACGAGGGGGACGGCGTCACCAGAACAGAGGGGGTGGAAAAAGCTGGGAGGAGCGTGTGGAGTCCCCTTGGGTGTTGGACACAGTCCTAAGAGGGTACAAACTCCAATTCCGTTGTCGGCCACCGCCCTACAGGGGCATTCGAGAGACTACTGTGTCCGATCCTGCGAAGCGGGTGGTTCTCCGACTGGAGATCACCGCGCTCATCGCCAAGAGAGCGATCAGGAAGTTAGAGCCTTCAGAACGGCTCGATGGGTTCTACTCCAGGTACTTCATCATTCCAAAGAAGGACGGGGGCTACCGTCCCATTCTGGATCTGCGCAGCCTCAACTGCCGCCTGAAGTACCTGACGTTCACCACCCTGGATTTGAAGGACGCGTATTTCCAAGTGCCCATCCATCCAAGCCACTGGAAATACCTCCGGTTCGCCTTCGAAGGAGAGTCCTACGAATATCAGGTACTTCCCTTCGGGCTTTCTCTTGCACCACGCACCTTCACAAAATGCATGGACGCGGTTCTGGAGCCCCTCTCCTCCATGGGCATTCAGGTGTTGAATTATCTCGACGACTGGCTCCTCTGTGCTCCGTCCATGGAGCACGCAGCCAGGGACACCAGCCTCCTGTTAAAACACATCCAGGAGCTAGGGTTGGTCCTGAACGAGAAGAAGAGCCGTTTGTCCCCTTCACAAGACGTGGTCTTCGTGGGGATGGCTATAAACTCGTCTCTCATGAGGGCGAGTCTGCCCGCCAAGAGAGTCGAGACGATTCTCTCCTTTCTCCACCGGTTCCGCCTGGGACGGACAGTGTCCGTCGGGGACTGCCAACGCCTGCTGGGCCTGCTAACAGCGGCCTCGTCGCTGGTCCCCTTAGGTCTCCTTCATCTCAGACCGCTGCAGCGTTGGTTCAATGCCCACAAGCTGCATCGGCGGCGACACAGACATCGTCGTCTCTTGGTGACGAAGTCCTGTGTGCTCGCACTCACTCTGTGGCGTGCCCGCTCCTTCTTGGAGTCAGGGAAGGCGCTCAGCAGGATGACACGCAGGGAACTGGTGTGCACCGATGCCTCTCTGGAAGGTTGGGGTGCTGTTTACAGGGGCATGGCGGCCAGCGGCCGCTGGAGTCCGCCATGGTCTGTCCAACATATCAATGTGCTGGAGCTCAGAGCTGTGTGCCTGGCTCTTCGGCATTTTCTTCAGCATCTGGAAGGCCGGCATGTGTTGGTGCGGTCAGACAACACCTCGGTTGTAGCCTACATCAACCATCAAGGTGGGTTGAGGTCCCGCCGTCTCCACGAGTTGACGCGGTAGCTCTTAGTTTGGGCTCAGGCTCACTTCCCATCTCTTCGGGCCACGTATGTCCCGGGGGTCCAGAACTCTGCAGCGGACATGCTGTCCAGAGACGGACCGAGAGAGGGGGACTGGCGTCTCCACCCTCAGGTCGTGCAGCAACTGTGGAACAGGTTTGGGAGTGCACAGGTGGACCTGTTTGCCTCCCAGGAAACCCATCACTGCCCCAGTTGGTTCTCACTGGCAAATCCTCCAGGGCCTCTTGGCCTGGATGCCTTGGCTCACGACTGGCCGCTGACGCGGCTCTATGCCTTCCCTCCATTTCCACTGATCCAGGCTACGCTGGACAGAGTCGAGATGGGGGGACATCGGTTGCTTCTGATAGCCCTGCGTTGGCCGAGACGCCCTTGGTTCAGGGTGCTACTGTCTCTGGTCGCGGGGACACCATGGCAGTTGCCTCAGAGGCCCGACCTGCTCTCGCAGGCTCAGGGAGCCCTGTGGCACTCCCGCCCCGATCACCTCCAGCTATGGGCTTGGCCCCTGAGAGGCGCAGGTGGTCGGGTCTAGGTCTCCCAGAGGGAGTTCTACATACGTTGCAGGGTTCCAGAGCCCCGTCTACTGTTGCAACATACCAGGTTTGTTGGCGCCGGTTCCGCACTTGGTGCGCGTCCTGTAGTGCTGACCCGGAACACTGTGATGTTCAGATTGTGCTACACTTTCTGCAGTCACTTCTGGACGAGGGCAGGGCGGCCAACACTCTAAAGGTGTATGTGGCCGCTATCTCTGCATGCCATTCTGATGGCTTTGACGGACAGCTGGGTAAGCATCCATTGCTGTCACGCTTTTTGAAAGGGGTAAGGCGCCTCCGCCCAGTGAAGGCTCTTCAGGTCCCCACTTGGGACCTTGGCTTGGTGCTCTCAGCACTCGGGAAACCTCCCTTCGAGCCCCTGGATACTGCCTCTCTTCAGCACCTTTCATGGAAAACTGCGTTTCTCTTGGCAGTCACCTCTGCAAAGAGGGTGGGGGAGCTCCACGCGCTCTCGATGAGCGCAGAGTGTCTCCAGATGGGTCCTGGTAAAGCGAGTGTTACTTTACGACCCAATTCTTCCTTTCTGCCGAAGGTTCTGTCCGTGGGACATGTGAATCGGCCTCTTCACCTGTCTGCCTATGTCCCTCCCTTGAGTGGGGAGGGCTCGGATGATGCTCCTCACGTCCTCTGCCCGGTGAGGGCTTTGGACGCCTACGTTGTGCGAACGAAGGCGGTCAGACTGACTGATCAGCTCTTCGTATGCTATGGTGATAGAGTCTTGGGCCAAGGGCTCTCAAAGCAAAGACTCTCACATTGGCTTGTTGATACAATTGCCTGTGCTTACCACTCGGCGGGGCAGGTTCTGCCACCCGCGGTGGTGGCACACTCGGTTCGGGGCATGGCTACTTCTTGGGCGCAGCTTAAGGGTGTCCCCCTTTCGGACATCTGTGCCTCAGCCGGCTGGACGTCGCCTAGTACCTTCACCAGGTTCTACCGCGTCAATGTGGTCCCCGAGAACCGGTTGGAACAAGTCGTTTAAGGGATTGCCTCTGCTCCTTCGGAGACAGGAGGCTCTCTGTGATTGAGCTGGGGCGGGCCGCTTCCACGGGGACGGCCTGGCTCTTGTTCTCATTGATAGGTCTCCGACTGATCTGGTAGTGTACTATCATATATTGGAGTGATCACTCCAATTATAGTCGCGGAGATCTATCGCGCCTCGGAAAGGGTACGAGGTAGGGGAAATGACGTGTGCGGGCAAAGTAACCTCGGGAGGCGGTGCCTCACTCACACGTCATTTTCCCGTGTCTTTTAGCACGGGATCATCGGTAAGTCCGCTCGACGCTCCGCCTGCGGACGGAACTATCATATATTGGAGTGATCCAATCGCTCACATAACCGTGGTTACCTACGTAACCTTCGTTAAGCGTAGACATAATGCACACTGCTAACCTGTTGTGGCTTGCTGTACTTTTATTCTAGATGAGAATATCTGGGCAATACCGGTATGATAATGTATAAACACTCAAATGTTATTTGGCTCATGTAAATGATTACATGAGCCATACAAAAGCTAATGACATATGACATATGACATATAACCTACTCACTGTATTGATGCATCCAAGTGTTCAGAATCTGAAGTGAAGTCAATGTAGATGAATGGACTGTAGTGTAGAATCCTTGCAAACGGTCCTACAAGCCAAGGTAGCCTATACCTTTATATCCACACTTTGAATGGAGCTGAATTGAAATACTATGGAGAGAGACCATGCAGTCTAATGCACATTAAGACGTCTAGACTATACAGTACCTTTGCACTGCGGGAAAAGACAGCTCAAACTCCAGAAGTTGAACTTGACAACCTTGATTTAGCTGGAAACACAATCTTTACAAGCCTTGAGCACTTCCAGAAGTTCTGCCCCTCTCAAAAATGTTAGTTTGTCTGGGGAATTCAGACAAATACGGTAGGCTACCACTACTGACGAGGTGAACTTTGATCTGTTCAACTATAGTCAAACCTTGTGATTACTTGGAGGATTATCAACTAGGCCCAGTACCCCCCACCCTCTCTCTCTCTCTCTGTGTATGAACTTTACCCTTTATTTGTACATTCTGTTAGAAAACACACTCAAACACATAAACCACAATGGCTTGTGTAGCTGGAGCTCTTGAAAAGTCATACTGGGCTCCTCCCTTTTCATACCAGACATAATATACTGTATGTAGACACTGCCATGCTTTATGGGCACTGGTACAACCGTAGTCACATATTTCAATATGTCATGAGTTTTGGTGATGCTAGCTTTGACAGGAATGAAATGAAAGCTCACCGATGGTCTTACCAAAGTCCACTTTGGTGGTTTCTTCATGAAACATTCTAAATCATGGAGAATTACTGTCAACTTAAGCAAGCATTAACATTATCTTTTAACTATGCTCTAAAGAAACACTTGTTACAGCTGACCACATGATCGGAATGTTATTCTTATTATGATGTATTTCATTTTATAGAATAAATTGTAATTATGTAGTTCATGTATTTAATCTTGTAGAATGTATTGAAATTATGTATTTATGTATTTTGTAAGCATTTTTATGGACCCCAGGAAGATTAGCTGTCAACCTCAATTAAATGGTGTCACTCGCAAATAAGTATATGTAAACAATTTTCATAACGCAGCAGCAGAAGGAAACAGCAGTAGAGCTGCCTCATTGTTCATGAGACATGTCACAAGTAATTGTGTGTGTGTGTGTGTGTGTGTGTGTGTGTGTGTGTGTGTGTGTGCGTGCGTGCGTGCGTGCGTGCGTGCGTGTGTGTGTGTGTGTGTGTGTGTGAGATGAGATGAGACATACTTTATTAATCCCCGAGGGGAAATTGAAGCGTTACAACAGCATAAAGTGCATAAAAGCTAAAAACTACTGGACAGACAGAAGAACACAAAACAGACCCAAATGGACATAAACACACAAGACCAGGACCACCAAGGACCATATGCCATTTACGGGGAGGCAGTTCCTATGCATTTGCATTGAATAGTCTGATAGCAGTTGGCATAAAAGAAAGTCTGTAACGTTCCGTGTGTATCCTCGGGGGGAGTGTGAGCCTAGGCTGAAAGTGCTCTTCCTATCCCGCAGCACACCATGGAAGGGGTGGGCGGGATTGGCCAGCATGGAGTCCACACACACTCACAGTGTGTGTGCGTGCATGCGTGCGTGCGTGCGTGCGTGCGTGCATGCGTATGAGGCGTATCACTGGGGCTACGTGAACTGGCACAGTTGGGTGACTTCCCCATCAGAGGAGGAGCCAAGCAGTGTTCGAGCACCTTCATACCAGAAACAGACCTTTTTCATGTCTAAATAAGGCCAGTTTGTTGTGTTTCCTCCTCCTGACACATAGCAGCAGGTTCTCATTGTTACAGAGACGTGCTGTGGCCTGGGTGTCATTCTTACGTCATCTGAGTTCCCCTCTCGCTTAAAAACATGCCACAGCGAGAAGGTTTGAGGATGTGGCGAGCACTTGCTGCACTTCACTCTCATGTCTCACTGTCATCACGCTAAAAAAGAATGTGAACACGTTGGGATCCTTTAATAGGTTTTTAAATCAGCCAAATGTGCTACAGTATACTGAATATAACATGGGGAAACAACAATACGCTGTAAAACATTTCATATTAGATATTTTGTCTAAAAAGGAAACTGAGGACATACTTATGCACATGATGACAGTGTCTGAACCAGAGTCTGCCTCAAATGGAGTTCTTGAAAAATCATATACTGGACACGCATGTCCTCCCAGTTCAGCCTTTTAATACCAGACATAATGTATACATAATAGACACGGCCATGCTTCATTTTATGAGCACTGTTTGAGTTCATTTAGAAAATTGGGGCTGCTGGCTATTTAGAGCAGGGGCTAATGAATTCTGCTTTACATAGAAGTCAGTCAATTGGCTTTGTGGGGAGAAACACCATTCCCCCCCGCCCCTGCCTATTATACACAATCAACCCGCCTAAATATTACAATTTCTCATTTATATCTTTGTGAACCACGTACAGTTGCTCTGTGCCCTGCAAAAACATCTTCCCTTTTCTGTCATTTAACATAAAGTGTTCTTCTGGTGTTCTCAACTCAAAAGTCTTCAGAGCATGATCGGTGCAAACAAAAAAGGACCCAAAAATATCAAATTAAGTCACTCACAAATGCATGTATACCACTTTAAATAACGTACAGAAGTCGAAGGAAGCAAGCTTCCTCAGTGTTTCTGAGACATATCTAAGGGGCTGTGAAATCTGGTTTTAAAACATGGCGAACACATGCACGCAACACTTAGTGTGTGAACATGCTAGAATCTGTTAGGCTTTTTAACAGGTTAATAAGCCATAAATCACCAGGGCTTTATCTATATCTCTGATAGTAGGCTAATCATCACTTAGTCACTCACTATACAGTTTTTCACTATACAGTATAGAGCTTTTCTTCAGTAAAAGTCTCCCCGTCCCTCCACCTCTGCCATTTTTCAACCAATCAGGAGAGCGTGACAGCTTTTGCAGTTCCAATTTTGTCTCATTTATTTGTGTCACCACTTTCACCAATTCTAGTTTAATCAGTAGAATTGTTAAATAAAGAGTTGAATAATGCTCTTGTCAAGTAAAGTTTTATTAAAAGCTTTCATAAAAAAACAGGTTTAAAATACAGCTATATAATATTTAGGGCTGTCAAATGATTAAAATGTTTAATCAGATTAATCACAGCTTCAAAATTAATTTAATCATGATTAATCACCATTCGAACTATGTCCAAAATATGCCATGTTTTCCTGTTTATTGTTGTGGAAATGGAAATATAAATGACAGAAAGCGGATATACATTCGTTTTTGAATGTTTTTTGTTTTCTAATGCATTTAGTATAGACATGATGTGATGTGAGCATCTGTAGGCCTATCCTACACTTTGAGTTAAATCAACACTGGCTTTTGGCCATGTAGACTGCGGTCCCCCAGGAGGAAGTCACTAATGTTGCTCTGGAGAGGGAAGTCTGGAACACTCTGGTGGAGCTGTTGCCCCCGCGACCCGACTAGGGATAAGCGGTTGAAGATGGATGGATGGATGAATGGAGACTGGATGAAAATGGCCTAGGCTACTTTCTATCAATTTAATTTGGGGGTCCTTGAAATTAAAATAGCTGAGAAGCAATGGGTTAAACTGTAGACTATAGTTAATTGAAATTCACAAAATACAATAATGGCACATAAGCATTTTTGGAAACAGGGCTTGGTTTAGAAAAGCCTATATTTTGCGCTAAAGTAATTATTGAATAACATATAAATGTAGGTTTTAAGGCTAGAATGACATTGTAGTGGACTGTAGTGAGAGGCGAGATTGTCTCTCCTTCATTGCGGGACTGCAGGACTAGTCTGGAGATAGTTAGTCGTGAATCAGCTTCAGTCAGTGTTTTGGTTCGTACCTGGAGTGGTGCATTATCTCCGCTGTTCACAGCAGCACGGGGAACTGTATATCCATGGTCGTTTTCAGTTGCTTTCCATGTGCGACACAAAACTACCATGTGTTTGTTTTGGTAATAGTCTACTGCAGGCGCAGCCATGCTGATTCACGTAATCGCGTAGGACAAAACGAAACCAGCCGGACAAACATTAATGGCATTTTCAAAATGTCCACAAGTTGCGACGGACCCGAGTGATTCTTGCAGCGCGCTAATAGCTAACACTAGTAGTGTGTCTGTGTGTGTGTGTGTGTGTGTGTGTGCAGTGTAGCCTAATGGGGCTTTGCTAGGCAGACAAAGTAACGCAACAGAGTTACAGAATCAAACCACTTTGCAACCAAACTACAATACACAAGCTATCTCTCTGGTGTTGTTCAATCATGACTGTGTGCTACACAGTGACAGATTTGTTATGCTCTGGACGTTCCTGAGCCGCGCGCACGGGCGCATGTTAGGGGGAACACTAACATGCGTTAATTGCGTTAAATATGTTAACGCAATTAATTAACGCAATTGATTAATGCCATTAACGCGTTATTTTTGACAGCCTTAATATATATATATATATATACCGCTCTACAGCACCGTCTGCTGGTGAGACCGCCACACTGCATGTATATATATATATATATATATATATATATATACATGCAGTGTGGCGGTCTCACCAGCAGAGCGGTGGCACAGGGTGATGAACATCATGGGGGCGTGGTCGTTCTGGTCCCACTCTGGGCCGCTGGGCGGGTACCAGTGTTGTTTTCGTCGACTAAAACCAAGACGAAAAATCGACTATGCCTTTTTTCAGTGACGAAAAATACAGGGAAACTAAATGAAAACTTTAAGCTATGATGACTAAAACTAAGACTAATATGTTGACAATTTTGTCAACAGATAAAAAACTGGAGTAAAATGTTAGGAAGGGACTAGTGGACAAGAGATCCAGTATAAGTAAAAGACAAGTCATTTTACACTTGCATGCTGAAAATAGCCGATCTGCAAGCTCACAATGTGTCGCGTTGCGACGCGTTGTGAGCTTGTAGATCGGCTATTTTCAGTAAAATCAGCCATTATGACGGCATCAAGGCCCGCCAGAACACATTTTAGTCGACTAAATCACCTGTAGATTTGTTGTATCACCTGTATTAGTGTTAGTCTAGTTTTAGTCGACTAAATGTCATACGATTTTAGTCGACTAAAACAAGACTAACACTAATACATTCAGTGACTAAAATGTGACAAAATCTAAGTGAAAACTATTCAAGAGACTATGACTAAAACTAAAATAGAAATTGACCATCTGAAAAACCCATATTTCTATGTCAGTGGTTTTCAAACTATTTCATGTCAACGACCCCCCCAAAAATGATATGTAATTGGCCGCCGACCCCCAACTGAAAATATGTTGTTCCAGGGACCTCCCCAGAAGCAAAGATGTGAGTTAAAATAATATATATTCAAAGATTTGCGCCACATTTTCATGATTTTTCAAAAATAGCAGATCTACAAGCTCGTAGCGCGGCACTCGGTACCGCGCTATGAGCTTGTAGATCTGCTATTTTTCAATAGCTAAAGTGTAACATAATGCCTAACCCATTCTGGGAGGGAACCCCTTTTGGTGTTTTAAGCATTTATACTTTAGCTATTGAAAAAGCAGATCTACAAGCTCATAGTGCAGCACCGATTGCCGCGCTACGAGCTTTTAGGTCTGCTATTTTTAATCCAATGTGGTGCAAAACGTTTTTAACCACCAATATAGAAACATAGGGTTTTTCAGAAAACTGTCAGGATTTAGAAGGCATTTGTAGAATCGTCCTCAGGTCTAAATGGGCATTATTGTTTGAAAATGTGGTTGTGAAAATGTGGCACAAATCTTATATATTCTTTCAGAGCGAACGTTTTTAACTCAAATCTTTCCTTCTGGGGGAGTCCCTGGAACAACATATTTACAGATGGGGGTCGGCGGCCAATTACATATAATTGCTCGTTGTGAGCATGTCAGATATTTTGTTAATGGTTGCCTCTTTCTTAGGTCATATTTTACAATTTGGCCAATGTTTGACATTTTTATAGTGGTTTGTTCATTACTTATACAATTAAGTTAGGCATTTACCGTACAAAGTGATTTACAGTATAGAACAACACATTGAAATACATCAGATACATGACAAATAGTCATCAAGAATCATAAGTAAGCTAAGAACCTAACATCCGTCTAACAGTAGAATATCTGTACAGTGAAACTATGAGTATAAAATGCTGTCCAAATGACATAATTTGAGCCTATTATATGCCTGTAAGGTCGTCGAGGCTAGGCCAGGTGCTACTTATGATGCTAATGGTCCAAAGTGTGCAGATACATGTGATGTGACATGCAGTGATGCATGTCACTTTGTTTACTGTTCATTGAGAAAACAATGTTGCACATTAGGCTAATCGTCTGGGGACCCTCTGGGGGTCCAGACCCACAGTTTGATTACCACTGGTCTCTCTGGGTGCGTCTCCACCATCTGAAGTGAGGAAAAGTCTTAACAGGCCACGCATGAGTCTTAACCGGCCACACTTGAGTCTTAACCGGCCACACTTGAGTCTTAACAGGCCACACTTGAGTCTTAACCGGCCACACATGAGTCTTAACAGGCCACACATGAGTCTTAACAGGCCACACATGAGTCTCAACAGGCCACATATGACTCCATCACACAGCTCTGTCACCTCCAGGTAGACTCCATCACACAGCTCTCCCACCTCCAGGTAGACTTCATCACACAGCTCTGTCACCTCCAGGTCCAGGTAGACTCGATCACACAGCTCTGTCACCTCCAGGTAGACTCCATCACACAGCTATCCCACCTCCAGGTAGACTCCATCACACAGCTCTGTCACCTCCAGGTAGACTCCATCACACAGCTCTGTCACCTCCAGGTAGACTCCATCACACAGCTCTGTCACCTCCAGGTAGACTCCATCACACAGCTCTGTCTCCTCCAGGTAGACTCCATCACACAGCTCTCCCACCTCCAGGTAGACTCCATCACACAGCTCTGTCACCTCCAGGTAGACTCCATCACACAGCTCTGTCTCCTCCAGGTAGACTCCATCACACATCTCCCACCTCCAGGTAGACTCCATCACACAGCTCTGTCTCCTCCAGGTAGACTCCATCACACAGCTCTCCCACCTCCAGGTAGACTCCATCACACAGCTCTGTCACCTCCAGGTAGACTCCATCACACAGCTCTGTCACCTCCAGGTAGACTCCATCACACAGCTCTGTCACCTCCAGGTAGACTCCATCACACAGCTCTGTCTCCTCCAGGTAGACTCCATCACACAGCTCTGTCGCTACAATTATGTTGTGTGTTTCCTACTCCTTAAAGGTTTCACATGTGACATTAATTCATTTATTTTTAATGTCACAATCCCTTTAATGTGTTGCAAATTCATCCATCCATTCATCTTCATCCGCTTATCCGATGTCGGGTTGCAGAGAGTTCCAGACTTCTCTTTCCTGGGCCACGTTAGCAGGGGAACCTCCCCTGTTGTTGCTACCTTGTCGTGGTGGGGAGGCTTGTGTGCCTCTGTGACCCTGAGGACTATACCGGTGGGGGTTATGCCCCCGGTAGGTACAACCAAGCCCGGCAGGTTTCAGGTTAGAGGCCAGTCCAAAAGCAGTATTGCCATCAACCATTAGCAGTAGGATGGTTGGAGGAAGATTTGACGGATTTATGCATTTGTCATACATATGAATGGTACCCATTCTGGGTGGCGATCTTTTTTCCGACACCCTTTTGGCCGACGGGACAATGGTCCGACAGTTTCGGACTATTGTCTGAAATACCGTCTTTTTACTCCAACAGTCCGACACGACATTAGACAGACAGAAGTTGCGGCAATAGTCCGACAAACCGTACGTTAGACAGGTCACCCTTAGGTTAGACACCCCTTAGGTTAGACGGGACAATAGTCCGACACCCCTTAGGTTAGACGGGACAATAGTTAGACGGGACAATAGTCCGACACTGGAGGGGAGGGGAGGAGTGGGGTGCTTGCGTGCGTGCGTGCGTGCGTGCGTGCGTGTGCGTGCGTGCGTGCGTGCGTATACAGTGTGTGTGCGTGCGTATACAGTTTGTGTGTGTGTGTGCGTGCGTATACAGTGTGTTTGTGTGTGTGTGTGGGGGTGTGTGTGTGTGTTTTATTTTATTTATTTATTTATTTATTTGACAGGGACAAAGCTCATTAATCAACATGTCAGTTTTCACATCAATGTAAATGGGCCAGAGTTAGCCGAAGCTAAATTTCATCTGTAGTCCCTGGGCAGGCTCTTAAAAAATGAATGAATGATAAAAAGAAGGACAAAGTGTAGTGTGCCTGCACACAACACCATGCGTTGATGCCATGTGTGCATATGTGCAAGCACCCAACACTACGTCCATACAAAAACACAATACAATACAGATAAAAGAAAGACAAAGTGTAGTGTGCCTGCACACAACACCATGCTTTGATGCCATGTGTGCATATGTGCAAGCACCCAACACCACGTCCATACAAAAACATAATACAATACAGATAAAAGAAAGACAAAGTGTAGTGTGCCTGCACACAACACCATGCTTTGATGCCATGTGTGCATATGTGCAAGCACCCAACACTACGTCCATACAAAAACACAATACAGTACGGGAACAGATCGACATGGTACAGGGGACAGAACAATGGCAAGTGAAGTGAGAAATGACACCGGTGATAAACACTACTGATAGTTAGTTACTCGTGATTACAAATTTGAGTTGTTTTTAGCCACCTTTTCAGGTTGAATTTGAAGGTCAGATAGTTGGAGGTCTCTCTTAATTCTGTAGGGAGACTGTTCCAGTGATGGGAGGCTCTAACAGAGAAGACTGTTTTACCAAACACACTACGTCTGATTGGCACTTTACAGTCTCCTCTGGTAGTTGCCCTTGTTGTTCTGTCACCACTGTCCGTTCGATCTATGAACTGTTTCAGTGGTGGAGGTGCAAGTCCATTTAAGATCTTAAAAATGAGGCAGGCATCGGCAAAGTGTTTAAAGCCGTCAAAATTAAATAAGTTGTACTTTTGAACTATATGGCAATGGTGGTAACGGTTGGGCTTTTGATCCAGTGTTTTTAATGTCTGTTTGTAAAGTGATTCTATGGGTTTTAAAGTTGTCTGATTTGTCTGTGACCAGGT
This sequence comes from Protomyctophum parallelum, assembly GCF_964188405.1. Classification (NCBI taxonomy): domain Eukaryota; kingdom Metazoa; phylum Chordata; class Actinopteri; order Myctophiformes; family Myctophidae; genus Protomyctophum; species Protomyctophum parallelum. The sequence continues at coordinate 6,249,081 of NC_139716.1, read as the reverse complement.
TGTAAAACAGTAGGTTATGTGTGAAAAAATCATAGCATGCATGAAGAGTTTGGCTGCATCTGTTGTTAGATATGGTCTTATGTGTCTGAAATTGGATAAATTGAATTTGATTTTATTGGCTACATTTTTAACATGCTTTTTAAATGTCAAGTTTGAGTCTAGTGTAATTCCAAGATATTTAAATTCTGATACTACCTGAATACTACTGCCTTCAATAAGAATGTCAGTGTCAGGGTCTGTGGAGTTCCGTGAAAAAAACATACCAACAGTCTTTTTTGTATTCAGATGCAAGCACGAGTTCCTCAGCCAGTCAGATACATGGACCATGGCTGCAGTTAATTTGTCTGCTGCTAGTTGTTTGTTTTTAGCATGTATATAAAGAACTGTGTCATCGGCATACATTTGTATGGAGACAGTTGGACAGACAGAGGGCAGATCATTTATATATAAACTAAACAAAATAGGCCCCAGTATTGATCCCTGAGGAACTCCAATGCCACAGTTAAGATATGCTGACTGAGCACTACCAATACGAACACTTTGGTTCCTGTTTTCTAAATATGAATGCATCCATTTCACTGCCTCTGTAGAAAAATTAAATTTGGAGAGCTTTGACAGAAGTACCTGATGGTGTACAGTGTCAAATGCCTTTTTGAGATCCAGAAATACTGCGCCCACTATGCCACCCGAGTCCAACTTTGACTTTACACCTTCCAGAAAGTAACAGTTAGCTGTTTCTGTTGAGTGGTTGGAGCGAAAGCCGAATTGCAGTGGGTGCAAAGGATTGTGTTCCGAGTTCAGGTGAGCAGTCAGTTGTTGGGCCACCCATTTCTCAGCCACTTTGGACACAATAGGTAAAATACTGATTGGTCTATAATTTGCCACATTTGTTTGGTCCCCAGCCTTAAAGATGGGTGTTACAATAGCCGTCTTCCATGTACTTGGAAAAATGCATTGTTTGACTGATAGATTTATCAAATGAGCTATAGGACAGATTAGGGCGTCCTTATGTGTTTTTAGAAAGGTTGTGTCCATATTACAAAAATCCTTTGCTTTTGAGTCTCTTAATGACCCTATAATCTTTACCACTTCAGATTCGGTGATCTCCTCCAACCTGAAAATGGGCCTGTCATCCTTAATAGGATCACAAGTCCAAGTTCTAGTTGAGAAGTTTTGAGCCAGCTCCTCAACAGAATTTATAAAGAAACTATTAAAATGATTTGCAATTGTGAAAAAAGACCTGGACCCGTTATTCTATGAAGTCACAATATTTCGATGAAATGGTTCATGAAAGTCTGATCAGTGTGTTTGATATCATTAACAAACAACAATGTAAATATTATACATTTTGGGGAAAAGTAATTTTCTTGATATGCAAATATGGGCATATTCAATATATATTAAGCTAATTTGCATATTCAAATTAATTTTCAGAGAAACTTGTAATACAAAAAAGTTTAGTTTTCATGTTAAGATTAATTGTGGAAAGTTTCATTGTGATAGGACAAAAGAAGAAAAAAAGCCCATTAGGGTGTTTAGTTTTCTCGAGGTATTAGCACACATCTTGAATTGATGAGAATTAAACATATTTCCGCATCTAGAATTTCTTAGGACTTTTAGTATGTTATTCTAGACACCTCATAGAAATGATATCTGTTGAAAAAAAAACTATTTTAATTAGTCTGTTTTTTGGGTCAAAAATGGGCTAGATTGCCTGGACTATAAGCTAGCTGTGGTTGGTTTATGTGTCATGGTGGAACTTGAATGTCAAAGTCTACATAAACGTTCAAATTTAAAGTGCTCACGTTTGCTAATACCTGCCCGAGCACAATTGAAACATTCGTGACCATATGGTGAGCAGTTGTATTTGAAATATGAATCTTTATGCTGTAGACGTTGATGTTGTAAATGTAGCACCGTGCACAAAATTATCATTATCATGTTTGGCTAGTTATTGCAACATTCATATGGTTGAAAAAACGTAATACGTGTATGCATACTTCTACTATGCAAATTCACATTAATGCTGTAAAATGTCTCTATAATATATTATGGTATCTATATCTATAATATTGGTAGTATTAGCATTCATTTATCATACAGTTATGTTGTAGCCATCACGGTAAACGATACATTACATGAACATCATAGTCGACACTGATGGTAGAACCGTTAGGTCTTATATGACGTTGGCGTTGGCGTTATGCTGGTGTACTGCTTCTCTCGGTGACAGCGTCGTACAAATCGGCAAATGCTGCTATTTTAAGCCTCATCTTTTAAAACCTTACTCATAGTCACGGTTGCCCAACGGCCAAGTTATAACCCAATCTTACTTTTATTACGATCGGCCCTCCCGATCATTAGCTACAATGTTTTAACCGACCGTCAACGCCCTGTGACAGCTAGCGCTGACAGGTAGCGCTGTGACAGCTAGCCGGTTTTGACAGCTCGCTAGCCGGGAGCTACCAACAACTTCGGCAGCCAGCTCACAACAGCTTCGGATAAAGAACCACATCGCCACATGATCTGACACCGATCCAACTCACAGGCCCAGTCTCTGGGCCTGGTTGGTAAGTCTCGTTCCCTGTTGACTCCTCACCTGTGTTCCGGTTCTGCAAACTGGGCTTATTCTCTGCTGTGGGCACCCGTCGTGGTGCCCTCGCCTGTATGTACCGCCCCGAGACGCTATCCCGGTTCAACACCTACTGTAGCCTGTTTCATCTCATCCTGCCATCTCTTTTTCCACTTTTACTGGCCATAGTCTTGTTTTCTTTCCTCAGCCATCATCATCATCATCACCTCCTCCACCACCACCACCACCACCACCATGTCACTCACCTCATCTCCCGGTTGCGACAGCTGCCTTCACCTGAAGCACAGAGTGTCGGTGCTGGAGGGTAGAATCTCAACTCTCCACCAAATAAAGGATGATGAGATGTTCCTGGACTCCCTTCATACATCCTGCTTCGTTCAGCTTGATGTGACTGTCCCCGCCGCCACCGGACTCGAACGTCCCCCCCGGTGTTCCCCCCCCAAGTCGCGGGAGCTCGATGCGACCCTCCCCGCCGCTGGATACGAACGTCCTCGCTGTTCCTCCAAGCCCCGGGATCTGGACGAGACAGTCACCCTCCGTCTCCCCCCCACTCACGAGGGTGCAAGACCAAAAATTACACCCTCGGCCAGCTCCACTCCTGGCCCATGGACAGTGATCCCCCGGGGAAAACATGGGAAGAAGCCCCCCCCACACGCACCCCCTCCCATACAATTAATCAATTCATTTTCTATTTTAGATATGAATGAGTTCCCCCCACTATACCCAGCCGCCCCATCCAACGACCCACTGCCTAACCCATCATCCCCGGTCAACTCTTCCATAACCACTAGCCAGAAACCCTCCCGCCTCAATCTGTTAAAATCAGCTGTTAAACGCCGCTCGGTGGATCCCCTTGGGTCTCATCCTCCGAAGAAACCCACCCCCCTCACTCTGTCCAACACCTGGAAACGACCCACTACGATGCCGCTTCAGAAACCCACCACTCCATCCCCTTCAATCATTATCAGCGACAGCGACACACCATCAACTGCACCCCCCTTACTGCATGATGATGCCCCCACACCCACCCCCCCACCCCCTCCGTTGATAAGTCCTACCACGGTCATCATCGGCGACAGCCAAATTAAACATATCTGTTTTATTAACGCAATCACACATAGCTTCCCTGGCGCCTCCACAGCACAACTCCTCGATAAACTTCCCGGCCTGCTCGCCTCACTCCCCTCCACCATCAAGAACATCATCCTCCACTCCGGCACAAACGACCGCCAGTCAGAACAAGCAAAAATCCATTTTGAACAAATCTTCAACCTCCTCCGTCAGTCTGGAAAATCAATATACATGTCCGGCCCATTGCCCACGATCGGTCGCGGTGACGTCTCCTTCAGCAGACTGTCCGCTCTTCACTATTGGCTCCAGTTCGCCTGCTTCAAATACAGCATAAACTATATATCCAACTTCTTTCTTTTCTGCAACCGCCCCCGCTTCTACGCCCGTGACGGCCTCCATCCTAGCCGCTTTGGCAACGAAATGCTGGCTCACAACCTCCGCAAATCGCTAGCTGCTCAATCAATACCTCACACAAATCAACACGCAAATTGACTAGTAGTTTCAGCTGATCACCACCCTGGTCCGTTAACAACAACAACATCAAACCCCCAAAACTCCCCCATCGCCCCCTCTAGCGACACCTACTGCCTGCCTATTAGAACACACCCCAGACAGCAGAAAATCAATTCATATTATATGCCCATTAGAACAGACCAAGTCATATTAGCTCTTTGGAACAAATACAGCATTAATAATGCCAAAATACCTGTTCATATCACATGCAGATTGTTTGACCCTCATTTCCAACCACCCAGCTGCATTAATCACAATAACCTGATTGCTATTCAACCACTACCACCACCCTCCCCCCCCCCCCATACACCCACTAGATTTGGACTACTAAATCCAAGATCTCTCAACAATAAAACTTTTCTTGTTCATGATTTCATTTTAGAAAACAAAATAGATTTTTTCTTAATAACAGAGTCCTGGCAAACAGACTCTGTAAATTTGATTCAGGCCACCCCCCCAAATTATTCATTCTTTCATGAACCTAGACGGTCTAGTCGTGGTGGCGGAATAGCAGCCATACATAAAGTCTCCTCCAAATGCTCACCCGCAAACTCACTTGGTACATTCACCTCCTTTGAAATGCTCAGTTTTATCATTCATGCTAAGGTTCCTGTTCTCTGCATTGTAATTTATAGGCCCCCCAAGTACAACGCCCGCTTCCTAGACGAATTCTCTGAGTTACTGTCATTTATAACCCCCAAACATGACAAAGTAATAATTATCGGCGACGTGCACGTATGCTGTCCATCTCACCCAATGGTTAAGGATTTTATCACCCTGACAGAATCTTTTAACTTCATCCAATCTATAAATGAACCCACTCACAATAAGGGACACACTCTCGACCTTGTTCTGTCCTTGGGCGTGTCTCCTTCCATCCTCAAAATTACAGACTTCCCTCCATCAGACCATAAAGCCATTGTTTTCGAAATCCAGATTGCCCCCTCCAGCTCAACCGTCCATCACCCAGCTCATCTGGCACGCGTCATTGATTCTACAACAGCCACCAAATTCTCAGAATTATTCCAGTCCTCCGCAACTTCCCCAACCGTTAACTCCTTTTCCCATGACCCAGCTGCATTGATCGATTATTTTAATAACACCTCCCTAGCCATTCTTGACTGCATCGCACCCCGCAAGGCAGTTAAGCCTCGTACAACAGGGACACCCTGGCTAAACGATGAGACCCGCCTCTTGAAGAGGTGCTGCAGAAAAGCAGAAAGAAAATGGAAAGCAGACAACCTGCACGTCTCCCTTGAGATCCTGAAAACTCTAATGGCGGACTATCAATCCGCTATTAGAGTTGCAAGAGAGAAATACTTCTCCAACATAGTCAAAAACAACAGCCATAACCCAAGATCACTATTCAAAGTAATAGACTCAGTCACAAATCCGGCCCCTATTCTTAATACTCAACTATCCCAGGAAAAATGTGAGGACTTTCTCAATTATTTCATAGATAAGATCCACAAAATAAGAACCCAAATAACCCCCAACAATAACACCTCCCACACCGCTCCAACCATCTCAGCTTATCTACATAACTTTCAACACGTCACATCTCACACATTAGGAAATATTATTCTTTCAATGAAATCCTCCACCTCGCAATTGGACTCTATACCAACCAAACTGCTAAAGGAAGTGCTCACCACAGTCTTACCCCACCTCCTTGCCATTATAAATGCCTCCCTATCCACTGCTATTTTCCCCGCTGTCTTCAAACAGGAGCTACATAACTACAGGCCCATCTCCAAACTGTCATTTCTGTCAAAAGTTCTAGAAAAGGTCATATGCTCCCAGTTAACAACTTTCATGAACAACAATAACCTATTTGAAAAATTTCAGTCAGGTTTCAGAGCCCATCATAGCACAGAGACAGCACTCATAAAGGTCACCAATGACCTACTTCTCACCACCGATAACGGAGATTGTGCAGTACTGGTTCTGTTGGACTTGAGTGCTGCCTTCGACACGGTGGACCACCCCATCTTGCTCAACCGCCTGCAGACATGGGTTGGTTTGCAGGGAACAGCCCTGGAACTTATCCGATCATACCTGGCAAATAGGACTTTTTGCGTCACGTCCGGAGATGCCTCCTCCTCCATAGCCCCACTCACCTGTGGTGTCCCCCAGGGCTCCATACTTGGTCCCCTACTGTTTTCAGTCTACATGCTCTCCCTAGGTGTCATTATCCATAAACATAACCTCACTTTCCATTGCTATGCAGACGACACCCAAATATACGTCCCCATAAAGTCCCCTACCCCTGACAGTCTAGTCGCCCTTAAGGCATGTCTCCTGGACATAAATAGTTGGATGTCCCAAAACTTTCTCCAGCTCAATGCAAATAAAACAGAAATAGTTCTCTTTGGCCCACCAAGCGACACCGACATCTTAAAAAACAGCCTAGCAGACATGGCTATGAACATCACACCGGTAGCAAAAAACCTTGGGGTTTTCATTGACTCAGGCCTTAGCTTTAACACCCAAATTAAGAAAACCGTACAAGCATGCTTCTTCCAACTAAGAAGCATAGCTAAAATCAAGCCATTTTTAACAGTCCCCGACCTTGAAAAAGTTATTCATGCATTCATCACATCACGCTTAGATTATTGTAACGCACTATACACAGGCCTAACCCATAAATCAATTTCCCGCTTACAACTTGTCCAAAACGCTGCCGCCAGACTCCTGACAAACACCAGGAAACGGGACCACATCACTCCGGTCCTGGCTACACTTCACTGGCTCCCTGTTGTTTTTAGAATTGATTTTAAAATCCTTTTACTAACATTTAAGGTACAAATGGGCCAGGCACCCCAATATCTTGCCGATCTCCTACACCCCTATAACCCTCCCCGTACCCTTAGGTCCTCAGACGGGGCTCTCCTAAAGGTTCCCGAGAAATTTCATCGGGTAAACAAGGGAGAACGAGCCTTCTCTGTCCGTGCCCCTAAAATCTGGAACACCCTCCCCAAAACCATCCGACAAGCAGATACCATTGCATCTTTTAAAACTCTTCTTAAAACATACTTGTTCAGAAAAGCATTCCCCCCCTAGCCCCTTTGAATGTTTGTTCACTGAATTCTGTCGGTATTTTTATTTTTATTTTTATCTATTACATTGTTGTTGTTTTTATATTGTATATGAATATGCTTTCTGCTATGGGTTCTTCATTTACTGTGCTGCATCCGTTTGGATGTGTTCGATTTTCCTGTGAATTTGTTGTGCAGCACTTTGGGACTTTGTCCAGAAAAGTGCTATATAAATAAAGTTATTATTATTATTATTATTATCATGATCATTATGTTCTCCGATATACACTTGCTAATAGACATACTATAGTGACTAGTGTATAATGTTTATAATGTTATAGTGTATAATGTTTAGAAATGTATTTGTGTGGGTATAATGTACACAGTTTTGCTATACTTACACATTTCATCACATACAAATATAGACTAAGTATAGAACACCTATTCTAATTAACGTGTACTAATTAATTAACTAATTAATGTGCACAATGCTTGATTATCTTCCATTAAATTAATTTCTAGGTGTGCACGTTATGAAATTATGACCGATATCCCATCTGATTATATATCTGCAGATACAGATTCTGACCGATTCCGATATTATACAGAAGACCACAATGGAAACAAGCCTAGGTGGCCAAAAGGCTGTTAATAAAGTATCAATCAATCAATAGATATACTATTTCTTTCCCCCCAAGTCTCCATTTTCACTACTGAGTACACAAATTAAATGTAGAAATATCTAAAGTTCATAGAGTTCATATTTGATTTGGCTTTTGTTCTAGACTATAGGTACTACTTGAAACATTCATCTGCTGCTTTCAAACATTAGAAATACACAAAACAAAAGCGAAAGACATGCACAATGGCTGTTCTGTGAGTCCAAAGATTGACGCTCAGTCGGTCACATTATTGTGTCATCAATATCTGTGGAATGAATCTGGATTATTATTATTTTGAGACCAATCTGATAGGAATATTTTGATATGCTACTGATATATTTATCACTTAATTTCCATGCCTTTAGAAGGATGGTTAAACTATTCATTTAAGGCAAGTGGTTCCCAAACTTTTTCTTGTCAAGGACCCCCAAATTTACACTAATTAGTCCACAGACCCCCATTTGGAGAGAGAACACAGTTCCCAACCTGTTTAATTTCAAGGACCCCAAGTTTGACATTCATAGTCTATGGTAGGGCTGACCCAAAAAAATCGATTAATCGATGTTCAATCGATACGCACGGGAATCAATTTTTAAATTTTGATTCGAATAGTCATTAAAAAAATAGCGGACGCTTTTGGTCCGCGAGACGGCCCCATTTGGTCCGCGAGCCATGCTTGCGCCTCGCAGCACCTCGCAACGCCTCCTCTTTCCCCGTGTTAAAAACAAGGAAGCGCACCACAGCTCAGTGGACATTAAATATAGGCTACCATGTTTTATAAGTCATATAAAAACATTACTTACACCCAAATGAAAATATAAACTTCACAGATTATAGATCACATGGAATTATAACAATCTGTTGAGTATTGCCTGAATAATGCCACTATAAAATCTCAACTTTTATCGACGCGCCATTGCACTGAGAACCTTGTGGAGCCTGGCGGTGTAGGCTACATTATACTTGTGAGGACCTGCTTGGATTCACATGGTGACTGCGCGCATCGAAAATTCAAAGATCTGCAATCTCATGCGCTGCGTTGTGCATATTGGCTGAGTATAATGGCACGAATGAAACTAGGCCTATAGATTTATTTTGGCGATGCGGAGAATTGATTTTGCCGTTGCCAGCGATATATATTTTTTATTCTTGTCTGAAGACTGACCTGTTCCATCACTGTGAACTCCCATGCAGCAGAGCAGCTCCTACAGACCCAGACCAAAACACCTTTTCTCTTTGGCATTTAATTGCACCTGATCGTATTATTGTAATTATGTAGCCTATTTGCCTGTGTTTTTTCTTTTAATTATGTTTTTTTTTTGTGCGCCGATGGTGATGCTCCACTTGTTTCAGCCTGTAGGTCTACAGCACTTTGGTCAGCTTTTATTGTTTTAAATGTGCTATATAAATAAAGTTTGATTTAGGCCTATATTGGAGCAGGTGCTGGCAAATAACTAATTACTGTAATGCCATGCAGTGAAGTTGCGCAAACGTCCACTCAATTAGCAAGCGGAGCTGCTCTCATGCGCTCTGCACTGTCTGCAGCACAATGACTGCAGATCTCTTCTTAAAGTTTACTTATTATGGTTTACTTTCAACCATAAACCATAATATGATTGACAAACCTTGGATTATAATTCTTCATCGACCAACAGCGCATGCAGCATGACTATGAGGTAATTTAACTATGTGGGATTTCTCCATCGGCATCGCATGTCGATAAAAATGGGATTTCACTAGTGGCATTATTCAGGCAATACTCAACAGATTGTTATAATTCCAAGTGATCTATAATCTGTGCAGTTTATATATTTTTTCCCATACGCACACTCACAGTCACATTAACTTTATGATCAATCAAATTAACCGTGGTTGATTTTATTTCTGACAAGTGTCAGGCTTGAAGAGTTCATTCATGTTACCGTTCGTTGACAATTGACAGAGGAGTTTGGATTATATATATTTTTATTTGATGGAGAGGTAATGCCTGTTTCAGGCGCTGTTTAATTGTTAAATAAAAGACCAATCCAATATGCGCTCCTCTCTCCTCTCTCTTTAAAATAAATGATACCAATCGAAGCATGCCTTTCTCTCCGCTATAGCGTTGTTTAAACCAAAGAGTCACTGCTCGCCTCGCGTGCCACGCATCGCGCCTCGCGCCGCTCAAAGTATTTGTAATGTCATTTATTGTGATTATTAAGTAAGTCAGAGCGGCTTATTGTCAATATCAGCCAGGGTGCGCAGGGGTCTATCCCAGTGCAACGTGCAGAGCTTCTTGAGCCCCCAGCTCGACCAGTATCTTGTAGAAGCCTGCATTTTCCCTTTAAATTACTTTGACAGCTGTCCATCATATTCATAACTTAAACCCATCCACTGTTAATCATGTCATCCTGTGTTGTGTTGTCCAGCTCAAAGGCAGTCGGGAACCAAAGGCTAAGAAGAGCCGTCCCAATCAACCAGCTGAATCCAAAGACGAACAGTGTCACAATGGTAACTATAATAACTCATATAACGGAGGGTTACACTGTAACCCAGGTTCTCTGAGTGGAGAGACTGGCTCTCCACTACATATTATTCAATATGTACGGGAACTGACCCCACAGGGGCAGTGTACATGGATATCTCTTTAAGACACATCCTCTATGATGGCCCTGCCCAGATGCCAATCAGCGGGCTATTTAAGCCCCATCTGTGCAGAGCCACTTCGATTAACTTGATTGACACGAATTTCGGAGCGGCTCTTTCGTGGACCTGGGTTACAGTGTAACCCTCCGTTCTCTATCGTGTTCGAGACTGGCTCTCCACTACATATTATTCAATATGTACGGGAACTCTATAAGACACACTGCGAGGAAATAAGCAGACCAGCTGCCCCCGCGGCAGCCCGAGGCAGTTTACCCTGAATTCAATCAGAGCCTATAGTAGTGAGCACCATGGCCGTAGCCATCCCAGGCGCCAGCTCACCGATGTGCTCCAAAAACCCTTGGATAAGAATATGATGCTCGTGGCCTAGGTGCAAGACGCAACCTATAAGATATGTATCACAAGTATACTCTCTATACCTCTATATCTATAATATATATGTGTGTATAAACCGCTTATATTATAGACAACCTGGCAACCAGCCTACACGACGAGCTCTATGTGGGTGACAGAGCGAGCCCCCTCCCCCAACGCCGACGTGATGACGTCAACGCGGAAGTCGGGAGTTTGTTATTGTTTCTCTGTCGTGTTGTCTGGCCGATATACAGCCGCGATGGTCAACCGGGAGGTTCACCGACGAGGCCGGTTCCGCTCTGGGTCTCCCAGCGCTTTTGCAGCTAGGGAGCCAAGGATCTACCAACGTGGTTGGCTTCACGCTTGAACCCTTTGGCCACACCGAATGCCGACCCACGGTTTCCCCCGACGAGGCAGGTTTCACCGAGTGTCGGACTCACGGACCGAGCGCCGCCTCCAAGGTTTCCCCCGACGAGGCAGGTTTCACCAAGGAGCGGGTCGCACGGGCAAGACTGAGGCTTCCTCCGCAGAGCAGATTCGGCACTCAGTCTTGTTGCTGTTGTTTTTTTGTTTAGCTACGCGGCGCCCCGAGAGGAGTCGTCGAGACGACCGGCTCTCTTTCTTACGTGAGGTAAGTGGACTGTGTGCCACGCAGCTGTTCTAATACTGTTTTTATCTTTTGAATGTGTTTCCAAACTGCCGAGATAGCCTATACGTCTGCTCTCGTGGAAATCAAAGGATCGAAGTGGCTCTGCACAGATGGGGCTTAAATAGTCCGCTGATTGGCATCTGTCTTAAAGAGATATCCATGTACACTGCCCCTGTGGGGTCAGTTCCCGTACATATTGAATAATATGTAGTGGAGAGCCAGTCTCGAACACGATAGAGAACATGTGTGTTACAGCTCAAACTCATGTAAACTACACTCTTAGCCCTCGTTGTAGTTTTTGAAGTACAGTACTGTATAACCCTGCAGTACATTGCTACATTTCTTTATTACAGTAAAGTACTTTAGTTTGCATTGCATTCTGGGTAGTTTTGACTAGGCGGGAATATTTTACATTTGTACTGTAACAGGTTGTAAGGTGAATGTATGCTGAATGTAACCTGCCATAGCAAAAATACAGCACTGGTGTAAATGACGAGTTAGCCCTGCCCTCCTGCCTGCACACAGCCATACACATCACAGAAGACATGCACAGACCACACCCACCACCTCACAGCAACTTCCTTGAAGAAGAGAATGGCATGGCTGCTCCATGGGTTTGTGGATATTAATCTTAATTGTTTACTTACTTGTACATTATTGTTTTCATCCAGAGATTTATTCGTTTTTAGGATTGTATGCTCTAGTGAAGTAGGCTATTGGAGATAGAGTGATAGACACAGCTAGAAAAATCGTTTTTGTGTGTGGTGAACTGAGAAAGCATACATTTCTGTGAAGCTTCACCAAAATATTTGGCATTTGCTCATGCTGCTAGTGTTAAACTAGTTGTGCTGCTTACTTTTCTAGGTAGTTCACCTTTCACCTAGTAGGCCCTATGTGTAATGGAGACCAATGTTCTTTTGCTTGATTGGTAATTCTCCTCACCTGGTAGCTTCTCAGGGGTAGTTATGAGGTGATTAGTGGGTCAGAGTCAGTTCAGTTCAAGCCAGCACACAGTGAAGAGCTCTCACTGCATGTTAAGTTAACCTTTCTAACGGGCCTTGGACAGGATAAGTCTGTAAGTTTGTGTGTTTTATTTGTTAAACTTATTGGTCTTTAAGCATATATTGGCTCTTAAAGCAATATGCTTGATATTTTCTAAAATGTTGATTGCATTTAGTACAGTGAGTACAACATTTTCTTTTCTTGTAGGATGCATGCCAATTACTATGTTTGGTTTATTATTTTACAGTATATGACACAATGTTGTGTTCTCTTTTCTTTCTGTATTGCAGTTTTACAATTTATTATTCACTAAAGAACCTACAAGAAGTCACTGCCTTTGGATCTTTTTTGGGAACTTGTTAGCTGTCTGCCAAGCCATACAGAATGTATACAAACGTATAGCAAGGGCAGAACAGTATAAAGACTTAAAGCACAGCGGGCTTCACAGAAAGAAGTGGCTCTACACTGCAGTCCTTTTGCTTCATCATGCCACATTCAAAGGATGGCGAAGAGTTTAAAACCATCTCAGAAGCCTCAGGCTCATCTCGTTCATCAATCACTACTGCTGCAGCAAAAGCACGTGCTAAAGCACAAGGTGCACGTGTCAAGCTCGCCTATGCACACAAGGAAGCAGAAATGATAAAACAACAAGCTGATCTGATAAAACAACAAGCTGATCTACAAGCTCATCTGCTCTTGCTAAAATCAGAGGAAGCTGCAGAAATTGCGTCGGCTGAAGCAGATGCACTAGAATCAGATGCTATAGAAGGAAGTGAAGGAACACACAGGAGTAAAATCAAAACTAAGTCGCCGTCACTCAGCTCAGCTCAACACACAAGTGAGTATGTGAAACAACAGTCTGAAATGCTTCAGCAGCAACAGTATGAATCGCTGCAGCAGCAGCAGTATAAAGCACTGGAGCAGCAACATTATAAAACGCTGGAGCGACAACAGCATGAAGAGCAGCAGCGACAACATGAAGCGCAGCAGCGACAACATGAAGCGCAGCAGCGACAACATGAAGCGCAGCAGCGACAACATGAAGCGCAGCAGCGACAACAACATGAAGCGCAGCAGCGACAACAACATGAAGCGCAGCAGCGACAACAACATGAATCGCAGCAGCGACAACATGAAGCGCAGCAGCGACAACAGTATGAAGCGCAGCAGCGACAACAGTATGAAGCGCAGCAGCGACAACAGTATGAAGCGCAGCAGCGACAACAGTATGAAGCGCAGCAGCGACAACAGTATGAAGCGCAGCAACGAAAACTGTATGAAGTGCAGCAGCGACAACAGTATGAAGCAGTCTACAGTAAACATTCACACCATGCTGCAAAACTGCCCATACTTACCTCTTCAATGCACCAGCTAAAAACAAACAATGATGGAGAATGTGAGGGACAGCTCACGGAAGAAAGTGACTGTGGCACTGAGTATGTACCTCTCCAACCGAACAGACAACACTACACCACTCCTCTACAAAGTCAGGCGACAGGCAATGAAAGTGAAACTTACCGAAGGAGGGACACAACACCAAGAGTGACACCGTCCAGGGGAGAAACATTTCATTACCTCCGACCTTCTCACTCACTTCCATTAGGAGACACCTCCCTTGATGCTAGTGGGGCATCAGACCTGGCCAAGTACCTAATACGCAAGGAGATGGTTAGCTCCGGTCTTTTGCAGTTTGATGACAAACCACAAAACTACTGGGCCTGGAAGGCATCTTTCACCAGCTCTACAAGAGAATTGAACCTCACAGAAAGAGAAGAATTGGATTTGCTCTCAAAATGGCTTGGGCCTAAGTCAGCAGAGCATGCTAAGAGGATCAGAGCTGTGTTCGTCCACAATGCGGGAGCAGGCCTAGAGATGGTGTGGCTCGAGGAGTTATTCGGAGCACCTGAAATCATCGAGCATGCTCTGCTTAAAAAACTTGAGGATTTTCCCAAGATCTCAAACAATGATAACGAAAGGCTGAGGGAGTTTGGAGATCTTCTTCTCGAGCTAGAGGCAGCTAAATCGAACGTTCTCTTACCTGGTCTTTATCATCTCGACACAGCCCATGGCATTAGTCCCATCTTAACCAAGCTCCCCTACCGCATCCAAGAAAAATGGGTTACAGCTGGTTCAAGGTACAAGCCTGACAACCATGTTCCTTACCCACCCTTTTCCTTCTTTGTACACTTCGTGTGGGAAGAAGCCAAAATTCGCAATGATCCTAGCTTCGCTTGTGTCACCAGTGCCAGCTCAACAAACCTTAGGACAGAAAGGCCGGGCCAACAAAACTATAGAATGCCAGTGTCAGTTAAAAGAACTGAGGTCGCTACAGAAACTGAAGCCAAGAACAGCTCCTCAGAAAAGAAGGAGGAAGATCTGGATAAAATGTGTCCAATACACAATAAGCCTCATCCTCTTCGGAAATGTCGTGGCTTCAGAAACCAACCATTAGAAGAGCGGAAGGCTTATCTAAGAGAACACCACATATGTTACAGATGCTGCACATCTACCAGACACATGGCAAGGGAGTGTGACAGAGAGGTGCTATGTAAACAGTGTGGCAGCTCAAGACACCCAACAGTACTTCACCCTGGGCCAGCCCCATTCATAACGGAGAGCTTATCAGCTGAAGAAGATCATTGCGGGGAGAATGAGGAAGACCTCGCCCCATCAGTAACCTCTAAATGTACTGAGATATGTGGCGATGCAGTCAGCCCAAGATCCTGCTCAAAAATGTGCTTAGTCAGAGTCTATCCTGCTGGCCACAGAGAAAAGGCGGTCAAAATGTATGCAGTTCTGGATGAACAAAGCAACCGTTCCCTGGCCAAAACGGATTTCTTTGACATCTTTGGCATCAAAGCAAGTTCAGCACCATACACCTTGAGGACATGCTCTGGTGTCATGGACACAACAGGACGACGCGCTTTCAACTTCATTGTGGAGTCAATGAATGGGAAAAGTACAATCTCTCTCCCCACGCTCATAGAGTGTGACATGATGCCTGACGACAGGTCAGAGATCCCATCACCAGAGATTGCTCAGCATTACCCCCATCTTACTCCAGTGGCAGACAAGATCCCAGCAGTCGACCCTAATGCAGCAATTCTTCTTCTTCTCGGCAGAGATGTAATTCAAGCGCATAAGGTCAGGGAACAATACAACGGAGCTGACAATGCGCCCTATGCACAACGTCTCGACCTTGGGTGGGTCATAGTTGGGGAAGTGTGTCTGGGAGGAGCCCATAAGCCAGCCAACGTCTCCGTCTTCAGGACCAATGTGCTCCAAAATGGCCGTGAGTCCTTCCTAAGCCCATGCTCTAACACCATCCATGTCAATGAGAAGTTCAGCTGGTCTGGTCCTTGCAACAGTTTGCACTGCTCAAATGAGATGGCTCTCCGTTTACAAGAAATGGATATCGGCAGTCATGTATTCCAAAGAACAGAGAACGATGACAAGCCAGGGTTGTCTGCTGATGATGCAGCCTTCCTACAAATAATGACCAAAGAAATGTTCCAAGATGATTCAAATACATTAGTGGCCCCTCTACCTTTCCGGTCGCCTCGACAACGTCTCCAGAACAATCGAGAGCAGGCAATGAAACGTCTTGCTTCCCTTCGCCGCATGCTGGAGAGAAAAACGGAAATGAAAGATCAATTTATTGACTTCATGAAGAAGATGTTTGACTCAGATCAAGCCGAACTGGCCCCACCACTGGAAAAGGGACAGGAGTGTTGGTACCTGCCTATGTTTGGCGTTTACCATCCTAAGAAGCCAGGCCAAATACGCGTGGTATTTGATTCCAGTGCCAAATTCGAAGGTTCATCCCTCAATGATGTCCTTCTGAGTGGACCAAACCTGAACAATACACTTCTTGGCGTTCTCATTCGTTACCGCAGGGAACCTATTGCAGTCTCGGCTGATGTGCAGCAAATGTTCTACTGCTTCGCAGTCCGCGAAGACCACCGCGACTATCTCAGGTTCCTGTGGTTCAAAGACAATAACCTCAACAACCCAGTGGCTGAGTACCGTATGAAAGTCCATGTATTCGGTAATAGCCCCTCCCCTGCTGTTGCCATATATGGCTTGAGACAGGCAGCCCTCATAGGAGAGAGCGAACATGGCACTGAAGCTAAAGAGTTTGTCATGAAAAACTTCTATGTTGATGATGGACTGACCTCTTTCTCCACCACGGAAGAAGCCATAGACACCCTGAAAAGAACAAAAGAGATGTTAGCAGAATCAAACATCAACCTGCATAAGATTGCATCAAATAGCACTACAGTCATGGAGGCCTTCCCACCAGGGGATCGAGCAAAGGACCTCAAGGACTTGGACCTAGGAGTAGATCCCTTGCCTTTGCAGCGAAGTCTAGGACTCAGCTGTAATTTGAAGACTGACAGCTTCACCTTCTGTGTGTCACGAGATTGCAAGCCCTTCGCCAGAAGAGGCATCCTGTCTACTGTTAACAGTCTTTATGACCCTCTGGGGTTCGTTGCACCAATAACAATGCAGGGAAAGGCTTTGGTGAGAGAGCTCTCCATCGAACAAGGCGAATGGGATGCTCCGTTACCAGAAGATAAAGAGAAACAGTGGAAGTTATGGAAGGAATCCTTGACAGAACTGGAGCAGTTCCAAATTCAACGAGCCTATGTTCCTGTCTCCTTGCCTTCCACTCAACACCGGGAACTTCATGTATTTGCAGACGCATCCACCATGGCTATATGTGCCGTAGCTTATCTGAGAGTAGTCGACATGGAGGGACATAGCCATGTTGGCTTTGTTATGGCAAAGTCTAAGCTAGCCCCAAGACCAGCACATACGGTTCCACGTCTGGAACTTTGTGCAGCTGTCTTAGCCACGGAACTGGCTGACCTCATAATAGATGAGATGGATGTAGAGATCAACACCACAACATTCTATACAGACAGCACGATAGTCTTAGGCTACATCCACAACACTTCAAGACGTTTCTATATGTATGTCTCTAACAGAGTGACGCGTATAAGGAAGTCCACTTGCCCAGAACAGTGGCATCATATTGACACAAAGAACAACCCTGCTGACCACGGAACCAGACCCATTCCTGCGGCAGACCTTGAAACCACCAACTGGTTCTTTGGTCCAAGGTTTCTAAGCAGAGATGACAAGGTAGACATTCCAAAACCAGAGTCCTTCGACCTTGTGGAACCAGACTCTGATCCAGAGGTACGTTCATGTGTTGGAACCTTCTCTACTAATGTTGCAGAGAGTCAGCTTGGCTCTCACCGTTTTGAGCGTTTTTCCAGCTGGAATTCACTCACTGTTCAGATTTATAGTTTGCTACCGTTTTCTAGTTAGTTTTAACATTAACCGTGCTATCTAGCCCCTCTGAAAGGATTACAGCTTCACATAGGGTCAAAGTATTTACTCGAATCTCGGCCATTCGCAATCTAAAATAACGTAACTCCTTGTATTATATATATTTTTATTATATGATTTCATACATACATTTAACACAACGAGCCTAGCTGTCTTAAATCGGGTTAGTTGTTAGCCCTTGTTCAGGCCTTGATTAGATTAGTAACCATTTGTAGATTAGTAACCGTTTGTTTAGATTAGGTAAAAAACCTGTATATGAGACAAATACACATAATACATTCGTCATTGTACATTACAGGCTTACAGCATAACACACAGATAGCATTATTCATATTGCATGAATTCATATTTACCATTGGTCAGTGTGAGGCTGCTTAGTTGCTGTGCGGTTTATACACAGGCCTTTGTTCTTCGTGCAGGTACACGAGGCATGTGGATTCTCTTAGTTGGTTTACAGAATCTGATCCAAGATAACCCATGCTCACTCATATGAACCTCTGCCTTGGGCATCAGCCTTTCCTGTGATTGGCTGTTTGTGTCAGGCCCTCAGCCATTGGTTAGCTTACTGGCTGTTTGTCACCCCCAGGCAATGGAACCAGGAAGTGAAACCAGCACATGTGCTGTGTGGCTATTTGGAGACAGTGGACTGTACCCACCCCCGTTGTGAGTTGGCTTGCGAGAGAGCTGGTATTTATGACTGGTGTCCTTATCAGCTTCCCTGCTGTGAGGGTTGGGACAGGACATTTCAACCTCTAGTCTTTGTATGACTAGACTCCACTATTATAAGCAGTTCAACACATGACATTACTGCTTTACAATAATTACATTTCTATTGATTATTATAACTTGTTAGTAGTAGAAACAGTTGATGTACTGACAGTTGGTATACTGTCTTCCCTTTGAGAGAGAGAAGTGCCTACACTTCACACCTCTATGTTAACCCAGCTAGTCAGGGCTCTGGGATAAGGATCACAAGTGACAGTATGTATTGGTACATTTTGCAATGCACATCCTATTAATAGGAATCCCACGCTGAGCCCATAATCAGCGCCACACTCACCAGAGCTATAGCTAAACTCATCAACAAAGCCAGAACCCTTTCTATCTCAAGAGACACAGATACTACAGACCTTTTCGTACCGGATACGACGCAAGCTAAAACAACCATATTAAAGTGTGTACAACAGGAGAGCTTCAAAGATGAAATCAAGTGTCTGATGAAGGGAGAACAGGTCTCAAAGAACAGCTCCCTTACAAAGCTGAACCCGATTCTGGACAAGGAGGGTCTGGTAAGAATCGGGGGTCGTACGGCATTAGTGGGGATGCCTTGGGAAGAAAAACACCCACTCATAATTCCCAGGAACCATCATGTTGCCATGTTGCTGACGAGACATTATCATGAGAAGGTCGCTCACCAGGGTCGTCACTTCACAGAGGGTGCAATCCGTGCAGCTGGTTTGTGGATTCTGGGCGGTAAGAGACTTGTGTCCAGTGTACTGCACAAGTGCCTCACATGCAAGAAACTAAGAGGGAGCATGGAAGTCCAGAAAATGGCTGATTTACCTGCAGACAGACTTTCTGTAGATCCACCATTCACCCATGTCGGGTTGGATGCCTTTGGCCCTTGGCATGTCACTTCTCGCCGTACAAGAGGGGGTCTAGCTGAGAGCAAACGATGGGCTATTCTGTTCACATGTCTCAGCACAAGGGCAGTTCACATTGAAGTCATAGAAAGCATGTCATCCTCTAGCTTCATAAATGCTCTAAGGCGTTTCACAGCTATAAGGGGGCCTGTCAGGCTGTTTCGCTCAGATCGAGGCACCAACTTCATTGGGGCCTGTCAAGAACTAAAAATCAACACACAAGATCCAGAGTTCAAAACCTACCTTCACGATCAGGGGTGCACCTGGATCTTCAATCCACCACACTCTTCCCACATGGGGGGAGTGTGGGAAAGGATGATTGGTGTTACTCGCCGCATTTTGGACGCCATGCTCCTTAAAGAGGGTTGCACTCACCTTTCTCATGAGGTCCTCTCCACCCTCATGGCCGAGGTCATGGCTATTATAAATGCAAGGCCACTTGTCCCTGTCTCAACTGATCCTGAGAGGCCGGCAATACTCACTCCTGCTATGTTGCTGACACAGAAGAGGGATACAGTTTCTGCACCTTCAGGAGACTTCAGTCTGAAAGATCTCTATGCAAAACAATGGCGTCAAGTACAGGTCCTCTCCGATAGCTTCTGGAAGAGATGGAAGCAGGAATACCTGGCAACTCTACAGCCTAGGAGGAAATGGCAGGCCGAAAAGCCCAACCTGCAAGTTGGAGACGTCGTGCTATTAAAGGACTCTCAGGTGGCAAGGAATGAATGGCCCACAGGGCTCATCGTCAAGGCTGTTCTCAGTAACGACAAAAAAGTGAGGAAAGTCGACGTGAAGGTCATCCGACAAGGTACTCCCAAGGTGTACTCTAGACCTGTGTCAGAAGTTGTTCTTCTTCTTCAAAAAGAGACTGTATAGTGGTATAACCAATTATACCATGCGGGGAGTGTGCTGCTTACTTTTCTAGGTAGTTCACCTTTCACCTAGTAGGCCCTATGTGTAATGGAGACCAATGTTCTTTTGCTTGATTGGTAATTCTCCTCACCTGGTAGCTTCTCAGGGGTAGTTATGAGGTGATTAGTGGGTCAGAGTCAGTTCAGTTCAAGCCAGCACACAGTGAAGAGCTCTCACTGCATGTTAAGTTAACCTTTCTAACGGGCCTTGGACAGGATAAGTCTGTAAGTTTGTGTGTTTTATTTGTTAAACTTATTGGTCTTTAAGCATATATTGGCTCTTAAAGCAATATGCTTGATATTTTCTAAAATGTTGATTGCATTTAGTACAGTGAGTACAACATTTTCTTTTCTTGTAGGATGCATGCCAATTACTATGTTTGGTTTATTATTTTACAGTATATGACACAATGTTGTGTTCTCTTTTCTTTCTGTATTGCAGTTTTACAATTTATTATTCACTAAAGAACCTACAAGAAGTCACTGCCTTTGGATCTTTTTTGGGAACTTGTTAGCTGTCTGCCAAGCCATACAGAATGTATACAAACGTATAGCAAGGGCAGAACACTAGTACTTTAATCATGAATTAAATTATCAACTGGATTTGTGTTTAGATAAATAACTCTCAGTAAGTTTGCTAAAAGCAAACAAAGTCAGTGTGGTGTTAGAAGCAGGCTTTATCATTGTATTTGCAATTGCAAAAGTCGATTTTGATGATAATAGAAATGTCAGTAGGGGTGTAGGTTAATAATTAATCCAACAATACAATATCCAACTAAGCTCTCAATGCATAAGCATTGCATGTTTTGTTGGTACTGGTAACTTCTTTGTAAATTTAAGTTATTTGTCATTTGGCATTAAGTAGTTTGAATTGGGCTGCCACTGGATTTCATTATTTTTTTTGCCATGGTCATTTTCGTTTTTTCATGTGAAATATGAAAGCAGTCACTTCTGTGGACTCATTACACCAGACCTAGCCCTAGAACGGCTCTTGTTGTTACATACAGTATGTACAGTATTTCACATACAGAGCCATAGAACACGCTCCTTGATTTGTGGTAGAACGTTAACATGTGCGGCATAAATGTGATAAATGCTCCGTTTGTACTCACCCATTAAATTATTCCAAAGACGTGGAGTGAAAAATGGTCCTCTAGTTTTATATCCATGTGAAAGTTCTGGCACAAAACGCGTATTTAGTGAATTATCTCCACTTTTTCAAGAGATGCACACGGACGCCTTTCTCTCCGGCGAGGGGGGGCACGTAAATATCGATGAACCGATTTTAGATACTTCCTGTCGTTTACCAAAGACGTCATCACAAATTGACAGGTGCGCTGACATTTGCTCCCACCAACCAGGACGCGCGTCTGTGTATGCCGAGATCATAAAACAAGCACTTCCATTCTCAGACAGCCTCTTACCACACCCCAAACGCACATTACATGTAGAGGCTATTGTGTGTGCAACTGTGCATCATATCAATTTAAGAAATCAATTATAGGACTAAGAAATTGGTTCACACTTTTATTCTGTCTTATACTTCTTTTTTTCTGTTGTGAATGCAATGGCACTCGCAGATAAAGAATTTGAACATTTGCTTTTGAGTTTAAATTGACCTTTTCAGTTAAAAATTGAACAAAAAAATATTATTAAAGGCCTGTTAAAGGGTCACAATGTTTTGGGCGTTTTACCGACAGGGTTTGGAAAAAGTGCCTGCTATGGACTTGTTGGTCAATTAATGGACAAGGTATGTTTATATCAAGTCAAGTCACCTTTATTTATACAGTATATCAATGAGTGAGTGATCTCTATTTGACCTGTATCGACATCCAGCTACATCCAGGTAGTGAGCACTACACACTCGTTATAAGCCCTCTTAAGGCACTGATGTCAGATCAGGTAACACATTGGGCAAAGCTTGGGGTTCCAGCTGCAGCCATCCATAGTGACATCCCACATGACATCAAACTTGGTGAGTAAACCTTGTAGGCTATACAATCTTATACCTCTCTTCTAATACAGACAGATTGATGTTCTAATGATATTACTCGATCATTTTGTGACAGAGATTCTTGCAGGGAACATCAAGATGCTCTTCATTTCACCTGAGAGCCTGTTTGTGGACCCTTGGTTGGAATGGTTGAACAGCAAAAAACATCAAATGTGTCTGGTCACTGTTGATGAAGTTCACTGCATCACTTCATGGTAAAGTACAGTATATACTTATTATAAGCGTATTCATTTAGATTAAGTAATGAAATAAGTAAACAAAACATAAATGCCACAAAATATTTTTATTTGCTCCAAAGAAATGCCCTCTTTGAGACATATCGAGTGCATATTTTTACATACTGTAGCCCAGATCATTTAGGCATTTAGGCAAGACACAATAAAATACACAATGTCTTACATTCCGTACTATTGAATTCTATGTGTTATTTTTATATTTGTAGGGGAGAATCATTTAGAGAGGCATATTTGAGTGCCAGAAGTCAGGGCTATCCTAAAATGCCCTGTGTTGATGCTTACCGCCACTGCCACCCAGGAAATGGTGGATGATATCATCAACCTTATGAATCTTGATAAGGAATCTGTGTTAACTGTATATGTCAGCTGCAACAGGTATATCTCAGTTTAATGTGTTTAATATTAATAATATGATTGTACAATTTACAACTCACAATAAGTAAGTAGCCTTGGGAAACAGTTTTGAGCCATGTGGCCCATAGGTCAGGGACCTATCTTCTGTTTCTGTAGTGTGAGACAGCTTGATGATTGAACCCTATAGCATTCTCAGAGCAGACACATTCTTTTCCACTTTCTTTTGGTAACCCATCTTTTTCACCCAGTGTCAATTGTTTAGTGTAATCCTGGGTGCTACACTCCCTCTGCCAACCTGGGGACAGCAACGGACTGACCTCATGCTTCCTTTAATGCATGAGGAGGAGTCCAAGCCGCTTTTTTGTGAGGGCCCAGAGGGTACCTAGTACTACCTACCCTAGGGTTAGGGGACACCAGGAGAAGGGCAGACAGCCAGACACAAGGCCACTGATCTGCAACACACAATATATACAATAAAATCACACCCATGCTGTACTAACAATGTATATATGGTAAATGGTGCATTTATATAGCGCCTTTATCCAAGGCGCTTTACATAGATTGTGCATTACATTCACCCATTCACACACCGATTGCAGCGGAAGCCATGCAAGGTACCAACCAGCACATCGGGAGCAATTTGGGGTTCAGTGTCTTGCCCAAGGACACTTCGACATGTAGACAGGAGGAGCCGGGATTCAAACCGCCGATCCATGGATCATTGGACGACCTGCTCTACCTCCTGAGCCACAGTCTTTTATGAAATAAATTAGACAAAACAAACAAAAAATAAACCACCACCCCTCAATAATAAGGCCAAACATCCATATAACGGTCCAGGACGCCATGAGTGCTGACATCACTGCTGGGGTTGGATGGCTGGTGCAGGATCTGAAGGATAAAGGCACAGATGCAGGAAAGTCCATCATCTACTTCAGGTTGTGAAACAAAGCTATTATTTCAGTGAATTAATACAACACTAAACAATTAAACAGAATAGTATGAGTTTAGGCTCAGGTTTTATACTGTGAATTGAGAATTAGTGTCTAGATTGGTGAAACCGCACCAAAGAAATGCTTGGTTTTAATCTGCAGAAGCTATATGACAACAATGTATCTTTCTTTATGTCTTACAGATCAATGACAACATTGACTCGAGCATTTGGTATGATCAAGGAGAGCCTTGGCAGTGCCATATGTCACGTTGACCAAGAGCAAACAAAGCATCTTCTTGTGGACATGTTTCACAGCCACATCTCAACAAGAAAAAGGGATGCAATCCTTGCCACATTTTCCAAATTTCCCAACAGCCCATTGAGGTGTGTGCTGGCCACTGTGGCATTTGGCTTAGGCATAAATATAGGGGATGTGAGACATGTTGTCCATTGGGGCCCATCAAATGACCTCCTGTCATACTGGCAGGAGGTAGGAAGATGTGCACGGGATGGTTTGCCTGGAAAGGCCAAAATGTACATCTACCCAGGGTCAGTGAATAAGCTTTACATAAAGCCCTGTATGCTGTCCCTGGTCGAACAGTACAGACAAAAGCGCTGTCTCCGTAAGAGGGTCCTTGACCATCTTTTTGTCAAGGGCACAAAGAAGTCAGCTATACATGATGACATCATGCCAGGCTGCTGCAGTGTCTGTGACAATGTGGAAACCGAGTGACACATCATTAAACCATTTCAAAGGTTCTACAGAACAAGAACATGTTTTATTTTTTTTGTTTATCTGGTCTGTTAACTATTATTAATATTTTCCATTAAGACATTCAACTGTTTGCATAGTCTATATTGTGCTTGTGTTTGTTGGTTTTTCACATTACTTATAGAGTGTACTGTAAGTAAGTATTATACTCACGTTACATTAAATTCTTCCGGTCCCACAGATCGATCTCAAATGCCAGACGTTTGATGGTTTTCCCCATCTTGTCTGGCTTTGAGATGGACTGTGGATAGGTGAAGTTTTCAAACGTTTGGTGTTGTCGTCCTGGTGTGTAGGAGAACAGGGCATCAGTTTGATATTCTTCAACAAAGGCAGCAATGTCCGCTTCTTGTTTAGCCACAGTGTGGGTTGTTTGGGAGCCTGAGAAATGGCCTATCCCAGAGGACAGGAAGAATTCTTTGAAATGTTTCCCAAATGGGCCAGACATTTCTGCACACCTAGCCACCTGCTCTGGTGTGTAGCGCCCCCGGGTCCACTTGAGAGTTTCTGAGAGAAAACAAAAACACCACAAAGTTAGCTTTGTACTTTATAATACAACTGTTAACTGGCTAAAAACATAATCCCTACCCTTTTAATAGATTGAAGGCATACCTTTGAATTAATTGTTCATAAATTCATTGGCCAGATCCAAAGGAATATTTTTCCCAGGCCCACCACTCATGTTGGCCACTCTACCCCACACCATCTCCATGCTGAGCCGTTCGGGCAAATAACCCTCAATTCCTAATGGACAACATAAACCAAGGCTTAACAAATCTAAAAGACACAAACCACTGTAAATGTACATTGCATCATACTGTAATCAAATAGTTTCCACCATACTATATACCAACCAGTTAGCATTTTGTTGCCAAGTATGAAGCACTTGTGGTGGTTGCCTTGCCAAAAGGACACAAGGTCATGTTTCCAGAACTGCAGTAATCCTGGGCCATCACCCTCTCTGACACAGTCCTGCCTAGCCATGTGACAAAGGCCTCTCCACATGAGTGCTTTGGTGTAGTTCAGGACCCTGTCCTGACTCTTGTCCTGATGGCACTCTGGTGAGCAGTACCATTCACCTTTTAGTGGAAATGCAAAAGATTACTCTTTAAGTAAGACACATGACATGATGCGATCATAATGTCATTAAATGGTTTCATTGATTATTAACTTCTATAGAGGTCAAGCAATAGACGCACAGTAAATTATACCTCGTGTTTTTTTACGCTCCACAGGCCTCAAACATTGGATGTGGTACCACTCATTGTGGAGGCATCAAGCTTTCAGATGACACTGCACCATTTTGCCTCCTTTTTTATGGCATGTGCAATAAATATAACTACAACTGTCCCCACAGATGGGACTACAGTACCAATCCCCTTTTGGCGCAGATGGAAGCTCGGTGCAGGCCAAGTGGGTCCACATCTGAGGACAGTCATAGTTGGAGCACAGTAGCATTTCTCCACCTTTTTCTGTTGAGGAAACATAACAGGCTTGGTGAATCACAAACAACTTGTCTCCCATCTGAAGTTGCGGTCTTTAGTATACTATTTATTATTAGCCTTTATCTTCACCATGTGTGAGCTATGTCCATGTAGAACAAAGTGAAACTACTACTTCAACAACAATGTAAAAGAGACTCCAAATGGTACACTGTGCAGTTTATTGAACAATGATTTGACCACCCACAATTGCACTTTTGGTGTTAACATTTCTTTACCTTCCTTGCAATGACAGAAAGGATATTTCTTTTGGCTACCATCATCCTGTTGGGCAATTGTGGCCACCATGTTGATCTCCTCCTGTTTAGGAGCCAACCAGGAGAATTCAACGACTCTCTCTGCCAGGTCATAGAGCCACTGGAGTTTGTCAGCAGCCAGGTTAAATCCTGGGACATCATCATCTGCCCGTGCAATGCCCAGGAAGTTGGCTGCACAGGCAGTGATGTATGCTGAACAACTAAACTGAAAATTAAAGAGTTATGAATTACTAAAACCAGCTGATATGATACAGTATAAAGTTTGTTATTTTGTATAATCATCTTACCACCATCATGTCTGCAGCATGTTGGAAGTTCTTCTTCACCTCCTTTTTCAGGGACCTGTGGCCAAACGCAATTTTCATCTGGCCAAGAGTGCCACGTGCTGGCCCAGGCCGTAGCGTAACGGTCTGGGCACCGGACTGGTGATCCAGTCGCGGTGTGCCGCGGGTTCGACTCCCGGACCCGACACGGCCTTTACCGCATGTCATCCCCCCATCTCTCTCCCGTTTCCTGTCAGCCTACTGTCTGTCCCTTAAAAAATCAATAAAAGGCGTAAGCCGCAAAAAAAATATATAAAAAAAAAAAAAGAGTGCCACGTGCTGCCATGCTTTTCTCATTGTAGAGAAGATTAAAGTCATCCTGTAGTGTAGAACATAGAAGCATAGTATACATGTGATGCAAACCAGATGTGATAACATGGATTGTATACAAATTGTATGTCAAATTGCATTTGGTATACCTGCAGAAGGATCATCTCTTTATGAAAGTCTTGAGGAGCTTCAACAAGCCCCTCAAGTCTCTCTTCTGGGGTGTCATGGGTGACCCTTGTGTGGTGGGCGTCTGTCATTCGCTCAATACTCAAGCCATCCCCACAACAGAGGACAGGGAATGGCTTGCCATCCACAATGGGGACATGTTTGTGCAAGGCATCCATGATGTCAATGACACCAGAGAGAGAACTGGGGTTTGATTCAATGACACCCAAGTTCACCTAGGTGGAATTTATGGAACAACATTTCAACACATTATTCAAAGAATGGTCTTTTACCATCCAAAATATAGTGAATAATGTCAGGATCGGGACTTAACTTTAGCGGAGTAAGCTGGACGGACGACCAAGTGCTGGAAAACGGCTTTATTTGCTTCTCAAACAAAACAAAAACAGAAGTAACACAGGAATGCCTCACAGGGCTCGAACCACACGGACACGCTCACGACGTGTTAGACAATAATTAAGAACGCACACAGAAACACACAGGAGCAACACATAAATACTGACAAGCCCTGATGGCAACATTGTCCACAGCTGAGTCCCAGGGTGTCAGAGTAACAAGGGGGCGGGGAACACACAGGGGGGTAGAAGGGCAAAGATAAGGACGGCGGTCCAGGCGTGGTACGTCCTAGGACAGGACGTGACAGCACCCCCTCCTCAAAGGCCCGCTCCCCAGGGACCGAGAACGAACAGGGGGGGCAGAACCAGCCCGGGGACCAGAGCCCGGAACCCTCGTGGGGGGGGGAGGGGGGGGAAGGGCAGGGAAGTTTGCCTGGTGCCGGTTAACCAGACCACGGGGCCCAGCAGACATGCCCGGATGGCACCCCCGACCACGGCCGCATGGCAGGAACCCCCCTGGCATCGACCACGGCGAAGGTGGGAGTCGTCCTGCCACCGACATGAGCCGGGAGCCCACCGGACAGAGGAAGGGGAGAGCAGAGGGGAAAGCCCGTGTCCAGCATCGGGGCCAGGGAGAAGGGAGGACGAGGAGGACCGGGGGGTGAGGGGGGGAATCGGGCGGCGGTGAGTCATCGATGACTGGAAGCAGACTGCTGAGCGCGGACCCCCCACAGTCAGGACACGGAGGACGAGGCGAGGCCCGCTAACCCCAACCGAAGGGCCCAACAGCCTGTCAGCCTCTCATCATCGCCGACCCGGGGGGGGGGGGGGGGGGGGAGCTAATGCAGGAGAAAAGGAGAAGAGTGAGAGCAAGGCCAAACAGGCACACACACAAAACCGTACCAGCAAAAAGAGTAATTCAAAAACAAAACAAACAACCCCTCAGGGCTAAAACAGCAGGATCAAACATAAAACAAAACACATAAAACAAAAAAATGAAAACGGACCCCTCTGGGCCAAATACAGTAACCCCATAAGAAGTAAAAAGACAACCACAGGTAACACACACCACCTGGGTCCAAAACCACCCCACCGGGTCCAAAAGGAGGCCCACCACCCCCGAAAAAACAAAATAAACAACCCCCACGGGGCACGCTGACGAGGAGAAATTAAAAGCAGGGAGAAAAAACACAGTATAACCTAAATGCGCCTCATCGGTCTAACCGGACAGCGGGTAATGAAATGGCCAGCAAGACCGCAATAAAAGCAAAGGCCTTCCCTTAGACGCAGGTTCTTCTTGGTTGTCGAGGGCTGGTCTGCCGAGAGCTGGTCTCCCTCCCCAGGCTTGGAGTCCTCGGGAAGACGCTGGTTGCTGTCCGTCTCCTCTCTCTCCACGAGATCCAGGGATGTCTCCGACGCGCTGGACCCCGGAGAACCGAAGACGAACCCCCCGATTTCCTCCGGCTCGGTCTGGGAACCGGTGCTGCGTGAAGTCGCCAGTGTTTGTGTTCCCACCTCCGTGGTGGGAACCCGGCGCTCCACAGGGATGGCCCGCAGTCTGTTCATCATCATCAGGAGGACGGTAGCGATTCTGTCCTCCGACCTCGCCAAACGCTCCTCGATGAACCGCTCCAGCTGCTCCAACCCACCTTCCTGGTGGTTGTCGCGGCCCTCTCCTCTCGGTTCGTTCCCCGCAGACTCCATCGAACTTTTTTTTTATGGTGCGTTCTTACTGTCAGGATCGGGACTTAACTTTAGCGGAGTAAGCTGGACGGACGACCAAGTGCTGGAAAACGGCTTTATTTGCTTCTCAAACAAAACAAAAACAGAAGTAACACAGGAATGCCTCACAGGGCTCGAACCACACGGACACGCTCACGACGTGTTAGACAATAATTAAGAACGCACACAGAAACACACAGGAGCAACACATAAATACTGACAAGCCCTGATGGCAACATTGTCCACAGCTGAGTCCCAGGGTGTCAGAGTAACAAGGGGGCGGGGAACACACAGGGGGGTAGAAGGGCAAAGATAAGGACGGCGGTCCAGGCGTGGTACGTCCTAGGACAGGACGTGACAGAATAATGTGAGTTACGTTGCTTACTAGTTCACTTTTTTGGGACATCTCATGATGATAAAGATGGTCAATATGACGGATCACTTTGTTTTTGACAGGCTGCAAGGCTGTCAAGTTGTCTGCCAGCACCCGCATGACCGAAATGGTCATCCGATGCTTGATGGCACTGTAATCCTACAAGCAACAGAATATCAGCAGACTCAAATTCACATGAGATTACATGAGAGTAACAATGGAATGATTTAGATTTGTATTCAACATATGTTCCTGTTAAAATACATTACTTATTCCTAGAACTGTAACAGGCTATCTACCTCTGTGGATGGTAAGATGTGGTGAGGGGACACTTCCATTGCCTTCATTCCAGATCCAGTAAGGTGGCTGAAGGACACCTTGTTGAGGTGGGCGAAGGAAAGTGCCCATAGCATGACTTTATTGCCTGGGCTGTTCCTTGTATGATGCTTTTCTTGCACATATATCTGAAATGAATTCTATTATTATAGTAATTTCTTGGTGGATATTTATATTGTCTTATGATGCAGCACTATACCTATAGGCCTAATAAGTATAATGCTTTTCATGAGAACAGGATGAAATTGTTGGTAGTCATAGTGTAACTCTGTATATTGGGGCAGGAAGTTTGACACCAACCATCAAACTCATAATTTAATTTACAATCTCATATGACCGACAAAACAATAATTCACCTGAACATTGTCCCAAGTCAAAGAAAATGTCATCTCCTTTCCAGGCGATGGTTCTTGTGTCTGAAAGTGGAAATATAGTTCCAAACCTGAACATGGTGCAATCATCTCTCTCGCCCCAGTTTAGAAACTAATATGCATTGTGCTGCTATTGATCTTCATAATATAGAAGCACTATGGAATAACTTAATATAACTACAGTGAACTATTCATACTATGGTTACTACCCCATTATCAGTGCCATATTCAAACTTCAAAGTAAGCCTCTCACCTCTATTTTGTCCTTCCAGATATTCAATGTTTTTTCCAGTTCCTTTCTCATTTCATCAACGAGGCGCCTGGAGGTTACTTTCGACTGACAGACACCCAGGGAGTTGAGTGTTTGGAATATTTTGCCTGGGCACCCTTGTTTCCACATGGAGATGGCTATGCACCCCTGAATAAAATTAACTTTGGCTGTGGATGCCGTGTTTTGCATGATTGCAATTGTCATGCCTTTTCTTTTGTTCAAATATTCTTCAGCTTCTTCCTCTGTTTGAACACTGAAAGAATTGAAATGTCTGGAATTAAAGGGATGCTTCAGATTTTGGGCACAGGGGTTCTACATTTTGGAAATATTCATTTTACGGTAGTAATTAGATTTTTAATTATTATGTGGCTACATGTATAATATGTTGTATACCGTCTACATCTAAGACGTCCAACAGATCTGTGGGTCCTGCTGCTTTCCGGGGAAGGAAACATAGATTTTAGGCAACAGTCTGTGATAGGTGGCTTTATGGCAAGCCATTCCATAGTCTCTCCCCAGGAAAACATTTGGATGTTCTCCAAAGTGGGTTGTTTTCGTAGGGGACTATTCTTGTCCTGGACCATTGCTTTTCTCTGAAAACCAAACAAAATAAGAATATATCACTGATATATATATATATATATATATATATATATATATATATGTGTGTGTGTGTGTGTGTGTGTGTGTGTGTGTCCATTTATTAATATATGAGTGAGATAATCATGTGAACCAAAACAGATCTATTGGTAAAAAAAAAGGAAATATATGGTTAGTTACCTCTTGGGTGAGTGCCTTGCAAACAACCTCCAACATGGGCTTCCTGGCCTTGTCTGTGCTAAAAAGAACCCTCACAGCTTTCATATACTGACCATTCTTGAAATGTTTTATTGCTTGGTCAATGGGAGATGATTTGTTAAAAATAAATACAAATCCTTTTCAATACCAATAAAAGTTTCAATAAATATGTGCAAAATGTAAGCATCTCTTTTACATCTGTCATCACATCATATTACTGGTTGCAATCATCAAACTTCCCAAATACATGTTACTTTTCAAATACTGATTAATAAATAGCAGACTAAATAAATCACAATCAGATCACCCAAATACAAATAAACACTTATTTTTCCTTCTTTTCTTTTGTTTTACTCTGTTGACAATAATGCTTCACCACCCTGTTTTTGTTTTCACCCCCCACTGCATTCTTGCCCTCTGGCAGTATAGTCAGGGTAAATTTATCATTTTCTCTCGTCACTCCGTAACAATAATCAAAGGTTACATTTCCCTGGTCATCAGATTTAGCTTGACAATCGTAATCCTTTAAATATTGAGGTGGTCACCTCTCTCTTTTTTGATAAGTTGTACACTGGCTACTTCCACTTGCCTGAATGTCAACCAGATCACTCATCTCTGTACTCTGGCTACATTCACCTGAATGTCAACCAGATCACTCATCTCTGACTCTGCATCTTGTTTTTGTGTCTCTCTTGGGGTTACACTAGCCTTCCCAACTTCAGGCAGATGGTTTACAGCCCTTCTCATACTGCAATCATCATCCTCCTCCATTTCTTGCTCTGTTTGAGTCTGACTCTCAGTGACACCCCTTTGAATGAACTTTACCAATCTGTGTTTAGCTACTTTCCCTGTGTCAGGATAAAACACCAAATAAGCTGGGCTGTTTTTGTCATAGCCTACAAAGATAGCCTTTTCACATCGTGAATCCAACTTTTTCTTGTCTTGCTTGTATGCATAGCATGGTGACCCAAATGTTCTCATTCTCGAAAGGTTTGGCTTCTTTCCTGTCAGCATATAATATGGGGTCTGTCCTACACGCTTGTTGAAACACCTGTTTCGAATAACAGCAGCAGTCATTACTGCATATGTCCACAATTCTTTTGGTAAACTGCTTTCAATCAGCATGCATTTGGCCATTTCAAACAGTGTTCTCCTATTTATTTCAGCTGTCCCATTCTGAGCTGAGATCTCATGTCTGATGGCATTTTTGCTTAGCAATGCTTGAAATAGACCAGAAGCATACTCGGTACAATTATCTGATCGAATACACTTAATTTGAAACATCAGCAATGTATTTCTCTGTAGCTTTGACTGTGTCACTCTTAGATTTCAAGAAATAAACAAAAATTGCTCCTGAATAGTCATCAGTAAATGCTAGAGTATATTTGAATCCATCTTTAGCCGTTGGATCGATTGGTCCAAATAAATCAGTGTGTACAAGTTCTAGTGCAGCTTTAGCTCTTTTGTCTGGCTCTCTGTTTCGGCTCTGAGCAAATTTACCTTTTGTGCACACTTCACATGACAATTTGGAAATATCAACCTTGCCTTTAATTCCCATACCGTCAGTTACATTCTGCAATTTTAACACATCTTCGTAGTTGCAATGTCCTAGAATTTCATGCCACGTTTTGATATCATAACACCCATGACATTCATCAACATTAGTAATCTTATCAACAGTGTTTAAGTAAAACAGCCTGTCATGTACCTTAATGTCGAATGTCGTACCATCTTTTTGGATAAGCTTGTTCTGTCTCTCTTTGAAGAAGACTGTGGCTCCGTTGGATATCGCTGCGTTGACTGAGAAAATGTCTTGGGGAAAGGATGGAACATACAGCGCCCCCTTCAGCATCGTTTCCACCTCTCGGCCCTTGTCATCTCTCAGGCAAACTATTGCAGCACCTCTCTTCAGCGCTTTGCCAGAGGCCCTCACTCCATCAGCCATCTCCAGAACATGCTTCCGTGGCTCGAAACTCTCGTCGAAGTTTCGGAACTTCTTCACGTCGGTCACAATGTGTGACGTAGCCCCGGTGTCGACCATCAGCCCAATGCTCAGAGCAATGCCCTGACATAGTCTCTGCTTCGGTCTCCCGGTGCCGTCCAAGTCGCAGTTCACCTGGCCCACCTTGAAGGTGAACGTGTGCGCCTCTTCATCCTGCGTCACTTTGACGTTGTCTCTCCGTCTTCTCCGCCTGCAGTTGGCATCGTTGTGCGTGGGACTTTTGCAAAGACTGCACCACTGTCTCTGTTCTCTCTGACCGGCAGCACCTTCACACTCGAAAGCTTTATGCCCCCTCTGGCCGCAGTTGTAACAGCACAGTCTCACGTCTTTGTACTTGCCTCTTATTATCATCACGCTGTCAGCCCCGGAATTGCTACTGAACTTTTCAGTGATCTCGTAACTCCTCAGTTTGGTTTTAAACTCGGCGAAGGTGATGTTGTCGTCACTTTGTGCAATGTGGATGGAAAATGGCTTATATGATTCTGGGAGCCCCTTCAGAATCATAGCTGTCAGTAAGCCGTCACTCAAAGTCTCTTCCGCATTCCTCAGTGCCGTGATGGAAGCTTCAGCTCGAATAATATAGTCTGTAATTGTTTCATTAGCAGCCTTCTGGAGCGAAGTAAGCTCTGTGTACAAACTAATCACTCTTGGTTTCCCATTGCCAGCATAGTGATCCTTCAGAATTTGTAACGCCTTCCTCCCATCGTCTGCTGCATCACGCATAATCAAAGACAAACTTTTATCGTCGAGTACTTGAATTAGCTCAGCGTATGCGTCCTCATTTTTCTCGGCGTCCTCAGCGGCTCTCGCCTCGGCTGCGGCTTCTTCCTCATCGGTCCGTGTATTTTACGGCCAACTGAATTCTAATTTCCTATTTGACAACTAGTATTCAGAATACGGTTTGGTGTTCTGAAAACTGTTTGTCAAATATATAAATGGTAAATTAAAACATAGAATACAGTTCGTTTTCTGAATACCGTTTAGAAATGGTTCATTAAAAACTTAGTTTTAGGTATTTAAAACCCGATTCTAGATTTTCGCTGGTGTCGTTCGAAACAGAATCAAGAATTCAAAACAAGACGCACCGCGATGCTATACTGAATACTGTGATTCATTTCTACCTCTAACCCGGAAGTCCCGCCCTCCTTCCCGATAAAAACAGAGCGGGCGGCGCCATCTTTCTTTCTCTCCAGACTCCAGTCAGACACTAGCAGGCAGCGCAGCAGTTCGCCGCAATGGAAGATTATTACGGTGGTGGTTTAAGCTATGTCCTTTATAGGGGCGACATCAGGCGTACAGTAATGGAGGAGGACATGAACGTCGAGAAAATCGCCATGATCTTTAAGGTACTGTAATTGTAATAATGTTTGAGCGTACTGTTGTTTACCTGTGTAGCATAGCTCTACTAGCCAGTAGCCAACGCTGTCACAGAGGTAGACCGCATGCGTTTAAATTCCATCTGTTAAAATATGTTCATTTAAGTCATAACAAGCATAAAACTAGATACATGTACGGAACATTTTCTGAATTGGAGCTACCAAAAAAATGCGGCTCTTTTATAGTTTTTGCCGTAACAACAATCGGATTACAATGAAATAGAATGTACAGTGGGAGTGCAACAAACCATGTACAACCCAGATTCGGCACAAACAAGGGACTAAATTCTTTTCGCTCCTATGCCACCAAAATGTGGAACGCCCTACCAACAGTCATTAAGACATGTGAATCCCTTGACTCCTTCAAAACCGCTCTCAAAGGGCACCTACGGATGGCTGCAACAAGTGTAATGCTTAATTGGGTTGTCCACTCACAGTTGACAGTCTTTGTATTGAGTTTGTGCTTAAAATGTACTGTAAATTCTACAAACTGTTAATAAATATTTCAATCAATCAATCAATCAGTGTGGACAGCAGATCTACAAGCTCATAAAGCATTGCAGCGCGACACGTTGAGCTTTTAGATCTGCTAGGGCAGTGGTTCCCAAAGTGGGACCCCCAGGGGTCCTTGAGGGAGTTCCAGGGGTTACCCAGCTAAATGATAGTTTGGAACCAAATGGATCCTGTAACTCTGTGTACAAAATGGAACCAAATCTGGTTTCATTTGTACAATCAAATTAACATTGATTTTACAAAATAAACTGGGGTCCCTGAGATAGAAATGCCATAAAATGGGGGTCCGTAGACTAATGCATAAGGACTGGGGGTCCTTAAAATAAAACTGGTTGAGAATCACTGCTAGAGCTGTAAAAATCTTCTCTTATGAGGGTCCCTGGCATATCTTTTCAAATGGGGGTCCGTGGGCTAATGTATGTCGATTTGGGGGTCCTTGACATGAAAAAGTTTGAGAACTGAAAAAAAGAACTATGCCCCCCACAGAATGGGCTTCACGTTGTTAGTGTAATGTAAACTTGGTGGTCCCCTTGTATTCTTTGGACCCCATGGGGGTCCCAGACTCCCGGTTGAAGTCACCTGCCCTAGCATATTAAAGAATACCCGATCTACAAGCTTAAATGTAATTGTTACATACTGTACCAGCCAATTAGGATGAAGTCATCTTGAACTACAACCTAGATGTTTTATTTCACAAATGTATGTACTGTATTTTGAGTTGTAATAACTTTCTGAAGAGATTAAACTTTTTACTGTTAAATTACAGGTCAGTTCCAATCATCTGTACATCACAGATGACCGAAACACCACCATTTTAGCGGACCGGTCAACAGGCAGTTTTCCCGCCAACAAGCTGGTACATCGCTGTCACTATGAGGTCCATGGCGATCCAGACCAGAGTACACTCCCTAGAGCACCGACTGCTGGTGTGCCTTTTGCCTTCGCACGCCAACACGCTGCTTCTGCTGCAGTTGAAACCTCACAATCTTTGGCTGGACCTCCACGAGCCAGGGGAAAGTTCCCAGCAAAATCCTCCCATAGGTTAGTTATATT
Source organism: Protomyctophum parallelum (assembly GCF_964188405.1). NCBI lineage: Eukaryota > Metazoa > Chordata > Actinopteri > Myctophiformes > Myctophidae > Protomyctophum > Protomyctophum parallelum. The sequence continues at coordinate 6,212,649 of NC_139716.1, read as the reverse complement.
ATATTGTATGTTTAATGTACTATGCTGAGAAATTATCTTTCATTCATATGTTTAGGTGTGTTAATGTTAATTTAAACATATTCTTTTTTTTGCCCAGGGTAATCAGTGTGGCAGAGAATATCAATGGAAAGCTGTTCAGTATTAGATCACTCAACATTCGATTCCAAGAGGCTGATGCCACCGTTGAGGGGATGACGGCGAAGGTGATGGAAGAGTTAGGCACCAATGACCCAATGACCTTGCTCGATTGCAAGGGAAATGAGATAATGCAGTCTGAGTGCTCAAAACGTAAGTTTTTTTTTATGTCAGACACTTGCTTATAAATTGTGGTTTCAAATAAAATTTGAAATATAAAGTTCTTAAATATTCGGACTCCCAAAGGTCAGGATTGGTGGGAATCTAAAACCAGGATCGTCTATGCCATGCCTGATGATGCATTCGTGGAGTACAAGAATGGAAGAAGAGCTAAGGCAAGGTACAGTAATACATTTTATACATGCTATTTTTCATGCGGTTTTTACTAGGGGCTATTCAAGTTACTTAACAGTACAACCACCTACAAGGTAACAACAACTCTAAGGAGAAACGGAACATTTACACCAAAATACTTTAACGGAACAGCTCTTCTACAAAAGTATAAATTAAGGTATAGGTTGACAATTTTAATGTAATGTAAAAATGTTATTATTCAGGTGCACCATTTGAAAAAATCTTGAATACTTTCTTTTCTGTTCCCACATTCAAGCCGAAAGTCCGAAGACGGTTCAGGCACACAAGCCATCAGTGCTCAAATTCTCAGTGCTCAAATTGGGGAACTGAAACAAGCAGCGGAGGGACTCGGCGGAATCACCTCGGCATTAAACAAGCTGACTGATCTGGCAAGGGTCAAATGCACAGCAGCCAGTCTGCATGACCCTATGCAGGAAGCCTTCACCTGTCTTTTGTGCAACGGTATGTATAAGACATGCAACACTAGGTAAATGTACTTGTACTGTATAGTACAAAACATAAGACTTCAGTTGACCCATTAAGACCTGGAACGCATCATCACATTGGCTTTTAACCACGTAACACCTTATTTTAAACATTTGAAAATGAGCAGATCTACAAGTGAGCTTGTACATCGGCTATTTTTGAAAAATCATTATTGTGTGCAAATCACTCAATTTGTTTGGAACAGAGTGCAACCACTGTTCTAGACGGCTATGTGTGGCTGTGTCTGAGCACAAAAATAGCGTTTGTTCACCACCAAGTGTCACTGTTAACAGCCTAACATACACAGGCCAGGGAGGAGGGCTTGTACAGTACAGCACCACTCGCTTCAGACTCCCTTCACATGACTGTTTGAGAACCACTGATATAGAAACATAGGTTTTTCAGAAAACTATTAGGATTCAGAAGACATTTGTAGAACCACGTCTCGGGTCTTAACGGGTTAATTTTCTTTATTACATTTTTGTTACATTGTTTCTGCAACAATATTCTTTGTTTTAAACCTTGCAGCTACAATGGAAGTGCCCATGTTTGCAACCTGCTGCAATTCTGTGGTTGGATGCCAAACATGTGTGCAACAGACAACTGAAGACAAGTGTGTGAAGTGCAATAAAGAAGATTTCCACGTCAATGTACACCAGGTTAAGGGTTTGGATCATGTCTTGTCTGTTCTCAGGAGCATTCAAACAGAGTAATTTGGGTGGAGAGTCTGTAGTCTGAGAGTCTTGTATTGTACAGTGACAATACAAGTGACAATACAATCTGGCAGGAGAGTCTGTAGAGTGTAGAGAGTCTGTAGTCTGAGAGTCTTGTATTGTACAGTGACAATACAAGTGACAATACAATCTGGCAGGAGAGTCTGTAGTCTGAGAGTCTTGTATTGTCACTGTACAATACAAGTGACAATACAATCTGGCAGGAGAGTCTGTAGTCTGAGAGTCTTGTATTGTACAGTGACAATACAAGTGACAATACAATCTGGCAGGAGAGTCTGTAGTCTGATTCTTGTATTGTCACTGTACAATACAAGTGACAATACAATCTGGCAGGAGAGTCTGTAGTCTGAGTCTTGTATTGTACAGTGACAATACAAGTGACAATACAATCTGGCAGGAGAGTCTGAGTCTTGTATTGTCACTGTACAATACAAGTGACAATACAAGTGTGTTTGTGTGTGTGTGATGTCTATTGACATAACAGATAACTTGGGGAGGAAAGGGAAAATAAAAATAATTGGCTACTCTAAATGTATTAAGGAAAAAAGTGTTTAATTTACCGGATGCAGTATTGACTAGTTTCTTTCTAGTACTTTTATTTTTTTGTGATGCAATTTACCTTGTGGAAATGGCACTTTAAAAAACTGTTCAAAGAGAATCTTGTTCAGATACAAGCTTAAATGTAATTGTTACATACCAGCCAATAAGGATGAAGTCATCTTGAACTACAACCTAGATGTTTTATTTCACAAATTTATGTACTGTATTTTGAGTTGTAATAACTTTCTGAAGAGATTCAACTTATTACTGTTAAATCACAGGTCAGTTCCAATCATCTGTACATCACAGATGACCGAAACACCACCATTTTAGCGGACCGGAGGAAAGGGAAAATAAAAATAATTGGCTACTCTAAATGTATTAAGGAAAAAAGATCACACTGTTTAATTTACAGGATGCAGTATCTACTAGTTTCTAGTACTTTTATTTTTTTGTGATGCAATTTACCTTGTGGAAAAAAAACTGTTCAAAGAGAATATCTTGTTCAGATATTGAATGTAAATTGATTTGTAGTGTTCTATGCAATACATGTTATAAATGTGTACTACTGTTTTGTGAACTTAAAGGACCACTTTTCATATAATAGGTCCTCACCAATAATGATAAAATGGCTTTTTTTTCTTCTCGGTCTGTCTCATAGGAGGGGTCTAGGCAGTTCAGAAACCCGTCCACCAGTGACCTCATCGATGAGCAACTAAACATTTTTGTAAACTCGTTTAAAAGAAAAATATCTGCCTAATGATGATGTCACTGGTGGACGGGTTTCTGAACTGCCCACAGCCCTCCTATGAGACACAGACTGAGTAGAAAGATTGTGTCATTGTATCATCATGATTATTAGTGAAGACCTATTGTATGAAGATGTCATTCAAACACATTCACATACAATGCGCACATGTGATTGTCTTACATGCTGTCAAAAGCTAGACCAGGCTGTGATTATGGACACTATTGCACTTTATGAAAAATGTGTAATTTACCTCGTTGAAATGGCACTTGTTCAAACTTTTGCATAAATGTTTTTTATATTTTCTACGTATTTTTGTTTCAATAAATGTTTTATTTGAAAGTATACTGCTTCTTCATTGACCATTGCAAGTCACCGTGAAACAGGTTAATCACTTTCTGGTGATCTTAATAAGAAACCTAACTGCATCTTTAAAAGGTTCTTAGTTGTATATTATAAATGTACAACTATACCCTTGTTTCTGTCAGCTTTCCCTGATAATGAATAATATTTCAGACAACTGACCATCTATTGTCCATAGTGACATAAGCACTGTGGGTCTATATTGATTTTCAACCAGTGGTCCGTGAAGGGTTTCAGTGACGGAATTATATTCCAGACAACTGACCATGTTCTATTGTCCATAGGAAAGCACTGTGGGTCTATATTGGTTTTCAACCTGTGGTCCTTGAAGGGGTTCCAGGTGGTCCCCAGCTATCCCCAGCTATTTTTACTGTTTTTATTCCACTGTGTTGCTAAGAGTTAAGTGAGCAATTAGCATAGTCAGCCAATTCATGGCCAATATAAGAGAACCTTACACCTTACCTTACACCTCCACTGTATTATCCTACGTAAACTTCTGCACTGACAATATGTGCACAAAAAAGCAGATTAAAATCTTCCCTAACCAATGCCATAAACCATGGTTTACCAACGGGGTGCGACTACTGCTCAGAGCCCGGGGCACTGCGTTTAGATCAGGGGACAGGGAGGCTTCTAGCAGATGACTTGACTGGACTATGACGGACTAACAGTTCTATGCCATGAAGTTGCCCCATCAGTGTTTTTTTTCTTTGTGTTCTCTATAAGTTCATACTGTTATGATTGCACTAAACGGAATTCCGTTCTGTCTCATACAGTGACAATAAAGATCTTATCTTAACTAACCTAATGGGGTATGCTTTGGATATTATTTTGGTGGTTTTAGGTAATTCAATGCCTTAATAATGCATTTCTAACTGCTTAATATAGCTGACTTTTGAAGGCTACATGAATATGTTTGGAAATGCATGCATAGCTAATTCCTATGACCATCTAGCAGATCTTTTAACAGCTAAAACAATGTTATAATGGCAGGCTTCCTTACAGCTAAGGTACTACTGTTATTACAGTATAATCCTTTCTTTAGGCACTGGGCAGTGTCTGTATTTGTAGCCCAACTCAAGTGGCTCACCATTAACTCATGAGAAATTAGACTTGTAGTTGATGTGTACTCATTGTTATACACTGTGTATAACACAGGGCCTGCAGTCAGTTGTGCAACTGCAGGCCCTCATTTAGCATGGAGTTTCTGCTGCACAGCACACTATCTTGTTCACAATCCCTCAGTCACAACACCTCAGTCTATCCTTAGGATTTAAGAGGGGGGGATTTACAAACCAGATAGAAGTTCTAATATCTATGCATTGGAATATAATGTTATCTAAATAGGGCCTCCTCCTCCTTCATATAACATTTGACTGTATCATGTTCCTTTAAATATGTGTTAGGGCTTAACTGGAACAAGTGAGATTCCATACACAGAAGAAGGAAGGCAGTCCGCACACTGATCAAATAGGTGTCAACTGACGAAGACCCACACGGTTCAAACAATGTAACCTCTGCAAGTGCTTCTGGGAGCTTTTTGTTCAGCACCTGTAGATTTTTTTTAGATGTGCGTGCTTCTCGTTTGGACCAATGTATTACCAGTAAGACGCCCTGATGGCGACAAGCGGCCTCGTCCTAAAGGGCAAGGTCGCCTGGGTGACGACAGACTGCTGGGCAAGCGCTGGCACTTTGGCATGGGGGTCAGCACAACATATGGAATTCATTCTGTACTGGCCATATATGGAGTGTGTCTTGAGTGTACAGGGTTTGATGAGGTCAGTCAGATCAACATATGGAATGTCAGAACAGGTCAGCTCCATATATGGAGATCTAAGGGTTTGAGGTCAGATATAGAGTTGCTGGCCGTCTTCTCCATGTATGGCTATCCAGGGTTTGATGAGGTCAGTGTTGTGATCTTCATATGGAGACGGCCATATATGGAGATGGCCATATATGGAGATGGCCATATATGGAGCGTGTCACGAGGCGTGATGGACTGACACCCATATATGGAGGCATGACGAACAGATTGACGGACAGACTGACAGGTTTTGCAGGTTTTCATACTAATCTGGGACTGTAAATTTAAATGTATAATAATAATATGAATACAATAAATACCGGTATGTCAGTGAGTACCTGATTTCTGGGTCCAAGACATTTGCAGTAGGCCTAGTCTATTTAGTAGGCTATTAGAGACAATCCTAACAGCTCATCAGCATCAGAGTAATAGCAATAATAGTAGGCTATAATGCCTACAACTGGAAAATAAATGAAGAAATTGGTGCGGTCTGTCAACAAGATCTAATCTGTTCAACTCTGGGTCTATTATAAAACATCTGGGAACTTTGAGGACAACTAGCAGTACGCACTTAAAATTATTGTACGGGTAGGGTACAGGTACACCTATAACTGGTACATTATACAGTATTTACATAACGGCACACATGCTTGAGGTATGCGTCGTCGTACAACAGTGATGTACATCGACCTGCCTGCCCCGGAAGCTATTATGTCCGGAATTAGGAGCACAGTGGTTAGCGGTATGTTTTCATTACGCAGGTAGATCATAGAGGTAGATATGTCTTTGCATGAATATGCAGATTTTATTACAGAAAAAAGAATAAACGGAGAGTCGTTTGGTGATATCGCCGCTGCATTATGTACACAGTTTGGAACAACACGGGGGTTTTCTGACAGGAATGTGCGGAGGTGGTGTACTGAGCAGGGGCTTGTAAGGGGGTTCTGTCCGGATAGCCAACTTGAAGTTGCAGTTGCTGAAGGTATCAATGAGGTAGGATTATTAATTATTATTATCCAATATCCACTGTACATGATTTACTCTGTAGTGGACATATAGAGCTGCCCTTTCACGGTTTTAATTATACTGGTTACGAATCGATATTCTAATTGTTTTACACATGTATGTATGTATGTATGTGTATCTCACACTCGACATATTCTCCCTAGACTGGGACGTCTTTTGGACGAAAAATGATGACTGGATATTTATCGTCAAAGGGTATTAAAGCTTCTGAAGGCAGAGTGGGCAACGTGTTGAGAAGTATTCATCAACCCTACAATATTGCAAGACAACAGGTACTGTCAAATGTCTTTTTAATATTTGAATACAAATCAGTGTTCAAAGATCATTTAATAGTATGATGTACAGATTATAAAGTTTGTATAATAATGCTATTCTTACATTGTAGGGTGCCCGAAATCTGAACCCTATACCATATTATGCAGAATATATGGGTCACAAGCTGCATATCGATCAAAATGAGAAGCTTGTTATGTTTGGAGTGACCCATGTAATGGCTATCGATGGTTTCAGCAAGAAGGTTGTCGGTCACTCCACTATGCCAATAAAGAACAACATCATCATCTATGAGGAAGTGTACAGGTAAAATAATGTATTAGTGCCTTGATAATACTTTAGTAATAAAGTATTTGATCTATGATTTTCAACTACTGCTGTATGTTTAAAAAGTTGTACTGTATGTGGCTATGTTCATGATCATCCTCAGGCCTGCTGTGCTTTCTGAAGGACTTTGGGACCAGGTCAGAGTGGACCACGGAAAAGAATTTTATCTGATATTATTCATCCAGGAAAAGCTGTCGGAACACAGACACAATCGTCAGAGGCAGCCCTACCTTCAGACATCCTCTACACGGGTAAATTAGCTGTAAATATATATCACACACACTCAATAACTAACCATTTGTTAAAATGAATGTGCACTTCTGACTGACACTATTCTTAAAACCTGCACAGAATCATGTGATAGAGAGAATGTGGTCTGAGGTGAATGCCAGAGTCAACTATCCATTAAAGACAGCTTTGGTACAGCTGCAGAACCAGGAAGAGGTGGATATGGAGGACAACACATCAAAGTACTGTGTGTCAAACCTCACATGCCAAATGGCCAGGATTGGCATCACAAATGTCATAGAGGCATGGAACGCACACAGGATCCCAGGTTTGATTCATTGGCAGGATGTTTCAAGTTTAACCCATTCAGACTGTGATAACGTGTTAGACCTTTCAATCTGGCCTGGGAAATGTCTACGTATGCCATTTATTTCTGAAACTCTTAATTCCCATTTATTCTTCACTATTGACAAAGTAGCAGATCTGCAAGCCCACAGTGTTTGAGAAATGCTATGAGCTTGTTTATCTGCTACTTTCCAGCAAAGAACATGCCACATTGTGAAGTATAAAACAAGGCGTTTTTGGAATTATCCTCAAGTCTGAATGGGTTCATGTAAATGGCCAAAAATGTTTGCTTAAACTGTAACCCCTTAAATCACTACATTTTCTGTTAAGGAAGGGGAGTACCAAACGTACTGGCTCGAGGCGGGTGTCAGGCAACAATTCCAGGAGACCTTCTGCCTGTTGGTTCCGTTGCAGCCGACATGTATCAGCAGGAAGTGGGGTCAGCCTTGAAGAGAGAATCAATGTTTGGACGTGATCCATTCCCCTCTGAAGAAACCCAACAATGGACTGAAAGAGAGTTTGGTTCTCAGTTTGACTTGTTACCCCTATACCAAAATGTGGTTCATCATAACTATGACCCTTTTAAAGATGCAGTTAGGTCCCTTATCGATATCACCAGAAGATCTGTTACATAGTGACCTGTGATTATCCATGAAGATGCAGTATACTTAACATAATGAAACTGTAAAACCTATTAACTGTTTGAAAGAACACAATCTTTAATAAACAGGAAAAAAAACATCTTTCAATATTTTCGTGACAGTGGAGGGGGATGAATGAGGTTTTCAAATATAGAAGTTAATACATTTTGTGACTCCCAAAGGGCTAGATTGGTAAGAATCGTGGTCAATCACTTAAACCAGATCACTAGAGGGTGAAAATAGGGAGCCAGACACTGGATCCTGGTCGGACAAGTACAACCCCATATACTTTGACTAGAGTTCCCCAGGGCTCTATACAATAGCTCACCAAAAATATCTACAAGCTCAACCAGTCATGCTGTATACCATTGTGGTTCAAGTGATCTATAAAGTGCACTTTAGGTGTAACCCATTTAGACCAGAGGATAAATCTGTGTCACCTTATTTTAAACTTTCACAAATAAATCTACAAGCTCAGCACAGCAGAGCGCAGCGCAATGAGCTTGTAGATCTGCCATTAAAAAAAAAAAAAGTGTGTCACAAATACTTGTAGATTCATTCACAGAAAGTTTTAACTCAAATATTTGCTTCTGGGAGGTCACTGGAACAATACATTTTAAGATGTGGTCGGCAGCCAATTATATACAAATTTTGGGGTCCTTGACATGAAGGTTTGAGCATGACTGACCAAAACAGAAAACTCATGACTTATTTGTACATTTGTAGAATCAGTTCTCAGGTCTAAATGGGTTAATGGAGTAAGAAAAAGGAACATACACTGCATTAAATAAAGTCAGGTCTCCTGTCGTAACAAAAAAAGTGTAAAGCAGCTTGGATGCGAACATCTACCTTATGAAGAAGCCCAACAATAGACAAATTGGGTGGTCCTCTCTAAACCAATATACCTAACTATGCTTAAAATGAATCACATGTTTAATGAAACAATGACACTAGTTACTCAGTTTCCATGGCCCTGAGAGAAGACAAGACATCATCGAGACCTTCAATTTTGTGTAGATTGGAGTGAAGTTCTTCTGCTCTGCATTTCAGACACCGATCTGAAGTTAACTGCCACTGTCGCACACATGCTTGGCATCCAAGCAGAGAATAGCAGCATGTAGAATACATGGGCACTTCCATTGTATCTGCAAGGATTAAAATACATGGTTTCAGAAAAACAATAATCACAACTTTAATCATAAAGAAAACTTTTGTCACATAGTGTATACCGTTACATACCTTTACAAATGAGACAGGCAAAGGCTTCCTGCATAGGGTCCTGCAGACTGGCTGCTGTGCTTTTGATGTTCGCAAGATCAGACAGCCGGTTTAATGTTGAGGTGATTTCTTGGAGTCCCTCCGCTGCTTGTTTCAGTTGGCCAATTTCACCAATGATGGCTTGTACGGTCGCACTATCTTCAAACATTTGTCTTGAATGAGGGGAAAAGATTAAGAAAGGATTAAAGATTTTTCAAATTAGTGCACCTGAACAACTTAGTTTAGAATCTGTTTTTTTCTCTGCATAATTATGCTGAGAAAACCAAATCAGATTATGAACAAAAAGTTAATTTACACAAATTAAAATCGAAATGTTTAACTCTAAACATTTATTCATGTGTTTTTGCCTTAACATCAAATGTATTACCTTTTAGGATTAGCTTGTCTTCCATTCTGGAACTCTACAAAGTCCTCATCAGGCATGGCATAGATTACTCCTTTTGATTCCCACCAATCCAGCCCTTTGGGAGTCAAGAAAGTATTTATTGATCTTGATTAAAAAAAAAAAACAGCATTCATTTTAAAACCACAAATTATAAGCAAGTGTCTGATCATACAACTTGCCTCTTGAGTACTCAGAGTCCAGGAATTTATATCCTTTGCCATCCAATAGAGTAAGTGGCGCATTGCTGCCTAACGCAGCCATCGCCTTTGCCGTCATTCCTTTGACGTTTGCATCAGCCTCCACAAAGGTAATGTTCCGTGACCTTGAACCTTGAACCGTGACCTCGGCCACAGTGATTGACCTGGACATCAAATCATGAATTTAAAATTACAGTTACACATAAAGCTTATTTATATGAATGAGAGATAAGATTTTACAGCATAAAAAACTAACCTATGGGAGGATTTCACTGGGAACATGGCCCTGGCTCGTGGAGTTCCAACCTTAGAGTTTGGTGTGGGTGGGAATCTGCTTGCAGGGAGCGGACTCTGATCTGGATCGCCATGGACCTCATAGTGACCACGATTTGCAAGATGGATGGTGGCAAAATATCCTGATGACTCTGGAAATATTACAACGTCTGCCTCATCTGTAATGTACAGATTCCTGGAGCTGACCTGTTTTAAGTGGACAGAATGAAAAATATGTGTTTAAAGAATCTCTAAAGATGCAATAACATGCACGTTTTCATCAATACAATTAGTGGAAAAAATATATTCATTGTTGACAATGTCCTCCATTTATTAGCTTAAAACTAATTTTGTCTGCTCATTTTTTTGTCATCACTTGTGTATCCTGCATGAGTTCCTTCTCCTTATAAAGCCAATCTACAACCTCACAACGCAAAGCATCGTTGTAAATATGATGGAATCACATGCTACCATGGGTTCCCAAAGTGGGGTCCGGGGACCCCCAGGGGTACCTGAGGGAGTTCCAGTTCCATGATAAATGATCATTAGGAACCAAATGGACCCTTATGGGTCTGTATCTGTAACTCTGGGAATGTACAAATGGAACCAAATGGACCCGGTCAATTTGGTTCCATTTGTACACAGAGTTAAATTAACATTGATTTTACAATATAAATTGGGGGTCCCTGAGATAGAAATGCCATTAAATGGGGGTCCATAGACTAATATGCATGTCAAACTGGGGGTCCTTGAAATAAAACAGGTTGAGAATCTCTGCCATATAGCCGTAAAAATCTTCTCTTATGGGGGTCCCTGGCATATGTTTTTAAATGGGAGTCCGCAGGCTGTCATTTTGGGGGTCCTTACATGAAATAGTTTGGGAACCACTGTCCTAGTACCTATCTAGCTACATGCTACACAGGAAAATAGCTACATGCTACACAGGTAAACAGTACGCTCAAACGTATTAATTAAATATTACAGTACCTTGAAGATCATGCCTATATTCTCCACGCACATGTCCATGTCCATTACTGTACGCCTGATGTCCCCCCTATAAAGGACATAGCTTAAACCTTCCATTGCGGCGAACTGTTGTGCTGCCTGCTAGTGTCTGACTGGAGAGAAAGAAAGATGGCGCCGCCCGCTCTGTGTTTATCGGGAAGGAGGGCGGGACTTCCGGGTTAGAGGTAGAAATGAATCACAGTATTCAGTATAGCATCGCGGTGCGTCTTGTTTTGAATTCTTGATTCTGTTTCGAACGACACCAGCGAAAATCTAGAATCGGGTTTTAAATACCTAAAACTAAGTTTTTAATGAACCATTTCTAAACGGTATTCAGAAAACGAACTGTATTCTATGTTTTAATTTACCATTTATATATTTGACAAACAGTTTTCAGAACACCAAACCGTATTCTGAATACTAGTTGTCAAATAGGAAATTAGAATTCAGTTGGCCGTAAAATACACGGACCCTCATCGAGTCCACCGTTGTCGATATCAGGCTCGTTCAATATAGTGTGTTTCAGCCCCCTCAGCCGAAGGTGCCCGAGAAACTTTACCAACCATAATTCAAAGTTCCGTTCATCTCCATCAAAACAAATCCGACTCCACTGGCTTCCATTATCCTTCGTCCTGCTGGGCCCATAACCTGTTGGCAGAGCTGCCATTACAGCGATAGACGAAATCTAGATAGCCTGGGAGCTAGTCGGACATCATAGGAAAAGAGAATAAATAACACACACGAGTAGGCAGCAATTACATCCACTCCTTCAGCTTGTCAACACAACTGAAGCCAGCCATTTATTCAGCAGTTTTATGCACACGTTAATAGGCATTTCCTGTTGAGCATTTTGGTGCTTCAGAATAAGAGTTTCATATAAATAGTAAATACACAATACAGATCACATCTCAACAGTATCCCCTTCAAAGTAAAACCTCCTCTGCAGTGATTCTGGAACAGTGAATTGTAACTTGTATTTTATTTTGAAAGGCTCAGTGGGGGAGGAAGTGGGCTAGCCTGTTTACGGTCTCTTGACATGCCTTTTGATAACAATGGAGAATGTTTGGTGAAGCTGGGAAGGCATACAGTTTTTGACCTTATTTCATACCTTACTAGCATACTAATTTATTTCTTATTTCTTTTGGAGCTATTAATTTGACCTTTTCAGTTTGATTATTCAAGTAGACATTTGTGGAACATAATAAATAGCTTAATGCTACTTAAGCTAAGCTGGTGTTGTTCAGAATCTACTAACCTGCAGTGTGTAGCTCGATGTCCATATCAAAATCAATGTCCAGCAGTTTGTTTTGTGTCTCCAGCAGAGTTTGTAGTGTCTCCATCTCTCTCTGGAAGAGGTTGACCATGAACTCACCCACCTTGCTGAGGCGCTCCAACACAAACACTCTGACGCTAAGCTCCACACTACAAACATCAGCAGCGCCACGCTGCTGTTTGTCCACAACAAACAATATCTCCTCTCCCACCGCCGCTAGCTGTTCATTTATCTTCAGCCGTACAGACTCCATTTGACGCTTTTCGCCTCCTTTAGGAGACATTTCCACCAAGCTTTCTGTTCCTACTGTAATATAGAATGTGTAATAAAGGCACAAACATCAACAATTCCCGAGAGACACGACAACATGTTTGACTTCTTAAGTTCTTCAACAGCGGCCATCGCCGTAATGGAAAACTAGACGCAGTCACGTGACGTGATGGCATCACATGACGCAAACAAGCACTTCAGGGTCAAAGGATTTCCACGCATGCGCAACAAAATAATCTAGGCACTGTTGCCTTAATGCCTTTCGCCCTCTGGTGGTGGAGGTGTGTAACTGTGATAGATAGATAGATAGATAGATAGATAGATAGATAGATAGATAGATAGATAGATAGACAGATAGACAGATAGATAGATAGATAGATAGATAGATAGATAGATAGATAGATACTTTTTGAAACTGCCTTTGAATCTTAAAATATCTGTTGCGGTGTGACACGCTTTGAGCTTGTAGATCAGCTTTTTGCACATTTGACAATTTAAATCCATGATTCATTGATATTAATAGGAAAAGGTACTTTGCGATTTGTCATTTTGAATAAATGAGTATGCGTAGGCTACTTTGTCCACCACTGATGACTGGAATCCAAGATCAGGGACTCAGGGAGTCTGAATTAGTGCCTATGTAATAGACAGTAATTACCTAGTAATTATTACTGGCGGTTCATGAGCTGGCAGTTCATGATCTAGGCTATGCCTGTTTTTCAATTGAGTGCTATAGCGCCACCCTTTGGCCAATGGTTGTGGTCTTTGTCTCTAAGCAGGGTGACATAATATTGCCACATTTCGTGAAAAACAACTGCATGGTTTGACCTGGAGCGCTGTGTATGTATAATTCAAAATAATGGGTGTTCTTCGCTGATCTAATGCATTCACCATTCACATGGAATCAGGCAAGCGGTAGATGGCAAACAGCAAAACCTGCAGCTGGATGGCACGCAGAGCCGGACTAACAATGGAACTAGGTGGAGCTTAAGCGCCAGGGCCCGAAGCTTGCAGGGCCTGGTACGAGACTATAGGTACAGCTGTTGCTTCTATCGAAAAATATAACGCAACATAAGAACGCCCGCTAGTGTTTTTGGTCTTCTCGTCTGACAGTTTCTGTAGCAGTTTTCGGGAGGGGGGGGGGGGGGGGGGGGGGGGGGGAGCAGTCTGTTTGGGGGGGTTCCCGGCGGCTGCGCGTCGCTTCCTCCTCTGACAGAGGGGAAGCGAGTAAGCGACGCCGTCAGAAGCCCCCTTGCTCAGGAAGGCCCCCTCACTCAGACCGACCAACGTGTGTTGTTGCGACAATAACATACAGCCTATGTAAAGAGGAATATAAACAAGACCTTGGCGCAAAACTTCATATTTACCCTGCTCTAATGCAACAACAGTGTGTTCTTACATCCTCCATTTCACGATTTCACACACAGCTAGTGAGTTTAACCATAGCACCACCCACCTAATCCAGTCCCTCCGCCTCCTCCTTTAAGACCACCCACTTGTCCTAGTCCCTCCCCTCCTTATAAAAGGACAGCCCATGGCTCTGCCCTTTTGTTTACAAAATGGCAAATTGGTGTCTGTAATGTAACAAAAACTCATGTTTTTGTGAATGTTAGAAGTGAACACTTCCCATATTTCTGAGATATCGTATAGGCACCATTATGCACTTATACTGCCACCATCCATGTATAGGCATATAATCCATGCATCCATACCATATCAGATCTGTTTTTTCTGATTTTTTATAATCATTTATTTATTTCCTCCAATTATATTGACCCTATTGTCGCAATCAGCTCAGCTCATCATCCAATTCGATCATAGTTTAACAGCAGAAACAATTAGTTTGATAGATCATTTAGCCTACAATATATTGTAGGCTATTGATTTCCTCCAGCTAAGCACCCTGGCATTAAAACTGTCCTTTATCTGACTGCATTGAGTTTCAGCAAAAGTCGCCAGATCTAAAGAAACAAGCGGCCAGGTCCACAAAAATAAGTCACAGAAATTGCAGTGAATATTTATGAAAACGTTTCAACAACACCAATCCTTTTAACAACATATTAATCTGAGGGTCCTTCACATGAACCATTGGTCAAGTCAACCACATCTACCCTGAAAGTTACTTATATGAAAACAAGCCCAAGTCGCTTGTAATAGCCAGACATGGCAACATGGCTTCCAGCGCGACACAACATACTTCTAATTATTGACTTTACAGCCTCGTATAAGTATTAGGACCTACATACATATTGACTACAACAGCCAACAAGAATGCACACTGTGACACTACACTCTGTATCAAAGCCCGACCACTGTGATTATAAAAGAAACAACCTACTCCTTGAGAACAACAAGAGCAACTATACAGCAGAGCAGGTAGGAGGCTGGTTTGTTGTGTTTTCCTTGATTAATCCTGAGGACCCGACGTGAACATCTACTTGCTTCCAATCTAACGAAAAACAGTCTGCTCTGCTGTGAACTGGTAATGTGTGAAATGACTGTTTGAAAATCTGCCACACAGTTAGACACACACAGAGCAGCAAACTGGCTGCGCTGTTCAGTTCACACGTGTGTATGTGGCAGGCAGCTCCGCCCACAGAGGTTGTCGTATTTAAAAAATATGTATAGAGGGGGAGGTGCGTGTGTGCGTGCAATATTTTTACGTCACACTATCCGTGTTTACTTCATTGGCCCGTTTGACCGTCAAGGGTTCAGCCTCCAGGAAGAAACCCTAAATACAAAGTTATTACACCATTGGACATAAAAACGACTCCAGGGTGTCTAATGAAGTACTGTCACCCCATAGACACATGAAAAGCTGGAAAAACACAAAAATTGTGGCACTCCATCTTTAACATCCCTCCTGTTCCGTTTACCGTCCTGCTCCCGTCCACTAAAATGACTTCCGGTTTGCCATCTACTGCTAGCCAGGGTCAGAGGTCAAAAGGCAGAACACGAAAGTTGTTCGACATGAGGAGACGCATTTGTCTATCCAAGTTTTATTGTTGACGGTCAAACGGAGCTATACCTGTTCAAAGTTTGCATTTTCGATTGAGTGATATAGCGCCACCCAATGGCCGTGGGCTTTGCGTTCTCACTGTTTCACATACCTGTCTACCATTGCCAAGTTTCACGAAAGCCGACTGCACGGTTAAGCCAGAAATGCAATTTATTTTTTAAGGGGCCGGGGACTTCGGGCGTGGCCCCTTAAAAACTAAATTGCATTTCTGGAAAACAGACAACTACAAAAAGGGACCATAGGCCAAAACATTATAATTATATATATATATATATATATATATATATATATATATATATATATATATAAATATATATAAAATGGAGACACCCCCACCCCCCTGCCAAGCAGTAGGATTTGAGTCATTTAATTATTATTCATTAATTTATATTATTTGAGACATTTATTCTGACACATCCATATTGTGAAAATGTATTTCTAATACTTTCTTAGATAGCTGACAATTTTGAATATTGTATATTTTCTGTAAAATTATAATTTTTTGAATTACATTTGACACAGTGATGGTCTCATAATAGTATTTTTATCAGGCACGTGCATAGGCTTCAGCCCATCCTTGCTACCTGCGAAACACTACATCTGCAAAGGTGAGTGAGTGAGCAATTGCTTAATAAAAATGGCTTTTATAATATTCTTGACAATTTTTATTAGAATTTAGTCTTGAACTCATTATACGTGAGAAAAGGATATCCTACAGATTGCTACTTTATTAATCAGTGGATCCATCGGACAGGGGCTTGCTGGCCAGAATAAGCTGATCTACAAGTTGAAATGCGGTGCGCAACAGACACATTGTTATCTTGTAGATCTGTCCATTTGAAACATGTTAGTAACATTTCCTGATAGCGACAATAAACATCATCACGTTAGATTAAATGGGCGTGTATGATCTACGCGAGGCGGAACCTACATGGTGGAAACGCTTGGTAAAGAGGGAGTCCGCTGACTGTCAGGTTCATGAGCTATTCCTTTTTTATATATATTTCACTTGAGTGCTATAGCACCACCCTTTGGCCGTTGAAAGTAGCATAGCCCTCTACCATATTGCCAAGTTTTGCAAAAATCGACTGCGGTTAAGCCAGTCAGTGTAGAAACGTGTTTAAGAAGGTATGAAAAGGTCAATTGAGTGCTATAACGCCACCCTTTGGCCAATGGTCGTGGGCTTCATGTCTTCACCGTTTGGCACAGCCCTCTATACCATAATGCCAAGTTTCACGAAAACCGACTGCACGGTTAAGCCAGAAATGCAATTTAGTTTTTAAGGGGCCAGGGACTTCTGGCGTGGCCCCTTAAAGACTAAATTGCATTTCTGGAAAACCTTTGCATTTCTTAAAAACAGACAACTACAAAAAGGGACCATAGGCAAACAAAAAAAAACGACCGGTTCAGCCAGAACTGCTATTTTTGGCTAAAGGAGAAGAAGAAGAAGAAGAAGATGAAGAAGAAAATATAGCTGCAAGCAGCGATAAGACGGGGTCAAGCAATATATGTGATCGGCCCCCGATTTCTGATCACGTTGACCGGTATGAACTTCAGCTGAAAAGATACAAATGCACCGTGTAGCTTTGCATCTTCATTTAATCTTTGTATCTTTTGCATCTGCCAATGTGAACGCAGCATTCTTTTTTATATATTTTTTATCCCACGATTTTTGTAACCCATTTTTCACCTCTGTGTCAATGATCTGATGTGATCCTGGACTCTACACACCCTCCGCCAACATGGGGAGAGCAACGGACTTGAACTCATGCTTCCTTCATGCCTGAGTGTCCAAGTTGCTCCTTTACACCTTGACAGGGGGGGGTTTCCCCCGGTTGGACGTAGCACGTGGAAGGAACACGTTATTCCAACCAGTTCCTTTCCCCTCCATCAGGCGCCCCGGCTGGCCAGAGCGAGGTAGTTTAGACCAGGATTACTGCATGTTTTTTGTGAGGCAGTGAGGGTACCTACCCTAGGGGACACGGGGAGAACATGTGAGGGTACCTACCCTAGGGGGTACGGGGAGAACAAACTCCACACAGAAAGGCCCTTTTGCCAACCCCGCCTCAGGTATGGGCACTGATGACGTGGAGGAGGGAACACGCCCCCAGCACCCACAGCGTCTCCAGCGGGAATCGAACGCAGGACCTTCTAGCTGTCAGGCGACAGCACTACCAACTGTGCCACCGTGCCCCGAACGCAGCATTTTTGTGGACAGCTATTTCTTATCACACCGTTTATGGTGGTTAGGTTTCCCCCAGGTGTGGTGGAGAACAGTGTTGTTTTTGTTTTACTCAGTCTCTTGAATAGTTTATTTCGTTTTAGTCACATTTTTGTCACCTGGAATGTCTTAGTGTTAGTCTAGTTTTAGTCGACTAAATCTAGTTGATTTAGTCGAAAAAAAATTATTTTGGCGGGCCGTCGCAATCATTGTTTTTTACACTTTGTTTTTGAAGATAGCCGATCTACAAGCCCACAACGCATCGCGCTTGAGCTTGTAGAATGTCTATTTGCAGCATGCAACTAATTGTAAAATGACTTGTACTGGAAAAATATTGGTATATTTAGTCTTAGTTTTAGTCATCATAGCTTTTCCTTTAGTTTCCATTTAGTTTTCATCAGTGAAAAAAGGGTAGTCAACGAACATTTTTCGTCTTAGTCGACGAAATCAACACTGGTGGAGACGACGCTGGTGTGCCTGCAGAGTACCCGACCGACTGAAACTATTGTCACAATGTTTGCAGTGGTAAGGTTTTTCTCCAGTGTGGATACGCAGGTGTGTCCGTAAACAACATATGTCAATGAAACTCTTGTCACAATGTTTGCAGTGGTAAGGTTTTTCTCCAGTGTGGATACGCAGGTGTGTCCGCAAACAACCTATATCAATGAAACTCTTGTAACACTGTTTACAGCAATAAGGTCTTTCTCCGGTGTGTAGACGCTGGTGTCTTGTCAGCGTAGCATCTGGGAGAAGCTCTTGTCACATTGTTCACAATGGAAAGGTTTTACAGAATCATAGGTGTTATATATATGGTCGTGATTCAATAGGATCTTAAATGGTTGAATTCTATAGGCTTAAAATAATTTATATCAATATGTTTTTTGTAAATCTCTACGGTAAGATAATGGTAGATTTTTCAGTGGGTCCAGAAAACCAAGCCCACTGTCCATCCATAGGGTTGAAGCGGTTCATTTTGAAGTGCTTCTGGACAAGACTTGTTTCAGCGTTATTTGGCATGACCCTCTACACCATATACTGCAACGTTTCATAAACACTTGACTCTGCATGGATGTATTAGGGGCAGAAGAAGAATTTTCATAAAACTACAATTTGCATTGACTCAATTAACCTTAATTTTTTCACAAAAGAAATGTACTCCCAATGTTTTACTTTTACTTTAGTTGTTTATTTGGACAGGACAATGCATATTAATGGACGTAAATACACCGGATATAGCACACTTGCTAATTTTCATCCACAGTCCAGAAATACAAAACGGAAAACAGAAAGGCAAACAGTGGAATACATTTACATAACATTACATAGTCAAACAGTGGAATACATTTACATAACATTACATAGGGTACACAGCATAAAAAAAAAATACACCTAAAATAATCATGAATGGTTGCAGCTTTGGTTTTCAAGCAACCATTTTTTCAGATTGAATTTAAAAGATGGAAATGTAGCACAATCCCTTTATTCCCTTATACGCAGAGGAAGGCCATTCCATGCTACACAACCCTGTACTGAGAGGACATTTTGGCACTAGCCCCTCCTATAGGGACACAAGGGTTTAATGTTTGTCTTTAGTTCAATGTTTGTTTTGTAAACGCCATTGACAATGAAGGTCAAATGTACGTCATAATGTTTGTTTTACATCACCATTACATCACCTAATCAGCATGAGTTAGACTTTAATATATTAGCGCCCCTCACTTCACATGGGTGTGATATTTTTGTCTATCTAGGCTCATGTGTAGAATCTTTTGTGCATTTCGTACATTTCGGCCAATAGCAAATAGCCGATCTACCAGCTCACAATATGTTGCGATGCAACTCATTGTGAGCTTGTAGATCTGCTATTTTGTACACATTCCATACATGGGCCATTCTGCAATACGAGTACTTTTACTTTTAGTACTTCAAGTACATTTTGATGCCAATACGGTTGTACTTTTACTCGAGCACACTTTGAATACGGTACTTCTACCTGTAACGGAGTACGTCTACATTGCAGTATTTATACTTTTACTTAACCCATTGAGACCTGACTGACACTAGATTCTACAAATGTCTTCTAAATTCTTAAAGTTTTCAGAAACCTGTGTTTCTATGTCAGTGGTTCTCGCACCTTTTTCATGTCAAGAACCCCCAGAATTATCTGTATTTGGCCGCGGGCCCCCATCTGGAAATATGTGGTTCCATTTTGGGAACTCGGGCTCGTTCCTGCAGCATCGCAGGCGTGCATTAATGACGTTAAACCACCCCCTCTCGTGTAATATTGCTTCATTATTTAATCTGTTTTCACCAGCAAAGAAATTAAATAAATTAAAGGGTGTAAAAATTCATCATAGAGTTCAATATTTATCAAACGTTTCTAGTACCTCTAGCCTAGAACAAAAGCAAATATGATGTCAAATCTAAGTAAAAGTTAACATTTTTTCTAAATTTAATTTCATTCAGTTGTGAAAACAGACACTTGGAAAAGAGTATAGGCTATTTATTGATTGATTGAATACTTTATTAACAGGCTTTGGGCCAAGCCCCTATAGGCTTGTTTCCATTGTGGTTCCTCTGTATAATATCGGAATCAGTCAGAATCGGTATCAGCAGATATGACCCTGCAGATAATCAGAGGTGGGCTAACGGTCATAATTTCATAATCGTGCCACCCCTACGATAAAGTAGTGGTACCGGCAGTGTTGTTTTTGTCGACTAAAACTAAGACAATTTTTTTTTATTCACGACCTTATTCTTCCGGTCATCACCCACAGCTTCCCGAAACGTATAAAAGGTTAACCCATGTTGACCTGGGAACCATTCTACAAAAGGTTTTCTAAATCCTGACAGTAATCTGAAAAACCCTATGTTTCAAACATTTTCACGTCAAGGACCCCCAAGATTATATGTAATTGGCCGCCGTAGTTGCTTACTTAGTAGTTACCCCCCCCCCCCCCCCCAGAAGCAAAGATTTGAGTTAAAAACGTTCACTCTGAAAGAATATATATTCAAAGATTCGCGCCACATTTTCACGATTAAAAACAAAATAGCAGACCTACAAGCTCGCAATGGCTAAAGTATAATATAATGCTTAAAAGACCAAACAGGGTTCCCGCCCCAAGATGGGTTAATGTCTGAAACATCCGACGGTATAATTAAACAGAGTTACAATAGAGAAATAATCTACCAAAGACAACAACTTTTTGTGCCATGTGTATATAGGTTTTACATACAAAATATTCTTAAGAAACTAAATTGTGGTGGTCATGTTGATAGTGTCAGATTATGTGATTCCAGGACTTTAGTATCTACCACTTGTCATTGTCATCCTGGAATAGAATGAATGATCATTCGATTGTATGTTATATCATGTGTCAACTCAAATGGGGAAAATGTGGATTTATTACTATTACAACTAACCACTTCTTCCCTGTATGATTCCTCCTCATTATCCTCAGATGTGCATTTTGACCCAAGCATTTGCCACTAACAGGAACTAAAGGGTCCCACCCCCCCCCCCCCCCCCCCCTGTATGAGTCCTCATTCATCTATGGGCTTTTCCCCTGTATGAGTCCTCATGTGTGATTTTAGATTAACACTGTGAGCAAAGCCTTTACCACACACGTTACAAGTAAAGGGCTTTTCCCCTGTATGAGTCTTCATGTGTGATTTTAGATTAACACTGTGAGCAAAGCCTTTACCACACACGTTACAAGTAAAGGGCTTTTCCCCTGTATGAGTCCTCATGTGTGGTTTTAGATTAACACTGTCAGCAAAGCCTTTACCACACACGTTACAAGTAAAGGGTTTTTCCCCTGTATGAGTCCTCATGTGTGATTTTAGATTAACACTCTGAGCAAAGCCTTTACCACACACGTTACAAGTAAAGGGCTTTTCCCCTGTATGAGTCCTCACGTGTCTTTTTATAACACCACTCTGAGCAAAGCCTTTTCCACACACGTTACAAGCAAAGGGCTTTTCCCCTGTATGAGTCCTCATGTGTGATTTTAGTTTACTACTGAGTGTACAGCCTTTACCACACACGTTACAAGTAAAGGGTCTTTCCCCTGTATGAGCCCTCATGTGTATTTTTAGACCACCACTAAGAGCAAAGCCTTTGCCACACACGTTACAAGCAAAGGGCTTTTCCCCTGTATGAGTCCTCATGTGTGATTTTAGTCCACTACTATGTGTACAGCCTTTACCACACACGTTACAAGTAAAGGGCTTTTCCCCTGTATGAGTCCTCATGTGTATTTTTAGAACACCACTCCGAGCAAAGCCTTTACCACACACGTTACAAGTAAAGGGCTTTTCCCCTGTATGAGTCCTCATGTGTATTTTTAGTTTACCACTCTGAATAAAGCCTTTACCACAAACTGTACAATTGAAGGGCTTTTCCCCTGTATGAGTCATCATGTGTATTTTTAGAACGCCACTCAGAATACAGCCTTTACCACAGACGTTACAAGTAAAGGGCTTTTCCCCTGTATGAGTCCTCATGTGTTTATTTAGACCACCACTCTGAATAAAGCCTTTACCACACACATTACAAGTGAAGGGCTTTTCCCCTGTATGAATCATCATGTGTTTTTTTAGGTCACTACTATGTGTACAGCTTTTACCACACACGTTACAAGTAAAGGGCTTTTCCCCTGTATGAGTCCTCATGTGTGTTTTTAGTTCACAACTCTGAATAAAGCCTTTACCACACACGTCACAAGTAAAGGGTTTTTCCCCTGTATGAGTCACCATGTGTGATTTTAGACCACCAATTTGAGCAAAGCCTTTACCACAGACGTTACAAGTAAAGGGCTTTTCACCTGTATGAGTCCTCATGTGTGTTTTAAGTTCACTACTCTGTGTACAGCCTTTACCACAGACGTTACAATTAAAGGGCTTTTCACCTGTATGAGTCCTCATGTGTATTTTCAGTTTATCACTTACCACAGACGTTACAAATAATAATAATAATAATAATAATAAACTTTATTTGTATAGCACTTTTCATACATAGAATGCAGCTCAAAGTGCTTCACAGGGCAGGACACAAAAATAAAATACCATAAAACACAAGTAGTTAAAATGATAGAACAATAGCAGAGAACAAAACCGAATAAAGAACATAAAATAAATAAAAACACATAAAAAAAATAAAAATAAAATAAAAATAAAAATAAAACTCAACTAAAAGCAAGGGTGAAGAGGTGAGTCTTGAGTTGAGATTTAAAGATGTCTACAGAGGGTGCGTGTCTGAGCTCGAATGGAAGTTTATTCCAGGCTGTTGGGCCATAGAAGCAAAAAGCTGCCTCACCGTACTTTTTTGTGCACATTCTTTTAGGCACTTCAAGTAGGCCAGCGTTGGAGGACCTGAGGGGGCGGCTAGGGACATATCTAGGTAGGCAGTCACGGAGGTACGGAGGTGCGAGACCATTGAGAGCTTTATAGACAAGTAACAGAATTTTAAAGTCAATCCTGAAAACAACCGGAAGCCAGTGCAGTGATGCCAAAACTGGAGTAATATGTTCTCTCATCTTAGTATAAGGGCTTTTCCCCTGTATTAGTCCTCATGTGTATTTTTAGATGATCTTTCCGAATAAAGCCTTTACTACAAACTGTACAAGTGAGGGGCTTTTCCCCTGTATGAATCCTTGTGTGCATCATCAGATTATACCTCTGATTAAAACATTTGCCACAGTCTGTACAACTAAAGCGTTTCTTCCCTGTGTGGCTCCTCATGGAGTGAGTTTGTTTTGATGATTTCAAGTCCTTGGACAGCTTGCTGCTCAAAGACAATCTTTGTCCTTCCACATTTGTCTTGTGTGATTTCAGTGTGTTTAAAGTTGATTGGGCTCCTGCCACCCATCACTGTCTTCAGTGTCAGATTCAGAACAGTGTGAAGAGAGGAGCTGGTCGTCACTAGTTGGTTGTGATGTTCCACAGTCCTCTAGATCAGCTTGTGTTTTCATGTGTTGAGTTGAGGTGCTGGCTACAGGCTCTGTCTCTCCGTTTTCATCATCATGAACATCTTCACCTTTCACTGCTAGTAATGTCAATGTTGACCCATCAGCCTCCACTGGTCTTTGAAGTAGCTCCTCTTGTTCCTCTTTAATCTGTGGCGGTTGTGGTTCCTTCTGGACCAGACTGGAGCTCCTCTCCTGTTGTTCAGTAAAAACCTCCTCTTTACACACAGGGAGGTGCGGGACGGCTAGGAAAAAAAAAAGACACAAAGAGAAAAACATTTAATGTTTGAACTTTGCATTTTTCCAACGTAGTGTTTCCTGTTTCATAGCTTTGGTTTCGAAATCAAAGGGCTTGACATTCCATTTTTGAGCCTCTTGTCCTTTGGACAAGAACATTTACTCACCTGTCCAAGTAAGAATTCATGTACTTTTCTTGCATATTTAGTTTGTATTGTATTGAATATAATGTTGCATTTGAATAGTTACTAGAGCGGGCGTAGAGGCATTTGAATAGTTACAAATAAGTATTAAGTGTTCAACAGAAGGTTATGACCAGGCCTGAACGAATAAGTATTAAGTGTTCAACAGAAGGTTATGACCAGGCCTGAACGCAATACACTGCCGCACTGTTCAGATGAAAACTCAGCGGAATTACAGTGGAATTTGAACACGTTCATCTTGTAGTTTACTTTACCGGCCAGCGTGATTTATTTGGGTTAAGCTGCAGTGGACGCACCTGCCCCTCCCCTCATTGCTGACTAATATGTTGTGAGCTGGTCTGGACCGACTGGATGATACTATTATATAACTTTATCAAAAGAAGATGTCGGAAGTCCTGTCCGATTTATTTGCAGAGGAGCTGACTGGCACTGCCGAGTCATCGTCATTCAATTACTTTTAATTGGACGGGGGGTGCTGTTTGCCAACACTCATGGATTACCGTCGTTGTCGAGCCTCTGAACTTGAAGCATAAAAACAGGAAGGCGAGTGGTTTGGGTAAGTAGCATTTAGGCTACTATTGTAATTACTAGCTGGTTTAGGTTAACATCATGAAGTAAAAAAGAAAAGAAAATGTGCCAGCTGCGTCATCGATCGCTCCAAGAGCTGAGCACCGCGACTGTGTGAGAGAAAGCGAAAGAGAGAGAGTGAGTGTCTGTTTGGACAGACAAGTGTGTGTGTGTGTGTGTGTGTGTGTGTGTGTGTGTGTGTGTGTGTGTGTGTGTGTGAGAGAGAGTGTAAAGTGTGTGTGAGAGAAAATATTAATGTTTTCTCATGACAATAAAGCTCCTTTGAATTGAATTGAGAGAGACATACAGAGAGAGAGAAGCCCCTTAGCTGAGAGAGATGAAGCAGGAGCCAGGGACCCCATATAAAATTGACGAAATCGAAGGTTTGACTAATAGATCTTACTTTGTTGTGGTACTTTAAGGTTTATTTAGCTTATTTAGAGTTATTTTTGCTCCAAACACATTGATTATAGTCCTGGATAACTGTCTAAAAACTAAAAAAGAAAAGAAAAACACCCCACAGAATGCCGCAGATTTTCCTCCGGAATCACAGCAGAAAAACTGAAACAACCCCTGCAGATTCCGTTGGCCTTAGTTATGACAAAAGAACACTACAAAAATGAAGAAAACTGAAAACAATAATTGACACAAACACTCAAACAGGTTGTTGGAAGTTTCAACAAAGATGATCCAATACTCCATGTGTTGCTCTATTTTCTGTAGTATTAATGTGTGCCTATTAAGCGACCCTAGGTTAAAGTGAACCAGCCTGCTTGATTGTACCTGATTGATTGTCACCTGTGTAAGCTGCATTGAGGGGTAATCAGTACAATGAGACTCCATGTTAGGCCCTCATTTATCAACCGTGCGTATGCCAAAATATGGGTGCACGCCGAAATTACCGAAGTTTTCGGCATTTACCATTTCCGCCAAAGCTTGAAATTGTACTTGAGTAGGACAAAAAGTCACGTCTGGTCGGGAGCTGTCGTATGCTTTGTCCTCGGCTGTTTTTCTGTCGTACACAAGCGGAGCAGCATTGTCTGAACTGCTGACACGCTGTCACAGGCATCTAAGCATATGTATTCACTCCTAAGATGTTAATATAAAACTATATATATACATGTAAAAAAAAGAAAGAGAGATTTCCAACTTTAAAAGTAATTCAATTTGCGCAATTAAAAACAATATAACATGTTTACAATGTATTAGTTTGTGCTTAATCTAACAGTGCTTTACTGGCCTTGTTATGCGAGCGCACTTGTGAGATGATTTTGGAGCGCATGAGGCATGACATCAGATGCCTATATCACTGTACTGTCTGTGATATTATATAAAAAAAGGCATAAATGGACTGCACGCCTTTATTTCCAAGTGACAATGACAAGCATACAGCTTGCCTATTTACAATTGTAGCAGGCTATAGGCGTAATGGGCTTAATCATTCACTATTTAAATAAGTGCTTTGACAGTTCAGATAAAAGCGAGATCATTTTAGGGGGTCGGGAGGACGGGACCGCGGCGTGCGTCGCCAACACATACCAGCACACATGCAAGCGGCAAACCTTCATCCATATGTTTATGATTCGTTCATCAATGATCAAATCACTACAACGTTCATTATGACTGCCTTGACGACATGATAGCCTATCTCTCATGCAGGCATCACTCACCCACAGGACTTATCACAGCAGTGCGCAGTCTCACTGATCGCCTTCGCCGTGCACTGCGCACAAATGGGTAAAATTAATATAGGCCAGCCTACAAACGTATTCCATTCCAGGCGATGCGATGTCGATGTGTCATGTAGGTGCGTGCGTGCGTGCATGACAGCAAGGTGAGAGGGAAACAGACAGGGTAGGCCTACAACTTTATTTAATTCATGCAGGTGTTCATTCTTTATTTATTTAACAACACACCAGTTAGTTGGGCTTGCAAGTTGCGTGTGCGTCCGTGTGTGTGTATGAGAGAGGGGTGAGGCGGGCAGCAAGGCACGGGAGATACTTTTTTCCCCCCTGTAACCATGGTTTCCAGGTCGTATTGCAGTTGTTCATGTCACAAAAACGAGGGCGAGGCTTGATTTCATAGGGCGTGCCAGATAGATTTCAGCCGTCACATTTATTAACGTCAGAACGAAATTAAGGAAGGATCAGCTGTTTGCGATCACTTTATAAATGCCGTGGCGACGTGGGTGTACTACGAAATCCACACTCGAATTTGGTGCAGATTTTACACTGAATTGATAAATGAGGGCCCATGTGTGTGAGGGAGAGCAGGCAGAAAAATGTTTGCTGTGAAGAGAGAGGTTAGCTGTGCTGTTTGACACTACAGAAAGAGCATTGTTTGTGTAATGTTTATTTCCATTTAATGCAAAGAATGTAACACGTGTTTGGATTTAGACAGGATTGTTGATTTTGGTTTGATTATTTAAATGCCAATTGTTTAACTGCTTTTTGATGACTGTATACATTATACTGTAGAGTTTTGTAGCAGTTTGGTAGACTATTTTCAAAGGTCTGTATAATTTCATTTATCTATGTGACTCTTAAAGTCGATTGTATTTGTACATTTTACTGTGTTACAGTTTCAATCCTGACAAAGCTCAGTAAAAAGGGAGCAAGACGCCTCATTCCTGACTCCTGTCTCTTTTTTTAATTGAATTTGGCTGGCTGCCTAATTGTCGTTACAACACCTCAGTGGGGGCAGTACACTCCAGGTCTTAAAATGACTAAACTAAACTATGTTTAGTTGATGATTTGCATGAATGCAATAATGTCAAACACGGGTTTAAGATTACAATTAAAAAAAAAAAAAAAATGTATTAGGACTCCCACCCGTGGGTTCTGGGACCCACTGCAGACCTAACAACATCACTGGGGTACCTTCTGTTTCCTAGACGGGCTCTCTACCCATTCAGCTGTCCCTCTCTAAAGGCCACTAGAACAACTATAATAATAAACATGTGAGTGAGTAGCGAGCGTGACAACAGCCCCCTTAATTGTATTTTTCCCACAAAATATATTACAAATAAATAACCACGTATTCAGAAGGACAATATCAGTCACCAGAACCAAGGATGGGTGTTTTCTGTGTATCTACGATGGTTAAAATGGAGTTTGAAGTTACAATGGGGTTGTATATAATAGGAACATGTCTGATAAAAATGAATATAAAATATCTAAATACTGAATGGAGCAGATTAAAAACTGTCCAGGTTATTCACAAAAGCCTGAGTAGACGATAACATTACCCACAATTATTTTGAAAGTGAAATATCCCTTTATGTAAGTAAGTAAACAAAACAGCACATACCTATACGGTACAACTTTATTACAGGTTGCATCTTCGCATCAAACTGTACACTCTGGTCCACCTCTGACAACGTTGAATGTCTTTTGGAGGCCATCTCTTTAGATACGGTGGACCTCTCCCTGTGGTGCTCTGTGGAAATCACCAGTAGAAACAACTTGTACTTATCATTCAATAAGAGTTTACTGAACAACTGAACAACCAGGAATAGTCTGGTGACCACCGGAGAGACGCGTGACAGCCGGAATATAGACGGCACCCGGGAGCAGTATGTTGGTTGGCGCCCCAGCCTGTGTCTTCCGTGAGGAGGAAGCCCAACAACCCCACGGTGAGGCCTTTAGGAGGGCCATTCAGGCTGCAAGCGGAGTCTGCAGCACCACCGTTGCCCAGGTGGAGCCTGCAGCACCACCGTTGCCCAGGTGGAGCCTGCAGCACCACCGTTGCCCAGGTGAAGCCTGCAGCAACACCGTTGCCCAGGTTCCCTGCAGCACCATTGTGGCTCAAGAATCCACCACTCCTGAATGAAGTGTCTGGTGCTGATTGATGACCATTTATGCCAAAATTCTTAACCGCTATACATGATTATGGGTTCAAACCTGTTGGGCTAAACTTTCGTAGCGGCACGAGCACCAACATGCTGTGTGTCTGTCTGTCTTTTGGGGGAACATGAGTTACCAAACTATATATTTATCGTTAGTTGCTGAATGACCCTTTAGTCTCGTTAGAATGAAAGAACGAAAATACATCACATAGATGCACCTGGTATCCTCAGTGATGTATCACAAGGTCATCGGGGTTCAGGGTCTCGCTAACATCATACCCCTCACTCGGGTGACCCAGCCGAGTGATCAAGTCCCGACTTACGTCCCAGTAGCTACCCTCAATCTAGACTGGAACTCAGCTATGCTTTCTATGGCATAGGGAGCTCCCGGCAGTATCCGCCGGGAGAAACTAGACTGCAGGACATGAGACTAATTAATTAGAGCGACAGAGAGGAGAGTGTGTGTGTGTGTGTGTGTGTGTGTGTGTGTGTGTGTGTGTGTGTGTGTGTGTGTGTGTGTGTGTGTGTGTACGTGTCTGCGTCAATTTAACAAAGGTGCAGACGATCAGAAATCAGCAGAGAGAGACCGACGTTTGCGCTACTGTATGCCGAATTGAAGTGGACTCTGCCCCAGACTTTTTTCTCTCCCTGGAAATAAAAACGTCTGGGTTTCCGAGGCTACCCTCGATCAGACCCACTAGGGAAAGACCAGGTGGAGGGACTAGGCTCTGTGGGTTGACTCCAGTCCGGGCCCCTCCTACGTCTCACCAGGTCCACTCCTGCTCTCACCACGAGTACAGCCAGGACCTGTGCGTTGGACCAGACTCCTAGCAACAGACACTTCATTCAGGAGTAGTGGATTCTGAGAATAATACTAATAAAAATATAAATTATCTTATTAATATAAGTATCACACCACATCTTCCTACGTAGTAATGTTAAAGTTGACTCACCAGTCTCCTCTTCCTGTTCTTCTTTAATCTGTGGAGGTTGTGGTTCCTCCTGGACCAGACTGGATCTCCTCTCCTCATATTCAGATGAAACCTCTTTACACACAGACAGGAGGAGAGAGAAGGTAGCATCAGCAGAGCAACTCAAAGATTACATTTATTCTCCTATTTGTTTTGTCAGGATAACCCTCGTTTCCAAAAAAAAGTGTCTCGCCTTAAGGCGCTTCGAATAGAGCCTGACATCGGTCTCACCGATGTATCCGTCATTTTAGGCGCCGATGCCCGATATCGGACATTATTTCACTGATGTGGCCGAAGTCTTTTTTTATCATCATTAATGTAACCTACACATGTAAAATGAGGCACCCTTATGAAACACGCTCTTTTGGTTTGATATTAATTAATTTCTAACAGCTGCAGAGAATGGAACGCACTGTGCGCGTCGTGCCTGTGACTCTGGAGCCTAGGCTGCAGCAGAAAACTCTGCCCTGCAAGTGACTGTCATAATTGGAAGTCCAGCTGTCATTCCGGACACCTCGCCCTGAGAAAATGTCGTTTGTGTACAGGCCCGTGAAAATATATGACAGATGTTTGAAAAGATGAAACATATTTGAATAAACAAGCGTTTTCTGCCAGAACTTTTACATGGATAACTAGAGGTCAGTATCTCACTCCACATCTTTGGACATATTTATTGGGCGAGTACAAACGGAGCGCGGAGCACATTTATTGAAATTTATTGAAAAGTTTTCCAGCACAGGATGAAATCCTCTACGCCAGACTCATAAACAGACATAATATAAATCAATTGATCAAACAGCTGATCCTTCCTTAATTTCGTTCCGACGTTAATATATGTGACGGCTGAAATCTATCTGGCACGCCCTATGAAATAAAGCCTCGCCCTAATTTTTGCGACATGAACAACTGCAATACGACCTGGAAACCATGGCTACAGGGGAAAAAAAAGTTTCCTTGCTGCCCGCCTCACCCCTCTCTCATACACACACACATACAGAGGCACGCACGCACACGCAACTTGCAAGCCCAACTTTGTACAGTATCTTAAAAAAATTAAGAACGAACACCTGCATGAATTAAATAAAGCTGTAGGCCTACCCTGTCTGTTTCCCTCTCACCTCGCTTGCCTTGCTGTCATGTCCACGCACACATGCACGCACGCACGCACCTCAAGGCTACATGACACATCGCATCGCCATGAATGGAATACGTTTGTAGGCTAGGCCTATATTCATTTTACCCATTTGTGCGCAGTGCACGGCGAAGGCGATCAGTGAGACTGCGCACTGCTGTGATAAGTGTTGTGGGTGAGTGATGCCTGCATGAGAGATACGCTACTACAATGTCGTCAAGGCAGTCATAATCAACGTTTATGGAGTAATTTGATCATTGATGAACGAATCATAAACATATGGATGAAGGCTTGCATGTGTGCTGGTATGTGCTGGCGACGCACGCCGCGGTCCCGACCTCCCGACTCCCGCTTTTATCTGAACTGTCAAAGCACTTATTTAAATGGTGAATGATTAAGCCCTTTACACCGATAGCCTACAATTGCAAATAGGCAAGCTGTATGCTTGTCATTGTCACTTGGAAATAAAGGCGTGCAGTCCATTTATGCCTAAATACATTTTTTATAATATCAGTGATTATATAGGCATCTATGTCACACTAATACTATTGTAATCATGTTATATTGTTTTTAATTATTGATGTATCCGTCATTTTAGGCACCAATGCCCGATATCGGACATTATTTCACTGATGTAGCCGAAGTATTCTTTTATCATCATTAATGTAACCTACACTCAGGGCTCCAGCGTGCAACTTAATAGGTCGCATATGATACTTAATTTCTTAACCTGCGAGTTAAAATTTAACGAGGTCGCACAGGTGCAACTTGCTGGAAGGATGAGTGGAGGAAAAAAAAAACATCCCGCAGTGCTTGCCCGTTCCATTGATAAAAACATTGGACGAAACAGTGTTCAGAGAACGATCGTTCACGAAAACCCACCAATAAGCCCTTCAGACTTGGATGGTCAGAGCGGCGCGATTACATACAAAGTCAATGCAAATACGAGAATTGCGCAAACGGGCGCGGCGCGACCTGCCGCGGTACAAACTGGACGAACCGAGTTGAATATATATTCAGGTTTGAGCGCGGTTTACCCAACACAAATTAACTAATCTTTCTCAGCTGTACAATTTCACTGGAGCACGCAGCGCACATATCTAACTGCATGATGATCAGTCATGAAATCTACAGACAGCCGACCCAAACACTGAATGAGGAGGTAAACTTGTTGTTTGATTAAACATATAATGTGCCACGAAAAATAGCTTCCAAAGGTTATGTTTGCATCGAGGAGGTAGCCTTATGTGTGTCCACTCCATACATGATGATCGGCCAACAAAATACATGAATCTCCCTCCCAGTGAGTGAAGAGCACCGTGCTGAAAATAGCTGATCTACAAGCTCACAATGCGACGCGTCCGCGACACGTTGTGAGCTTGTAGATCAGCTATTTCCAGCACACGGAGATAGGGCATTCAGAAACTTTTGCCTTCACAATAAAAGCATGCAGCTTTCACAAGTTGTCCCATGAAGACAAGGAAAAGGATTAAGAATTTGGTGGCATTTCACATTGCAAAATATTTTTTCCAAAATGTAAAAATATTATAATAAGGAATTAATTTGGATAATCGTAATGGGATATTGTACAAATTGTCACTTTATTAATCCCAAAGGTTTGGACTGCATTTAATTTTCAACACAACCTTAAACTGACTTTCTGTGTGTGGAATATAAATATTGCCTTTATTGACTTTGTGTTGGGTTGAAACCATCTACAGTGTTTTGAAGTATAACCAGGTAGGTTGCTGTTTTTTACACAGTGACCTTTGTAGGGGGTTTTATGATTCAAACCTTTAATGGTGGAAACCACTACATAAATAAATGGCGCCCTATGTGGGGGCATGATGAGATCATGTATTAATACCACGCTATACAAAGAAAAAAATTGTGCTATACCTACTTTGTGGTGGCGCTACCAAATGAAAAGGTAGGTGGCACCAGTGCTACCTGTGAAAAAGTTAGTCTGGAGCCCTGCCTACACTTGTCTTTTAGAATGTAATACGCCCTTATGAAACACGCTCTTCTACATCCTGATAGTTTTCTGAAAAAGCTGTTTCTATGTCAGTCGAAAATAGCAGATCTACAAGCTCGCCACTCGGTGGCGTGCTACGAGCTTGTAGATCTGCTATTTTTCAATAGCTAAAGCATAACATAATGCTAACACCAAAAGGGGTTCCCGCCCAAAATGGGTTAAGCACAAACTAATACATTGTAATCATGTTATATTGTTTTTAATTATTGCGTGATATTAATTGCTTGTAAAGTTGGAAATCTATCTTTTTTTTTTAATGCATACAGTTTTATTTTAACATTTTAGGAGTGAATACATATGCTTAGATGCCTGTGACAGCATGTCAGCAGTTCAGACAATGCTGCTCCGCTTGTGT
The DNA here is from genome assembly GCF_964188405.1 of Protomyctophum parallelum. NCBI lineage: Eukaryota > Metazoa > Chordata > Actinopteri > Myctophiformes > Myctophidae > Protomyctophum > Protomyctophum parallelum. The sequence continues at coordinate 6,179,411 of NC_139716.1, read as the reverse complement.
ACGACAGAAAAACAACTTAATCCAGAGCGATTTACATTAAGCAAGAACAAAAAAGCATGGGAATACATCACATAAAAACATTTATCATGAAACATGATTTTTTTCCTGGCACACGTTAAAGTTAAAGGTTTTGCGGAAATGGTAAATGCCTGAGAGAGTATTGCACCACATCTTCCTACGTAGTAATGTCAAAGTTGACTCACCAGTCTCCTCTTCCTGTTCCTCTTTAATCTGTGGAGGTTGTGGTTCCTCCTGGACCAGACTGGATCTCCTCTCCTGATGTTGTGGAGGTTGTGGTTCCTCCTGGACCAGACTGGATCTCCTCTCCTCATATTCAGATGAAACCTCTTTACACACAGACAGGAGGAGAGGAGAGAAGGTAGCATCAGCAGAGCAACTCAAAGTGCTTTTGTCAACTAAAAGATGACATTTATTCTCCTATTCGTTTTGACAGCATAACCTAGCCGCAATTTGCAACTGTAGATGTTTTTACAATGGGTTGAATCTAGAGTTGCACCAAGCTCCATCCACTTCCTATTCATGGCCCATAGCACTTACCCTAACCCCTTAGATAGCATTTCTGTTGACTTAGATAGCATTTGACACAGATTTATAGCATGTTATGTAGACAGCACTATAATTGTATTGTATATAGTCATAGCACGCCATAGTACATATGTATAGCATAGTATTAAATATGTATAGTTTCATTATATAGATATTCCACTGTTACTTTCTTAGCTTACGCATGTTTCATGATAAATGCTTTTACTGTATGTGATGTATTCCCATGCTTTTGTTCTTGCTTAAATGTAAGTCGCTCTGGATTAAGAGCGTCTGCTAAATGCCTAAATTGTAAATTGTATTCATGATTTTCGGTTTCTGATCTGCTGGTCTTAAATGACGTTAAACTCACCAACATTGCAGCTGTAGTCCAAGCTTGAATGATCCTCTTTCGATCTGCCGAGCTTGTTTTTCATAAAAATCCCCCGTAGACATGTTATGAGTTACTTTCTGTCCAAAATATTCCAAGAGTTCACAATCCGAGCCGCCATATTGTAATTCTGCGACAGGCCGTAAAACAAGAAGTGAGGGGGAGGGCATGTTTAATAGCATGCCGTGCGTGACGGGGCGGCGCGCTGCGTCGGCCTCTTCTTTGGGTGTCTTACCTGCGTGTGCCTGCGTGTGTACACCTGGTGCACACGCAGTGTCGCCATCTGCTGTTTGCAAATAGAATAGGCCTGCTAAAAATAAAAGAAAACTAACGGTGGAGCTGGCTGTATCAACCATCATGTGACATAACAATAATTCATAACACCTGTGGTTGCGCCAGATGTCAGACTATAATTGACGTCATGCATCCACACATATTCCTCTTCCTATCATGCTGGCATGCTGTTTGTTTGTGCAAGAAGAATGTATTGTATAAACTTAGTCATTCAAGTCCTTGTTGCCCTTTTGAGTGCCTCCGTTTTCGTCTTTCCATTTTTGGAGATTTATTATTATTATATATATTTCTTTGTATTATAATGTCATCGCAAACCAAGTGTTGGAATTGCAAATTACCCTTTGAAAAAGCTAAAAGGGGATTAAAAAGAAAGAGGGTTGGTGTCCTGAGCGTTGGCCGAACATCTGGGAAATGTTCCCAGGTGCATTAAGGAATGATTATGTTTGTGACACATTAATAAAAAAAAAGACCTTAGGCAAAACCGGGGGGGGGGGGGGGGGTCCTTGCCCTGCTCCTTCGAGACGCCACCAAGTAAACGGCGATATGGCTGTCGAGTTGGATCCCTCAAAGAGGGGATTCAACATCTGGAAAATAAAAAAATACCATCAGGCTTTCAGGACACTGATGCAGGTTTCCAAGTGCCTGAAGGACGCAATGGTTAAGGTGGTGTGTGAGACCATCATGAATGAGGTATTGTATATTTTGTCATACACATGGTAGTTGTGTTCTCATGTGAAATGGCAATCAAACATATTTGAATACCGTGAAATTGGTTGTAGCCTAGTCTATTATGGAAATATGTAAAAGTTCATACAATGGTTTGCAAGATTCATCCCTCTGCATATAGCCTCAACATTTTCTAACTAACATTACATAAGCTATTATTCAAACAAAAATGTTAATCTCATAAGCGATTGGTGTGACTGCAGTTGATTGAAGAGTAGTATTAGCATTCTCTACCTGATATCTAGATTGATTCCATCATTTAATGAATCAAAAGAACGGATTGCAACTTTAAAAAGGTACCATTTATTTTATCTTCTACATGGTGCATTTATTTGAACTTGCTAAAGGAGCAGTGGACCAAAATATAAATATGGTTGTATCTTCCAATCAAGGGCAGTTTTTGATGATCCAAATATTAGGAAGCGAAGCAGCATTGTATGTGCTTATTAAATTGGATAAATGTCTGCATGATAATATTGTTCATAACTGATTATTTAACGATGATGTTATTAACTAAATCATAATGGAATCGGTGAAAATGGCTATTTGCATTCTTAGGTTTGAATTGTAATTTCTTTTAACTCATTTCACTGACCCATCTTTCACATTTCCAGAGAAAGCCATTGTTGACAGACAAAACTAGTATTTTGTCACAGACAGTCACAATGGAGACCATGTCCTCATTCACATGGGATGAGACAGTGTCTTGGGGAGAGGGCCGTGCCCCTGTCACTGTTCAATGTTTAATGTTTAAAAGCAATGTTTCCCAGCCATAAAGTGATCCGAAGACACAGGCATGTGGGCCCCAAACAACATAGAAGGTACATCTTCACATGTAACACTATAAATGCATACAGGACGGTCAAGTCTATTGAGTAGGCCTAGATCAAATAATTATGAATTGAATATTAAATGCTTCCATTAATGTAATTAAAGGGTGCAGACAGAGGAGGAGGCAAAAACGTTCCTAAATAAAAGGATCGGAGTGGTTCTGTCCACTATACTCTACACAGCAAAGTTGAACAAAATTAATTTTGTTCAGAGCTGTGTAGGGATAGAACTGTGGCGATATGGTTGTGCCCAGAAAGTCATATCGTCACTGTGTGCTCTTGGCCTCTGTCAGTCAAAGCAATCTGCATCTGGCCATGTGGACAGAATTGGCAGAGGCTTTGACTGGCAGATCCAAAAATGGAAGCTTGCCATTGAGGTATGTGAAGTTTTCTATTTGACAACCATATGTGATGTTAAAGTTTGCTCTAATGACATTATTTTTTCACTATAGTACTAAAAGAGTAGCACAAGCCTTATCTCTGCCTTTATATTTTCACTATCAAATGTTCTTTTCTGTGTAGAATACCCCTATCCCCAGAGATGGGAGGAGATTGGATTCCATGACCTATTCATTGACGTGGGACAACGTTCAGGTAACGAACAACAAAAACATGCCTGATGATTTATTTATTTTCTCTCTCTCCATTATTATGATATTGCAAAGAAAGAGTTGTTATACATGTGGAAAAATGGCTTAGGATGAGTTGGTGGAACATTCAACTGAAAACATTGTATTGTCTTTGCCTTAATGCTGTATGTTCCATACAGATGAGTGTCCATACGAAACACTTCACCCAGAGCCAGGGAAACCACTTTCACCTCTAGGCATTGTGTTTTGCTCATCTGAATAAAGTGGATTGTCCAAATAATGGCCCTGGACAGAGAGCACAGGATGGTCACCATGGGCAGTTTTGCCCAATGCAGAGGTACAGTACATAATACCACACCTTTGTGATCATTTATGAAAATTAAAGATTACTCACACATTGATATTGTTCATATTTTTATTCCTGCAGACATATTCTGCTTTTAAAGACAGAATGGTCATCCTTGTGGAAAGAATTCTGTGCGATCACTTGGACCGACTGTCCAACATTAAGAACAGAGTGGTCACACACATTACCCACCAGCACAGTCGAGCCCTAGCAGAGAAGAGCACTGTTGTAAGTTTAATTTATCATGTCTACATTATTGTGTTATTCAATAAAACATGTTATTTAAATTTCAATTGAAAAGTACAAGAGCTTAAAGCTGCATGTTTTCTTTAGTGTATACGTTTTGTATTTGTTATAAATGAGCTTCAATTAGTAGTTTGATTTCACAGATTAATCTTGGAGTTGTCCGGGCAAATCCAACGTCCACTGCCGGGGTCATGCAAATTATGGATCACCTGTCCACTTTCGTACCATGCATCGATTGGAAGCCTGTCCCCGTTCTTTGTGGCGGGGATGGGCTGAGCATTGAACGAATGTTCCACTGCCGGAGGGCCAGGGTGAACGCCAGGGGACCTCTGGAAAGGATGGAAGGGTTGGTGGAGTCTCCACAGGAGTTTCATAAAGAGATCATGCAGGTTTCATCAAAATATTAAAACATAACATGTTTTTTGCATGTATAATGTATAGAATGTATTTCTATAGCATATCTACTGTCCGGTTTTTGGTGAGATTTGCCGGGATCCGAATTCCCAAGAGATACAGCAGATAAGCTACGTTCAATACGCACAATTGATTTATTTAATGCTTCAATAATTTCCTTGTTTTACGAATCAAACATGCTTTTTATAGGGTTTTATTAGTTCATTCCTTAAACATAAACACATATAACATTCACACGTTTGTTCAAACTTCCCCAATGCAGACTGACAAATAGTACCCTGGAACTTGTGCATTTGGCACGGCCTTAAAGTCTAATGCCTAACCTACTCTCATTTGGAGAAGTGTGGTTAATATTGAACACTTGTAACTATGTGTGGTACTTCCACCTATGTGGTTTTAAATCTACCATTCAAGATTATTGATTTGGAGACAAGAACACATATAAACATTTGGTTACAATCTAATTATCATTACACATTTATAACATATTTATGGAATAATGCACATATCATATGATTATATTTACCGCTGGCCTCATGCTGATCTCTATCTTGTCACGGTGGTGTGGTGTAGAATCTAACTTCAACTTTCCATCAACAGTGTACTTAGACCAAAGAGAATGCCTTTGCAGCCAATCAAATGACAGGGTCAGTTTTTCTGCCCCCGTCCTTTAGCCAATGAGAAGCCACAGACACTTTCTCCTGTGGATCCTGACACCAGCCCCTTGCCCAGCTCCTATCACTTCCTGTCAAGTGAGCTGCTGCTTATCTCTAGATCAAATGTCTAGATTAACTGTAAGATCATTACATTCTTATATTATCTAGGCTTTACTAACCCAGTATAATAATGGTTACATTTAGAACACATTTCACTCAATGAAAGGAAGAATTACCAGATTATGGCATCTCCCTCCTACACACAAGACTCAGTGACTCAGAGTCTTTCTGCTGCCAGCCTGTGGCCAGGTCATAAATCCCTTTGTTCCCTTGACCGGTACTGATAAGGATTTCCACAACCCCCTACCAATGATGGCTGCTTTCATGGAATGTGCAGTGAGAGACCCTCAGTTCTCCCTTGCATCAGTGTGAAATAGTTGATCAATATTATGACCTAAATATATTTACCACACTTCTGATAACACTCCTCGCACATCCATATATAATTCGACACCCCCTATGCAGAGATGAAAAATTGATATGGTTTTGATCAATTTTCCATATCTGAGCGATTTTTCTATTCGGGCGTCTAACATGGTTTTAAGTTATAACGTTTATACAACTTTTAAAACACACTAAATAACACAACACATCAACTCATTAGAAATCAATGCTACTTAATGTTTGTAATAATGTGGGATGGCTGGAAGTGAACTATATTTGGTTAGTTCCTCCTCTTATAACACTGCTCCACTTTTTGGGAGAAGCAGATTCTTGCCATGTCAGTCAAGCCTGATTGCCATGGCATCATTTCACCTCCTGTCCGTTTTTATGGCTTCCTGCCTGGACAAAAGGTTAATTCTTTATCTACACATTCCTCTAACTTAACTTGGTCAAGCTGGTAAACAGTTATTTCCACAAGAGCCGCGTCTGTTAATTCTTAACTTTAACACATGCGGTTCTTGTTCATCCCCATCTGTCTGTTCACAGAATGTGGACATTGGATAAACACAGTTTACACAAATGCAGTTTATTACCTAACTAATCACAAAACTTTTTGGCTTTGTTACTTTGTTAGGGAATTCCAAATTGTAATTGAACAAATAACCTATTTTGTATTTCAATCAATTTGGTTTCTTTCAACCTTTTGGATTTTTTAACTTTAAAGCAACCCAATTGAAAATTGCAAGTTTGCAACATTTTCACCACACTATGTGTTTTCCACACATGTGGTTGTTTGTGCGTGTGTGTGTGTGTGTGTGTGCCTGTGCGCGCGCACGCGCTCAAACACCACCTCTTCACACGTGCACTAAACTTCTCTCCCCTCATTGAAGAGAAGTAAATCATTATTCAGCATTCTTCAACACAATTAAACACCACATTTTTCAATGCACAGTTCAGTCACACATTTGTCCATGTGAGTGTGTGTGTGTGTGTGTGCTGATTGCAGATTGTGACACCTGATTGTCACTACATCCCCATTTCCTGCTGTGTGCAGAACAATGGGGGGGGGGGGAAGAGCAAATCACTTGCTCTCCCTGGTTGTGTCAGCCCCTGGTCTCACTGACTCAGAACTGGCAAAAACGTTTTTCCATTTCCATTTCTTTTTCTTAGCCCTGTGAGCTGATCGACAGGCTCTGCAATGACAAACAAGCCCACAGGCGCATACCTGTGTTGGCACTGTGGTCAGCTTCTTTGTCTGCTGCACAGATGGCCCAGATTGCACCACACTGGACTCCGCCACCCCTGGTTTGTGAGGTGACTTACCCCCTATGGTGGTGAATCCCCGGGCTCCATCATCACACTCGTTTAAGACCGGTCTGGCCTCTTTCCCCTTGGGCCCATCCCCTATGATGGTCAATCCCCGGGCTGTGAGTGTGTGTGTTTTGGATGTCTGCACCTCTGACTGAACGCGAAGACTGGCACCGATAATGCCATCCATCGAACCATTCAGCGTCTTTGTGATGAGGTGCTTTGACTCCTTGGCCCCGCCTTCGATCTCCATCGCTGGCACGGCGTTGATGGGCAAGGTGGTGTCAGTTGGTTCTGACCCCCCCGCTCCTGTTGAGGAAGTGATGTGATGCTCCAGGGTCTCGATCCCTGGCCAGCTTCTCATCTCTCCTCCTTTTGACAACTGCTCTGTGGCGGTTGTCTCCCCTGCGTCACCCACAGGAAGTCCCACGCCAGCGACGTCCGTCACTGGCTGGACTTTGATGGACGAGCAAGTGACTTCCTCCAGGTTCTGGACCCCTGGCAGGCTCACCGGTCCCGTCGTTGTAGTCAGCTGCGCTGTCTCTTCTGCGATGTCCACAGGAAGTCCCACGCCAGCGATGCTTGTCGCCGACGTGGGTACGACGAACGACTGGTCTGCTGCTTCCGCCGCTGCCGCCGTCCCTTCTGTGTCGCTCACAGGAAGTCCCACGCCAGCGGCGTCCGCCTCTGGCATGGCTTTGATCCCCAGCTCTGTTGCTGGGCCCGTGGATTCGTTGCCCACGGTGGAGGGCTCTGGTCCTGCAGGATTACTGTAGTTACCAGGCTGCTCCGTGGTGACAGGCTGCATCGGTGGCCCGTCTTCCCGCCCCTCTGGCGTCCACGTGGCTTCCCGCCCCTCTGGCGTCCACGTGGCTTCCGGAATGTCACATCCGGTCATCTCCGTCACTTCTCCCCTTGGGATAGAGAAGGATCATCGTCTCCAGCCTCGGCCGGCTTTCCCTGCATTCTGCAGGCTTATCACAGGGGCCTATCTGGCTCCCTGCTGTGTTCCTAACACTTCTCAACTCTAGAGCTTCCATTATTTTTTCGAAGCTAAATACAGAGCATATTTTTAAACAAGATACTAAGTCCTGCTTCTCTTTTTCAACAATATCAAACCTGCCCACGCTTTCTAATCTTTTGATATAGAATGCGGAGAGATCTCTCACGTCTCCTCTTTCAATTTGCAGTTCAATTACCTGATCTGGAATACTGCTTAATGAGCCCCATTTGAGGCTTTCTCCCAAGCTAAGCGCCATATTACAGCAAATACGTTTGGACTCTTTACAGCTATCCTGTAGCTGCTTAAGCCAATTTTCTGTAAAAGCCATCTTACCCCCTCCTCCCCCACTGTTAACAATTTGTTAATAGGGTTAGTAGACAGAGGTTAGTGGTTAATTGACTTCACAACTCATTCACACAATTGCAAATGGTTAGTTTCGCCCAGTTAATAATAGTTATATTAACTTGGACTCTAGGACACTCACTGTGCCCTCTTTTTACCGGGCGTTTCACGATTCGTATTTACGTATTTCGTGATCTCCACACAGTCTTTTATCCTCCCGAGACCGAGAGAAATAAGCATGCAACTTTTTCGAGCTGTCGCGTTGGCCTTTTGACAAGGCAACAGCCTCTAACGGGTCCAATGATTTTATGCTTTTTACCAGGAAGGCCGTCCTTTCGACGGGTCCAAATAAATGCCTCACTGGTTACCGTGTTAGTCGCGTTTATAGTTATGATTAACATTCACCATGCTAATTTAACATGCATAACTATTTGTATGAATTAAAAGGATCCCATAAATCCCCTAATCAATACCTTAGCTAATAAATCTTTTATTAGTAGTCTACTACCAGATGTATATTAGCCGCGGACTGTCTACTCTATAGCATTATTAAATCTCCCAGATTTTACTATAGCACTATTCATAATAGTGGACGCTCCCGGCGCCAGTTTATATATTGACACGTCCTTAGATGCGATTTACCTACTTTGAAAGCACGCTTTTGCAGTGTTAAAACATTATTTGATTGTAACTATTTAATTACATCACGTTAACACAGCTTATCAAACCAGTCCCCTGTCACTCTCGTGTCAGACGGACTGCTTTCAAAGTCCCTTGCACTGTTAAAAGGGATTTCCTCCTCACATGCACTCAAACTGGTGCGTAGTGAGAAATGGGGGTTTCCCTCCTCCCCCACACGCAACAAACTGCTGTCCTCTGTGCTGCCTGAGCACCCAGCTAAAATAGCCTATCTTTATTGTGTTGTTCACAGATAAAAGCACTATTATTATTTTAAACGGTCGGTTCCTAATCCGGCACAATTAAACCGTTATGTTTGGTTCAAATAGTCTAATAATCAGTTTCCTCACTGACCGCCGATAGAGTCTTTGCTCTAATCGATCAAATGACTAAATGCCAAACTTTTGTTTAAACCAGTCACTCGTTTGGGGTGGCTGTGTTTAACTCCGTTTTCCATAGACCCATATCTATATGACAACGGGTTTTTACGATGTCGCATTTAGTTAGCCCAAATCAGACGCATCGCGCGTTTGATATGAGGACACTAAACATGCGCATCGATCGCCATGCGCTTTTACGCACGGCTTCACATTCGTCTGAATTTAACCACATCAAACAATCCACAAACAGTGTGTCGTTTCCTGAACGATCTGAATTGAGGGTTGTTAGTGGGGCACGATTCAAACTATATGTGTGTGCCGCGGTCTCCACTCACGGCTTTATTTGTTTAGATTGTGGTTACTTTAGTAACTTCACCGACGCTGTTTCTAGTTTAGACAGCCCAGCCACAACATAAACTGTCTTTAAATCGTGCTCACTGTAGTGAACACTGATTTAAAGCCCTTTACAACACGGTAGCAATTTAAACTGCAATATGTCCAGTTGTTTAGACCATATTATGTCTTAAATTGCCCGGGCATAACCCGACTGTACGCTCCTAGCGCACGGCACCAGACTGCTCGCACGGCGGCGAGATAACACCTCGCACGGCGGCGAGTCCAAACTGCACTAACGGTCGGTTCTTTTAACCGCACCCGATCCAACTGTACAGCCTGATTTAAACCTGGTATTAATTGGGCGCTTTAGCAGCCCCACCAAGTATAAAACTGTGCGCTTCACTAGCGCACGGCATCGGATTGAAACTGGAATATTTTATTCTGTTTGACTGTTTCAATTCGAGTTGCTGCTGTAGCAGCGGTTTAAACTGTGCACTCCCAGTGCACAGCCACGCAACGAATTAAACTATTCGCTTTGCGGTTTAAACTATTTGAACGGTGCGCTTTAACAGCGCAACGATTCGCGACGGTGCACTAGTGCACGGAAGCGATTTAAATCTGTGCGCTCTAATAGCGCATCAAATCGTAACTGTGCACTGATTAAGTGCACGGCAACGATTTAAAACTGAATATTTATTCTGTTTTAATTTGTGCGCTCCGATAGCGCATCAAATCGCACCAGTGCACTGATTAAGTGCACGGCCGAGATTTAAAACTGAATATTTATTCTGTTTTAATTTGCTAAACGGTGCGCTCTAGCAGCGCAACGATTTAGAACTGTGCACTCCCAGTACACAGCTACGTTTAAATCTGTGCGCTTTAGCTGCACCACGATTTAAAACTGTCCGGTTTTTGGTGAGATTTGCCGGGATCCGAATTCCCAAGAGATACAGCAGATAAGCTACGTTCAATACGCACAATTGATTTATTTAATGCTTCAATAATTTCCTTGTTTTACGAATCAAACATGCTTTTTATAGGGTTTTATTAGTTCATTCCTTAAACATAAACACATATAACATTCACACGTTTGTTCAAACTTCCCCAATGCAGACTGACAAATAGTACCCTGGAACTTGTGCATTTGGCACGGCCTTAAAGTCTAATGCCTAACCTACTCTCATTTGGAGAAGTGTGGTTAATATTGAACACTTGTAACTATGTGTGGTACTTCCACCTATGTGGTTTTAAATCTACCATTCAAGATTATTGATTTGGAGACAAGAACACATATAAACATTTGGTTACAATCTAATTATCATTACACATTTATAACATATTTATGGAATAATGCACATATCATATGATTATATTTACCGCTGGCCTCATGCTGATCTCTATCTTGTCACGGTGGTGTGGTGTAGAATCTAACTTCAACTTTCCATCAACAGTGTACTTAGACCAAAGAGAATGCCTTTGCAGCCAATCAAATGACAGGGTCAGTTTTTCTGCCCCCGTCCTTTAGCCAATGAGAAGCCACAGACACTTTCTCCTGTGGATCCTGACACCAGCCCCTTGCCCAGCTCCTATCACTTCCTGTCAAGTGAGCTGCTGCTTATCTCTAGATCAAATGTCTAGATTAACTGTAAGATCATTACATTCTTATATTATCTAGGCTTTACTAACCCAGTATAATAATGGTTACATTTAGAACACATTTCACTCAATGAAAGGAAGAATTACCAGATTATGGCATCTCCCTCCTACACACAAGACTCAGTGACTCAGAGTCTTTCTGCTGCCAGCCTGTGGCCAGGTCATAAATCCCTTTGTTCCCTTGACCGGTACTGATAAGGATTTCCACAACCCCCTACCAATGATGGCTGCTTTCATGGAATGTGCAGTGAGAGACCCTCAGTTCTCCCTTGCATCAGTGTGAAATAGTTGATCAATATTATGACCTAAATATATTTACCACACTTCTGATAACACTCCTCGCACATCCATATATAATTCGACATCTACTGTATACAGCTGCATGTTCATACCTCTATACATGTCCCCCTTTGTGAAATTAAATTATCTAGTTGATGCTTTGTGGTTTCTACTGTAGGCTATAAGTATTTCTTCAACTGACACATTGTCTTCATGCTAGGACACCATGAACCTCCTTTTTAAAGGAGAGAGCGAGGCTGCCAGAGGAACCCTTGCCCATCTAAAGGCTTTCTTCTGCCACAGCTAGGCCTTAAGAAGGAGGTCAAGGAAAACATTCAACACACATGGGACATGATTGAGGTACCTTATTTTTGGCAAGCAACATGATTAATATTATGTTCAATAAAATTATGGTTTTCCAACTCATAACATGCATATAATTATTATAATTATTATTATTTTGGTGAAGTTCGCAACAAGAGGCTATGTAACTCTTCTGGCTAAGACAATAGCTGCAGCTGACCTTGAACTGGTGCCAGTGGAGGAGAACATCAAACGTGTCCACAGACTTGCCATGGCGGTGGTCGACTTCTGCTGGATGCCCACTGATGTGGATGATGTTAAGAAGGCGGCTTCCCTTTCAACCTTTCCATATTGCATCTGCTTTGAAAGTATAAATAATGACATTGGATTGGGAAATGGCTAAATGTTTTGAAATTACACTCTAAACTATAACAACATGGTAAACAAGTCTGTCATCCCACTAGATAAAGGAGGTGCCATGGTGCAGTGCTGTAACGCACTCTGCAGAGGGTCCTGGTTCCACCTCAGGTGTGTGCGACTGCCCAGCGCGCCGAAGGAGGACTGGTTCTGCAGCACCATTTGCAAAAATGCTGGCGGCTACATTTATTGTATCTGCCATCGTCAGAGAGGTGGGAAAATGGTACAGCGTGCCAAGGGGGAGAGCTGCCTCAGATATGAATGGTATCATGTCGACTGCCTGCTTCAACAGCAATGCCCTCTCACAGATGGTAAACATGGCATTTGCGACATAAAAATGTTATGTACTTAGCTGATGTCTTTGCTTTCTAGACGAGTGGTTCTGTTCGGAGGCATGTGCCTCTGGACCTAAGGCAGAAGACTACGTGCGTAACTATTCCAAGGCCTTAATGTGGGAGGGGCTGTCCCACATGGCCAGACGTGATTGTGTCCGTGAAGGAGATGGACCAGCAATCATGGATTGCTGGAAGATTGACCTGGTCCATTTCTGGAACAAAAGACACAACAAGTATTTCGAATTTGGACACAGGATGCTGACTGGTTTGTGCTGTCCAAGTTACCCATACCCGAAATGACCATTAATATAGGCTACTCTTTATCCTAGTCAATAAACTTACCCATATTTCTATTGACAGGGGTGGCAGGCCATCTTCCTGAGGCACAAAGGAATGACCTCATCTGGAACCGGGTGGCGAACCTCCAGGGAAAACCTGGCGGGAACGTTCCCTTGGACCTAGTGAATGAATTATTGAATGGGGAATCCAAAGGTATGTGGAACATATGTTATTAATATTAAATCAAAAACATCAGCACAGAAATGTAAAGCAAAACATTCTTTCTAATTAACAACTTATTCTTTCTTGAAGACATGCTCCGACGATCTAAGGGCCAATACACCACCAAACAAATAGACAGATGTGCGCAAATGTCTGGTGCCTTTGGAAAGGAATTGGCAAAGATCATGACATCTTCCCAACTAGGGCACTACAGCACCACCGCCAGACATTCAGCCATGTCGGCGCATGTATTGAAGGATGTGGCCACATTTGTTGAGGAGTTCTCTGCTGATGGGCTCTTTGAGCATCAGCCAGGAAGAAGCCACCACGGCTTTGAGGACTCCGCCTACAGTACAGAAATAGAGGAACCAATACTAATGGGGGAAAAAATGAAGCACTTCTGCGTCGATATAGACAAGTGGGATATGATTCTGCAGCGTAGAAGAGGTAAGGCCATGATGTAGCATAAGGGTACGACTCTTTTCTGCCCAGTTGCCCATCACTCTCAGGAAATTCAATGACTTGCAGTCAATGAAGCATGTGCTGCCAAGAGCTGCCCACCACTACTATGACAACCTCCCTCATCAATAGACAGTGTAAACACAGCACCTGAGTGGTTGAGGTTTGGTTAAAGTTAGGTTAAGCAAGTAAAATAAAAATAAAAACTCACTCATCAATAGACACAGCACTTGAGAGGGATCTTAGGTTAGGCATAAAAATATGTTTTGGAAAGTAACAGTGTGCCAACATGAGAGTTTTGTTGTTGCTTGGGTCTGCAGGGAAACTGCTCTTGATGTTTTGTTCTTGTTTTCTCCACAAGTTTTCTATTTTTGTCATGTTTAGGCAAGCAAAACGATGCCTAGTAATTTCTAGTACATAGGCTTAGGCATTTACAAAAAATGCCTAAGTCACAGATTATTTTCTTGAAAATGGCCTAAGTCACTTTTTTTGTTATGGAATGACTGTCATGTTTATCTTTTTGTAAAAAACATGTTGTTAACCCCTCAGGAAGCCATTGTAAAAATCTGCATTAAAAACTCTTACATACTTGTGAGAAAATGTGTTTTTTCTTATTATCCGAAAATCATAAAAAATGAGTTAAGGCATTTATCCTATGAGGCTAACGATATGCTTAATATATAATAATAATTATAATAATAATAATATATAAGAGTATGGTTGTACCAGTACTGCTGTTAGAAGTAGGCGTTATGGTGAAAGGAGTTTGCATTGAAAAAATAAAGAACCCAAGAGACTGAAAGTTATGCTTAATATGATATTATTATTGAAGAAAACAAAAGTAAAATCAACAACAACAATTCAGATATAAAACAAAGTAAATTCAACCCAAACGTTGCAGTCATTAAATATCTTATAATAATGAAAGTAGCTGATCTACAACAGCATACAAATCAAATAAGCATTTACAAATGTCAAATCAAATAATCTTTCAAGTTTCAAACTTCAAATGAAAATAACCAAAACTTAGACCATTAGAGCATCACAGACCACACAGCATCCTTTCCTGTTGCAGGTTTGCGTGACTGTCTCCCTGTCCATGGAGTACAGGAAGAAATAGTCCAGGATAGTCTTTCTCAAACATTGAGTCGTTTTTTCGATGTAATCGAACATGCTTTGGTCAACGTATCTTTTGGTCAGGGAACTCGGATATATGTACATCTTAGCCTTTCCTGGCTTGCCATCCCTTGCACCTCTGCCCACCTCCTGCCAATAAATGAGAATGTTTGATGCTGGTCCCCAATTAACTATATGCCGAACATCATTCACCTCGACCCCTAATCCAAATGCCACTGTTACTATTACACAGCGGATTGTGCTGTTGGCCCCAGTGAAATGGAAACTGCCCATAGATCCGAAGTCCCGTTAGTCCGAACATGCACTGCTCCCGTGCTTGCGGTTAGGTTTAGGTTTGCTCCCGTGCTTGCGGTTAGGTTTAGGTTAGGGTTAGAGATAGGGATAGTAATTTCGGAACAATGAACCTTCTGACTAATGACACGGCACCAGTGAAATCTGCCAAGATTTATTTTTGGGTCTTGATGTCAGTCTGGCCATGGTACATGTCAACAGTGCACCCGGTCTCACACCAAGCATCTGCATTGAGCTCTGTCATAATTTCACCATATACATCTGTGACCTCTTTTATTGTCCTGTAGGAAAAAGTGAACAATATATTGAATTTTCTTACATGTTATTTATTTGTATTAATCCATAATTTATCTGGAGCCTCAAATGTGTTATAAATAAGTTTCAGCACTAGGATAGACTTGTTGAATAGTTGCGGTTAATTGAGAGCACATGAATGATACATTATTAACTTGATTCACTAACCTGCAGTACACAATCGTTTTTTCTGCACTTGTTTTTGATTCCCTAAGACTTTCAAGAAGCCAGGCAACCACCCGTGTGAAGGATTTGGATTTAAATTTTTCCACTGATAAGTGGATGTTTGGCCTGAAAAATGTAAGTACAGGAATTGGTATTGACAGTTGTCACCAACAAAAAAACAATAATAATAAATGCATGATATATATTTCCCTTATTTTCCTTTTTAGCTTGACTCTCATCAATGCTACCCTCTTCTCCACTGGGGTTGCCACCCCCACCCTACCAACAATGCCACCCACCTCTCCACTGCCACCCCACGTCTTTGTCATTTATGGGGGTTAGAGACACTTGGCACAGTGCCTAATCTCCCTGGGGAAGACGGTGACAGCCTCTACGCGGCCTTCCCCACAAGTAGCAAGAGTTCGTGCAAGACCTTCTTGTGAAACTAATGTCACCACACAATTGTCAAGCTGCCAGGCAAACACGCTGCTACCCTCTGTCTATTAACCCATGGCTGGTGGCATCTAGAAGCAGGAGTGGGAGACGGCTGACACACATCCATCGCTACATCTGGGACTCAGGAAATGGCATAAAAAGGGCCTTCCATAAGTTCCATGCCAGAAATGGACACTGCTGTAGCACTGCCATAGATGGTATGGATGTTTTGTTATTGTGGTAAGAAATCATTATTTGCCAATGGTATCGTGGTATGATACCTCAAAAAAGTTGCAGTTATAAATTTGATATTGCGGTATGCCTTACACAACCACAGTATTGCGGTTATTACTGCCACTTACCATCACAATCCACCTTACCATAATGACCACTTGCCCCGTATCACCTTAGTCGGCCTCTTTGACAAAGGCCCATAGACGAGAGCATGGAAAGAACTGAGTCTCTGTCATTATTATTGTTCTCAGTGTTGCATTGCCTAACGGCAGATTGTTTAAAGTACTGACAACTGTTATTGATACTTAAGGGAATATAACATACCGATCTGGAACAACAGCAACAATCTTTACGGTGACTGGCGGATCTAAACGTAATCTTTCCAAGATTCACCATCTCCACAGTGGCAGTGGCAGTCAACATAAGGACTGGTGCATTTACAACAATCCTTAGTTTGGGGACTTTTAAATAGTCCTCTCGGAAAGATTTACCCCTGAAATGTGAAATATAAATTAGTATACATTTTGCTTTATAGACTGAACTGAATATACTATACCCAAATAACTGGCTGTTATCAACTTACCATGTTGTGAGGCAGTGGACTTCATCAAAGACAAGCAGACAAATGTCTTGTTGAATAGATGCCACCCAATCGATCCAACGGTCTTCCAAAATCATTTCAGGAGAGGTGAATATTAATTGACACTCTCCATTTTGGATGCCTTTAGGTAGAAAACATCCAATGTACAGTGCTGTAGTGTACACAGTTTTGCACAAATACAATTACAGTAAAGATGTGAAATGTAGCCTACCATTTTTGGTTGACTGTTTTGTTAACAGTGTTACCAATTAGAATAGGCCAATGTGAAAAACAAATGAGGCTCCCGGATTAAAAAAAAAATGAATAGGCTATAGGCCTATATATATATATTATGATATGTTTTTTTATTTAATTAATTTTGTCAGTATGTCAGAAGTGATACTCACGCTTGAGTGTCCTTGTCTGCGTCCTTGATGATGGCCCCAGCAGTGACTCCATATTGTTCCCATTGATGTACTTGGTCCATCATTAGGGATTTTAGGGGGCTTATTACAAGCACATAGTGCTTTTTATCTGGTTATTTCTGAGTTATAATATAATATGTATTTCAGCAGAGTACAATGTATATTCTACATGCATGTGTTCTGCAGATATGCAGGCAATACATATCTATGTCCATATACAATGTAAACCAAATTGCTGATTTAAATGGATTGCTCAGATGTAAAAGATGAATAAAATGAATTGTCACAAAAGTCTATTCTAATAATTATACAGATGCATGGTATAGTCAAGTGTGTGCTAATATCATTATTTATTTATTTTACTCTGTCTTAGTATGTATTCAACATTTACCTTGTCCATCAGTCCTCCAAAGAGACCAAAACAAGCTGATTTACCAAAGCCTGTTGGTAAAATCGCAAATACGTTCTGTTGGTCTAACAGGTCTAAAAGCACAATTTTTTGTTCCTCTTTCAGGGGGAAAGGGAAAACAATATCATCTATTAAATGTGAGTGTGACATCTTGTCCCTTCCGAAATATGTCAGGAATAGAAAGAGGGTGCATGTGTTGGGTGTGACATCAATTATAGTCTGACATCGGCGCAACCACAGGTGTTATGATTTATTGTTATGTCACATGATGGTTGATACCATTAGTTTTCTTTTCTTTTTAGCAGGCCTATTCTATTTGCAAACAGCAGATGGCGACACTGCGTGTGCACCAGGTGTACACACGCAGGCACACGCAGGTAAGACACCCAAAGAAGAGGCCGACGCAGCGCGCCGCCCCGTCACGCACGGCATGCTATTAATCATGCGCTCCCCCTCACTTCTTGTTTTACGGCCTGTCGCAGAATTACAATATGGCGGCTCGGATTGTGAACTCTTGGAATATTTTGGACAGAAAGTAACTCATAACATGTCTACGGTGGATTTTTATGAAAAACAAGCTCGGCAGATTGAAAGAGGATAATTCAAGCTTGGACTACAGCTGCAATGTTGGTGAGTTTAACGTCATTTAAGACCAGCAGATCAGAAACCGAAAATCATGAATAGGAAGTGGATGGAGGGTGTTGCAACTCTAGATTCAACAGATTGTAAAAAAATCTAGAGTTGCAAATTGCGGCTATTCTCACATGGTAAGCCTTAAACACACCAGATAATTCACACTGGAGAGAAACCCTATGGATGTGATCAGTGTGGCCACCACTTATATTATAAGTCCACCCTTAGAAAACACCAGAAAACTCACATTGAAGAGAAACCCAAATGATTGTCATGTTTGTGGAAAACGCCTTTGGTGTATATATATATATATTTTGTGACCATATACAGCTGTATGGATCAATTTTTGGATATTCTTATTGGACTTTTTTTTTTACCTTTTAAATTAGACATTGTCGGTGACAGGGAAGAAATTTGCAATCAATCAATAATTTTAGGGGTGGGAGGCAGTTTGTGTTTTGGAAGACAGTGTTTTTCTTGTTGTTTCTTCACACAGAGCTGGTTCTATGTTACTGAAAGAATGTGGAGCAATCCTCTTAATGGCTCTGCTGCGGTAACAATTAATTAATTAATATCCACTTATAAAATATTATTAGACTGTACATATATTATCCATATTTTATTGTATCTCAAGGGGTATTCAAAATAAATATATTTTATAAATTTCAATCATAGTCAGATACTCTATATTGGATGTAGATATTATTACGACCTTTGACCCTATATGGGGTCTTGGCTCCAAAGGAGGAATATATATTGTGGCTGTCAAGGATCACAAACCAATTCAGGCAAAAAGGTGTACATTTATTGAAAATCTTCACAATATTCACAATAACAGGACAAGCATGTATATGTATAGCTTCAGGGTGGCCAATGCTAAAAATAACAAACAAAACACCCCCCAACCCTACCTAGAAAAGAAACAATCCTAAACTACACCAAAAAGAAAATTACAATCTAGGCTCCCTGACTAAACATTAAACAATGGGTCAAAACTGGGGCACCAAAATAAATAGCAGCACACCCTTACCATACAGCTTCCCTGGGGTTTGGGATACTTGGACAGTGGTTATGAGTTGAGTTGATTAGTAACTGTGGCTAACAACCTTGTCAGACTAACAACTTTGTCAGACTAGTAACTTTGTCAGACTAGTAACTTTGTCAGACTAGTAACTTTATCTGACTAATTATGCTTTCATTGGGAAAACAAAAGAACAGGGTCTCAGCAGCAGTGTTTGCATGAGGTGTTGATACAATGGCAGAAGAGGGCTTGTGGGCTGTTCTCTCTCTCCTTTTATAGTGGGTGGTGACGAGGCCCAGGTGTGTCCCAATCTCCACGACACGCCTCCAATCCCTACGGCCACTCCCACCATCCATCATCAACACTGGAAAACACTAAAAGTGTATTATGCACAGACCAGAACCACACTAGGGCCACATAGGACCGTAACAGATATATTCATATATTAAATATGAAGCTTACAAAGCAATCTCACAGTTAGCAGTTTATTTCTAGAATGTTGCATTGAGCACGACCTGGGGGAAAAGTCAGAGAGGGGTGGAGGACAATAAAAGTGTTGCACAATACAAGTAATGTATGTAATGTAACAATAGCTGATCTACAAGCTCACAACGTGTCGGATTGCAACACGTTGTGAGCTTGTAGATCAGTAGTTTGCACTACTTGAAATCTCAATTATCTGGATCATAATTCAACCTGGGATAATAATATGTCTTCTTTTATATAACTGATTATAATTACGACAATCGTTCAGTAGTGTAACTTGCAGTCTCATTGACAATTGACATGCAAATGTATTCCATACAACTTCCGGCTGCAGCTCAAGGTTAATTAAATAAGGTTAGGAACCAAAGACCGTAGCCTACGGTGGACTCCATGTTGCTCCCTGGAAGGAAAGAAACATGTGCAGTTGAGACCAAGGAAGCTGAACATGGAAGTGTTGGCTGCATATAGCCCATTGCGCATGTTTCTCAAAGAACACAGCTATTTAGAGCGGGGGCTAATGAATCTTGGATTACATAGAAGTCAGTCAATTGTTTGGAGGGTGGAAGGTTTAAGCGAGAGGGGAACTCTGATGACGTAAGAATGGACTTCACGTCTGACACCCAGGCCACAGCATGTCTCTGTAACAATGAGAACCTGCTGCTATGTGTCAGGAGGAGGAAACACAACTAACTGGCCTTATTGCACCACTCAAACATAGATTAAAGGAACAACACCATCAAGCTAATGAGGCGTTGTGAAACGGCACCAGTGGTTTTCACCACCAGTGGTCCTAGAGGATTCCAGGTGGTCCCCATGCAGCTAAATGATGGAGTGCAAATTGAAAGTGCAAATGAAAGTGCAAAATGAAACCAAATTGACCTTCACGGGTCCTTTTTGTTTCATTTTACGCTCTCAAGAGTCTTTGTTATTGTTGTTATGTTATGTAATTATTGTGACATCTGAATGACTTAATAAGAATCTACACATGAATTAGAACATGTAGAATAATTGTTATTTTGATCAACTTGTGCCCGTCATCTCTTCTAAATACAGCATGGAATTGTGGACAAAACAAAACAAAAAAACTTTAGTTTTGGGTCTGAGAGACTAAACCTCATCACATGGTGGTCCGTGGCTAAAATGTATTATGAATAATGGGCCCCGGTATCAAAGTGGTTGGAAACCACTGATCTATGCCAAGGGCTGAAGTGTGACGGTTCGAGGGACAGGGTGCAGGATACAAGGGGTTAATTAACACCGTACAGGGCCCAGGCCGTAGCGTAACGGTCTGGGCACCGGACTGGTAATCCAGTCGCAGTGTGCCGCGGGTTCGACTCCCGGACCCGACACGGCCTTTACTGCATGTCATTCCCCCATCTCTCTCCCGTTTCCTGTCAGCCTACTGTCTGTCCCTTCAAAAATCAATAAAAGGCGTAAGCCGCAAAAAAATATCTTAAAAAAAAAAATTAACACCGTACAGGACCAGGAACACACAAGGAATACAGATATTACACTATTAACACTGGGATCTATATGAACTAACACTGAGACACACAAACTGACAAGGACGTGAAAACACAAGGCCATATAAATAGACAATGACTAACTAGACACAGGTTAGTCTCGCGTTGCCAGACTGTTGCCTCTTGCCTCTCGGTCGCTGCCGGCACAGAGTACAAAACTCTGATGCTGGCATTCAAAGCAACCAAAGGTATGCGTTAAGTTCCACTACAAAGGACATTAAGGAAACAACTCCAAGATTTCCAACTCATTCAACTTTTTATTTTCCAACTTTGTCTCTTTTGAACTGTAGGCTTCACAGTGTTGCTTGGTTGGTTCGTCATGTTAGGTTGAAAACCTTTGAAAACAGAGAGACAAAGATTAACAACAATGCCAAACAACAAGTGATAATTCACCCTTAGAAGGGCAATCACGAAAAAAGGCGTGAAGTAATTGGATTCCGTGTGTGGTCAATCACGAAGAAAGGCGTGATTCTGTTTCTTTATTAATATCTGTGGTGTGATTGTGGTATGAGGGGAAAGACTACAGAGTCGAGAGGTGATGACGTCACGGGGAGCGACCGGGCGGGAGTTGGGCTCGAGATAGAGAAACAGACAGACAGGTTGTTTACATGTTGAGAGAGAGTTAATAAATACTATCCACGTTAATGTACAGTCGGACTCACGCGTATGTTATTAACAAACACGACATGGTGTCAGAAGTCCTGTAGTTGATGTGGAGTGGAGAAAGTCGTTATACACGAAGCCAGAAGTAAAGAAAGTCGGGGAGTGAAGGAAGTTATGATTGCCGGGGACGGAGGTGCGGCTGGCGGGGCGGCGGCAGTGGCTGCACCGAGAGTCGCCGTGGGACCGTGCGCTACGTTCAATATCCAGCCACCGGATTCCTTTGACTTTTCGAGGCCGAAAGAGTGGGACAAATGGATCCGGAGATTTGAGAGATTTCGCCTGGCAAGTAACCTTGATGCAAGTTCTGAGGACAATCAAGTAAACACATTGATTTATTGCATGGGAGATGAGGCGGATGATATTCTCCGTGGGCTGACTCTGACGGACGCTCAAAGAGTCACATACCAAGGAGTGCGGGAAGGATTTCAAGGCTTCTTTGTGGTAAAGAAAAATGTGATTTATGAGCGTGCTCAGTTTAACATCAGAAACCAGAGAGAAGTGGAGAGTGTTGATTCATTTGTCACTACACTATATGCGTTGGCAGAGCATTGTAACTATGGCGTGTTGCACAATGAACTAATCAGAGACAGAATTGTTGTCGGACTGAAAGACAAGGGGCTGTCAGAACGCATGCAGTTGGACGCAGATCTAACTTTGGATAAAGCCATAAGAATGGCTCGGCAGAGTGAGGAGGTGAAACAGCAGCAGCGGTCTTTGCGAGGGGACACCACCAGATCAGAAGCAGGTGAGGCTAGATCCGTTGACAGAGTGTTCAAGAGCAACTTCAAGACTGCTAAAAACAAACCTCACTATGCTAGTAGCCAGACGAGCAGGCCAAACAGTACTCAGTACAACACAGACAAGGGTGCACAGTCACAGTGTTCTCAATGTGGGAGTTTTCCATCCCATCCAAAACGTGATTGTCCTGCTGCTGAAGTGAAATGTCATGCATGTGGGAGGAAGGGACATTTCAAACGTGCATGTAGGTCCAGACATGTGCACGAGGTTGAAGAGGATGAGGAGGAAATCTTCCTTGGCAGCGTCACGGCAGATGGTGACCCGTGGATGGTCAACATTGACATTCATGAGAGTAATGTGAGGTTCAAAATGTATACGGGTGCCGATGTCACAGTGTTGCCTCACACTGTGTTCCAAAACACATATGGGGACAATCCACCTATACTCAAAAAAGCAACAAGACCACTCTTGGGACCGGGAAGGAGTCCACTCGACGTGGTGGGCGTCGCCAGGCTGCTACTGAGGAGAGGTGAGAAGGAAGAGCTGGAGGATGTATACATCGCTCGTCATGTGCATACTGCCTTGCTGGGAAGATCTGTGAGCTGTAGGCTGGGGCTTGTTGCACGCCTAGACAGTGTCACTATGGAGACATTAAAGGAGAACTACCCAAAATTATGCACTGGGCTCGGAGAGGTGCGGCAGCCATATGCCATCAAGCTGAGGCCAGAGGCCGAACCGTTCTCACTAAAAACACCTAGGAGGATTCCATTGCCTCTAATGGACAGAGTCAAGCAAGAACTGTCCCGCATGGAACAACTTCAGGTTATAAGCAGAATTGAGGAGCCGACGGACTGGTGCGCTGGCATCGTGGTGGTGCCCAAGAAGACAGGTGCTGTACGCATATGTGTCGATCTCACCAAACTCAACGAGTCAGTATGTAGGGATAAGTTCATAATGCCGTCAGTGGAGGAAACACTGGGGATGCTGGCCGGTGCCAGGATCTTCAGTAAGCTGGATGCAAACATGGGGTTTTGGCAAATCCCCCTAACAGCAGATTCAATGAAGCTGACAACGTTCATTACACCCTTCGGGCGCTATTATTTCAGGAGACTACCTTTCGGAATTGCATCCGCCCCCGAACACTTCCAGAACCGCATGGTGACGGAGGTCACAGAAGGTCTGGAGGGCGTTGTTTGTCACATGGACGACGTCTTGGTGTGGGGCCGAACACAAGAAGAGCATGACGCTCGCCTGCATGCTACGCTGGAGAAGATACAGAAGGCAGGCATCACTTTGAACGTTGATAAGTGCGACCTGTCAAAGTCAGAAGTGACCTTTCTGGGCCACGTGATCTCTACCAGTGGCATCAGCCCAGACCCGGGCAAGACAGAAGCTGTGAGGAAAATGCAGGAGCCAACAACTGTGACCGAGTTGAGAAGTTTTCTTGGGATGCTGAATCAGCTCGGGAAGTTTGTGCCGCAGCTGGCTCAGAGAGACAAGCCTCTGCGAGATCTCCTGTCGAAAAATAACTGCTGGGTGTGGGGCGTCGACCAGGCAAGAGCCTTTCAGGATCTAAAGGACGCAGTGACGTCTACACCAGTGCTAGCCATGTACGATCCCAACAGGGAGTGCAAAGTCTCAGCAGATGCGTCGTCGTACGGATTGGGAGGAGTGCTGCTCCAAAAATGGGACGAGGACTGGAGGCCAGTAGCCTATATGTCACGGTCTCTTACACCAACGGAGCAGAGATATGCGCAAGTGGAAAAGGAGGCTTTGGGGCTGACCTGGGCCTGTGAGAGGTTCCGCAACTTCCTCATTGGAACGCATTTTCAGATGGAGACGGACCACAAGCCTCTCCTGAGTCTTCTGGGGTCTCAAGCACTGGATGCTCTACCCCCCCGGATCCAACGCTTCAGGATGCGTCTGATGCGCTACTCCTACTCTATCTCTCATGTGCCGGGGAAGCACCTGTGGACAGCTGATACGCTGTCACGAGCTCCTGTTAAGAGAGAAGGGACGTCGGCGGACAAGGAGCTGTTTGAGGATACAAATATATATGTGGATATGGTACTAGAGAACCTACCTGCGAGCACTGCTTACCTGGAAGAGCTGAGAGTGCAGCTGCGGGAGGACAGTGTGTGTGCACGAGTAATGCAACTATGTGCAGAAGGCTGGCCAGCACACAGTTTCAAGGAACCAGGACTCAAACTGTACTGGGCAGAGCAGGCGTTCCTTACAATCCAGGAGGGTGTCCTGCTGAAGGGAGACAGACTTGTCATTCCTTCAACGATGAGAAATGAAGTTCTCGCCAAATTGCACGAAGGACACCAAGGCGTGGTGAAGTGTAGACAGCGAGCGCGACAGTCAGTATGGTGGCCCGGGCTGAGCCAGCAGCTGAACGAGTTGGTTCTCAACTGCCGGACGTGCTGTAAGGAGAGACGGAACCACAGGGAGCCGCTGATGCCATCGCAGTACCCAGGCCGACCATGGGAGAAGTTGGGAGCAGACTTGTTCATGCTCGGAAACAAGACCTATCTGCTGGTCGTGGACTACATGTCAAGATATGTGGAAATTGCTTTGCTGACCTCCACAAAATCGAACGACGTAATCCACCACCTTAAGTCAATCTTCTCGCGTCACGGGATTCCGGATCTCCTGATTTCGGATGGAGGACCTCAGTTCTCCGGGGCGGCCTTCGTGGCCTTCGCAGGGTCCTATGGGTTCCGTCATGTGACCAGTAGCCCAAGATACCCCCAAGGCAACGCTGAGGCTGAACGCGCAGTGCAGACCGTGAAGGGTCTGCTGAAGAAGGCTGATGACCCCTATATGGCTTTACTCGCTTACAGAGCTACCCCTCTCGAAAATGGGTACAGTCCAGCTCAGCTTCTTATGGGGAGGAGACTCCGCACGACGGTGCCTATCTTTCCTATCTTGCTAGAGCCTGCTCTTCCCGATCGTGAAGCTGTTGTGTTGAAAGAAGGGGTGAAGAGGACGAAGGATGCACAACGCTACAACCTGCGGCATCGTGCACAGAACCTTAACACACTCGATCCGGGACAGAACGTATGGATCAGAGACCAAAGAACTGCTGGAGCTATCATCGGTGGCCACACTACCCCACGATCGTATCTGGTGGAAGGACCTCACGGGACCATCAGACGAAACCGTCGTCATCTCATCGCCATGAGATCCTCGCCTGAGCACAGTGGCCGTGGTGTAGCAGAGCCGTTCCTGGGAGGCGTTCCAGAGCAACCTTCAGCTGAACCACCACAGCAGAGTCTTCCAGAACTGCCATCTTCTCCTACTACTAGAACCAGGTCTGGGAGAGCTGTGGTGAGACCAACTAGGTTGGACTTATAATTTTCTATGCTATGGCAGAGACTTTTCTATACTATGGACTTTGCAGAGACTTAAAAAAAAAAAAAAAAAAAAGGAAGTGAGAGAGAAATGTGTTTGACATTGTTATGTTTGTGTTATTGCTTTATTGTACTGTGAATGTGTTAAGTCAGTTGCAGGGCCTAAGAGTGAGGACAGTACAGTATTAGTATAGGATGGATGTTTGAGTATTGATTTTGAAGTGGATTTGTTCTGGCTAAGGCTAAATTATATGTGTGTGTTTGACTGTCTGGTTCAGGCTCAGATAGGAGCAGACCTTCCACCCACGAGGCAGAATAATCCTCAAGGTCTGTGGAATCATTGGCAGTCTACCCATTGATTCTAGAAAGGGGAGATGTGGTGTGATTGTGGTATGAGGGGAAAGACTACAGAGTCGAGAGGTGATGACGTCACGGGGAGCGACCGGGCGGGAGTTGGGCTCGGGATAGAGAAACAGACAGACAGGTTGTTGACATGTTGAGAGAGAGTTAATAAATACTATCCACGTTAATGTACAGTCGGACTCACGCGTATGTTATTCACAAACACGACAACACTGTTTACAACAGAAGGGTTTTTCTCCAGTGTGGATACGCTGGTGTGCCTTCAGGTGACCCATCTGACTGAAACTCTTCTCACACTGTTTACAGAGTGTTCATTCCTGTACAGGTCATATGACGTGTCTTCACTTCTCCTGGTGGAGTCAAAGTCTCTGTAAACTGTTGATGAGTGTACAATCTAGGTTCATCTACGTCTCCTTGTTCCTGGCTGGTTATTACAGTGCTGGTGATTTGCTGACAGGATTCTGAGGGGATCAGTCCCTTTCTGGGCATTTGGCAGTAGAGGTCGTCGTGGCTCGATCTGTATGTACAACCAGAACGGTGGACCTTAGCCTGGGGAGATTGAGACTCCTTCCTGGAGTGGTGGTTCATCATCTATACATGGACCGTGATGGCGTTGTAGGTTCCTATCCTCTCTTCTGACTCCTTATGGTCACTTTATTTATCCTCTCTTTGACTCCCTTTAATATGTTTTCTATCTGCTTCTCTCACAGAACTGAGTAAAGCCAGCTAAAAGGGGTAGGTCCAGGTCTCTGTGGGATGAAGTGGAATTGATTTATTTTGTTTGCATAATTATAATACTGAGCCGAGTTCTGATCTGACCTCACTCACAACACAACCGGTTGCCGTGCATATGCCTGACTACACCGATGTGCGCATGCAGGCCACCGCCCCTCCATATTTGGGCAATAATGACGTCATCAATACGATATCTCTGTTTCTATTTTGCGTATAGCTTGTTTTCTTTTTGGGCTTGACCCCATCTTATAACTGCTTGCAGCTATATTTTTTATCGTTTCCACAAAAGGAAAGGAAAGAAGACGGGGGGGGGGGGGGGGGGGGGCAGGTGGTTAAAAAAATCACACTTTTGTGAACTGAGCGGTGCAGGCTGCTCAAAAACACCTCTGGCTGGCTGCCACCGGTATTGCAGCTGTTCATACTCTAAACAGAAGGACATACATACACACGCAAGCCAGCCGTTGGAGCAGTTAGGCACCGCTCAAAACAGAAATAAAGAATGAAAGTTTTCGACCCTTTTCATATCAAGGCAAATCATTATTATTCTGTGTTTTGAGCCACGGATCTGAAATGGTGTCGTAAACATTTGACTGTTTTTTAAATTGTGATTGTCATATTGTGGACTTGCTATCATGCAGGGGGTCCTTTAGGGGGCTCCAGGGGGTCGCCAGCTAAATGTGTTGATACAGCGTCGTAATCAGTATCACTTCAACCCAATATGATGCACATCAGGATTACGAAAAAATAGGCGATCTACAAGCTCACAACGTTGTGCTCTCTCTCTCTCTCTCTCTCTCTCTCTCTCTCTCTCTCTCTCTCTCTTGGATTCTTGTCCATGCTCCAAGGTAAGGACTTACTCATTCAACTCGAGGCTCCGGGTTCGTGATTTTTTTTTCTAAGCTTAAGAAGTACATCACATCATTGAGCCAGATTGAGTGAGAGGGTGGATTTGGCGACTTCCAACATAGTAATACTAATATTCTTCTTCTAGCTAGCAGTGTTGCAAAGGCAATAATCTCTAACTTCTGATTCGTGTACTGTAAGTATTGAACTGAATATGACACTGGACATAGAAACATAGCTATGAAAATAGCAGATCTACAAGCTCATAGCGCGCCACCGAGTGGCGCGCTACGAGCTTGTAGGTCTGCTATTTTTTTTAAATTGAAGAACGACTGACATTATTAGAATCTGATCTCAGGTCAGAATGGGTTAATCAGACCAGTGTGTGTCCAGTGGAAACCTCATATTAATCTGATCTCAGGTCAGAATGGGTTAACTCGAGGCTCCGGGTTCGAGACAACCACCAACCTTGACTTGAGCGTTGAGACCTCACCAGTGATGCAGCATGCATCACCGGTGATGCATAGTGCAACACATGGGGAACAGACCGACTTGCATGTGGGACTGGGGATTCCCGAGTATTGTGTTGCTCTACTGCTCTCAATGCAGCCATATAAAGATAACCATTACATGTTGAGATGTTGATTTTCGTTTTGTTGAGAAGTGGAGAATTTCACCACACATGATCAGAGTTGGGGTCCGTTACTCATAAAAGTAAGGCACTACATATTACATAATACTTTTGAAAAAAGTAATGCCTTACATTACTTTATTACTCCCTGGAGAAAGTAACTAGTTACATTACTCGTTACATTACTTTTGCGTTACTCCATAAAATCGCATGTCGCATTGTCACATAATTTACCACTTAACAAATCTTTATAATCCTAATAAGGAGGACATACACAACATCTTTCTTTATGCTCTTTACCAGGTTGTGGATGAATAAAACAAAATGGGCCTTTCCAAAACGGTCTAGTGCAGTGGTTCTCTTGACCTTGTAAAACTTTTTCTATATGCAAACTTCTAATCAATTCTTCAATCAATCAAATCAAATATATTCAAATAAAAATAATGAGACTGAGAGAAATCAGTAGCCTATATGTTCACAGTGCTTTAGGATCCCTTTCTTTATGATGTGGAGTTCCCTGCTCCATGCTCATTAAATGTAGTTTTTCATGTCGGCATATTTGGTTTATTCATCTCTGCATTAACTAACTAGTGATTGTGACTCTGAGAGCACATACATTCTACAACAAACAAGACCCTCCCAGCTGGCAGTGTTGCCAGGTTTTGGAAGAGAAACAAGCAGCCATGTCTATGAAAACAAGCCCAAAAGAAGCCTGACTAAGCTATTATAAAACAAGCCCAAAGTCGCTTATAATAAGCGGACATGGCAACACCCCAACTGCTCCGTCTCTGTGACAGTGGGAGACTGGCTCGCTGTGAGCAGTGCTGTTGCGGAGATATTAATACCGAAACGACGTAAATTTGACATGTTCTAGTCCGCGACTCCAGCGCACCATTACTGTTCATGTTCAACTCATCTCCGTTGTGTGCATTAGTCCAAAGCAACACTGCTGAAAGCAGCCACATGACGCAATTAAGTAACGAGTAACTGCAGCACTAAAGCGACCAGTAACTGTAGTGTGATTATCAATTTTGGAGGAGTAGTGTTGTTATATTACTCGCTACCGACCAAAGTAGTGTCGTTACAGTAACGAGATTTTCCGTTACTCGTTACACCCAACTCTGCACATGATGAAAATCTCCAGTTCTCAACAAAACGAAAATCAGCTATTAATAGCTTTGCAAAGTGGGTTAATCCATTCTGACCTGAGATCAGATTATATAAATGTTCTTCTACATCCCGACAGTTTTCTGAAAAAGCTATGTTTCTATGTCAGTCGTTCTTCGATTTTTCCAAAAATAGCAGACCTACAAGCTCGTAGCGCGCCACTCGGTGGCGCGCTATGAGCTTGTAGGTCTGCTTTTATACTGCATGTCACCCCCCCCCCCCATCTCTCTCCCCCATTTCCTGTCAGCCTACTGTCTGTCTCTCTATAAGAAATATAAAATAAAGGCCAATACCGCAAAAATATATAAAAATAGCCACTTTAATCCTATATATGTCAGCGATTTTGAAATGGGCTTCAAGATCACAATGAGTTTGAAGATATATTTTCTAAAAGTTAAAAAAAATATATATATATTCTTTTTTTGGGAAAGATTTTGTAAATGTTTCATATTAATATACTAATGTCTTTGCCATGAGCATTCTTCAGAGCCACCGGAGTACATTATAATATTGAAAACAATGCTCTGTGTGTCTATCTAATAATAATAATGTCTCATTGTGCACCGTACGTACTGTTCAAAGACAATTGAAATAAAACTTAACCCATTCTGAACGGGAACCCATTTTGGTGTTGGCATCATGTTATGCTTTAGCTATTGAAAAATAGCAGATCTACAAGCTCATAGCGCGGGTGGCGCGCTACGAGCTTGTAGGTCTGCTATTTTTGAAGAATCGAAGAACGACTGACATTCTTTTTAATCTGATCTCAGGTCAGAATGGGTTCATTGATTGATTCCGGAGGATCTGAGAGAGATCTGAGAGGTTTAGCTGGCTGTCGGGCCTGGCACCCCGGTGGGGGCCCAGGGCTTCCTGGGTCCGAGTGGAGAGCCGTGCAAAAGGTACCCGGGTTCGGATGGAGAGCCGGGTCGTGGGTTTAGCTGGCTGTCGGGCCTGGCACCCCGTTGGGGGCCCAGGGCTTCCTGGGTCCGAGTGGAAAGCCGGGCAATTGGGGCTGTGGTTTAATGATGTGGTCTGGTCAACATTAATGACAGGATCCAAAGTGGGCTAGAAGGTATTCCCCTTTGCAGTGAAGTGTATGTGCCAGCCTGGGTTACATTTAAGGGAATTGACTATAGAGCAGGCATGACTGTATTCCTGATCCAGATGGAGAGCCTCAATTTGGTCTCATAGAATCAGTTCTACTACTGGAGCAAACGTCACCCACACCAACAATAAAACCTGTTGTAAAGAAGTGGGATACACAGTGGTTTGATAGGCATTTATATGCCTACAGTGTCATTCCCACTCAGGTGTTGGTAGCGGTAGATGTAAGATGTCTGCTTGATCACCATCCCCTCCATGCAGCCAAGTCGTACAGAGAGGATGTAGAGGATGACAGTTTATACATTTCGTTGCGCTACAGACATTTTTAGAATCACCTAACTGCCACCGGGTGTGTGTGTGTAGTTGTGCGTGTGACCTTTAATGTACATAATTTTTGTTTTGATTGTATTGCTGTATTGTTGTATTGTTCGTTCTGCTTTGGCAATGTAAACGTATGTTTTCTCATGCCAATAAAGCCCTTTGAATTTAATTTAATTTAATTGACTGTAAATAGTATTTTGACTGGCTTATATGTTGGTTAACATATCAACATATATACCCCCATGGAGGTATCGGCCGCACCTGATGCCCTAACCCCACCTGAACGGTTGAACCCCTGGCTCCACCTGAACACCAACCCCTCAGGCTGATTCAGACAATACATATAATTCCTACGTTTGTAAGTTCTGCTTTAATACCCTTTAAGCCTCATAAATTTGGCTGCTTTGCATGAAAAAGAAAATGGTGCTCAACAAGCTCACAACACATTGACACACTGCATTAATTGTAATCAAGACAAAAGTTTGAAATAATGGTAATAATGGCAATTTTGTGTCTTCTTGCAATTTTCTAAGGATGTCCGTCAGGTTCTTACAAGGTTCCCAGACGGTCAGCCGATTGTGAGGGACCTTGACGAGACACACATCATCACCACATCCCAGAGATGTGCCCTTGTCCGGATTTTGGTGTCTCACCTTCTAGAGAAGTTTGGAGAGAAGTACTTCAACAGATTTAAATTATCTTTATGTTTAATAGGGATCACACCAATCATACCAATGCTGGGGTTTTAGTGGTTAAATGGCAAATTGAATGATGTATGATCATCAACTTTACCTGAGAGCTAAAATATGACTTAGTGGGGATATATTTGCTAGTTGCTAACCATGCTCAGATCAGCTACCATGGAGTATCTCTTTAAGAGCCACCAGTGCAAGCTAAAAATGATTAGTTACATGAAATCAACGCACTGGAACTACTTGATATGATGAATAGTTGTGCTATTTCTGTTTTACAGTCCTACGACGGAGACCAAACAGTCTATGGCAGCTAGCCTAATTCAGGCATTTCCCTGCTTAAAAGACTCATCAAGCAGTGGCAGCGTGAGTTTTTTTTCTTTTTTCGTGTTTAACCTTTTCTTTTTTCTTTTCAATGTATTATACATTTTGGTGACACCCCTAGTATTAAGCCCAATATATTCTCTGCTGTGATGTGTCGCTGATACTGAAAACTTCAAGCTCACAACATGCGGTCAGCCTGTAGGTCTGCAGTTCTCAGGAACGGACCGTTGAGAAGCATACATTGAGCTTAAAATGCTAAATCATTTAACGGACACAATACAGCTCACTCCTTCCAGAAAAGCTACTGTGATGTGTGATTTCCACTGCTGTCATGCCCTTGGAAGCTGGGACAATAATTGGCCTCTTGGGACAGACAGATGTGCAGCAAAACCCTGTTCTAATTCAAGGCCATTCTGTCAAAAAATCTAAATGTGCCAAATCTCTATTCATCAAACATTTTTATTTCTTGGCAGGTCATATGGTACACCCCAGCGCGGAACGGCCGTCCAGCCACTGGGTACCTGGAGGAAAGGCTGCGTAACACCAGGAAGAAGCTGAGGTCAGCGCTCAGGGTGACTGGCCGAGCACCACAACCAGCACCCGAGGATGGTCCTATTCGAACAGCGGTCATACCAGGTCATTACTAAACGGAAAAATAGAAGGAAGTTCCAACAATGTGGCACATTTGCTTGCTTAAGTTTTCCCAAAACGTAACATGCGCACGTTTAGGGAACACTGTCACAGACAGAACATATTATTAGAGCCTGATTGTAGTGAATGTGAGGAATTTTGCAACTACAGTAGCTTGTATGACCAGACACCACACAATAGCATTTATAGTTGTTTTAGAACTATTTTAACACACGATATTGCTGATAGGGATGACTGATTAAGCAAAACATCCATCTTTTAGTGACTGACAACATTTTGTTCTTTTTACAGAGTCTACCATAACAGAGGAGCGGGCTGTACAACTGAAAGAGTGGTTGAGAAGTCATTCTCAGCCACTCCACCAAGTTGTGACCTGCATGCAGGACATGGCAGTCTACAGGGTGAAGTGGGTGAAGGACAGTCTACAGGGTGAAGTGGGTGAAGGACAGTCTACAGGGTGAAGTGGGTGAAGGACAGTCTACAGGGTGAAGTGGGTGAAGGACAGTCTACAGGGTGAAGGACAGTCTACAGGGTGAAGTGGGTGAAGGACAGTCTACAGGGTGAAGTGGTTGAAGGACAGTCTACAGGGTGAAGTGGGTGAAGGACAGTCTACAGGGTGAAGTGGGTGAAGGACAGTCTACAGGGTGAAGTGGGTGAAGGACAGTCTACAGGGTGTAGTGGGTGAAGGACAGTCTACAGGGTGAAGTGGGTGAAGGACAGTCTACAGGGTGAAGTGGGTGAAGGACAGTCTACAGGGTGAAGTGGGTGAAGGACAGTCTACAGGGTGTAGTGGGTGAAGGACAGTCTACAGGGTGAAGTGGGTGAAGGACAGTCTACAGGGTGTAGTGGGTGAAGGACAGTCTACAGGGTGAAGTGGGTGAAGGACAGTCTACAGGGTGTAGTGGGTGAAGGACAGTCTACAGGGTGAAGTGGGTGAAGGACAGTCTACAGGGTGAAGGACAGTCTACAGGGTGTAGTGGGTGAAGGACAGTCTACAGGGTGAAGGACAGTCTACAGGGTGAAGGACAGTCTACAGGGTGAAGGACAGTCTACAGGGTGAAGGACAGTCTACAGGGTGAAGGACAGTCTACAGGGTGAAGTGGGTGAAGGACAGTCTACAGGGTGTAGTGGGTGAAGGACAGTCTACAGGGTGAAGTGGGTGAAGGACAGTCTACAGGGTGAAGTGGGTGAAGGACAGTCTACAGGGTGAAGTGGGTGAAGGACAGTCTACAGGGTGAAGTGGGTGAAGGACAGTCTACAGGGCGAAGTGGGTGAAGGACAGTTGCAGTAAAAGGGACACACCTGTGGAATGCCCTACCAACTGAAATAAAAATCTGTTGAAGTCGGGCCAGAGGTAACATGTCGATTGTCGACTGTATTTTGGGAATGTTATTGCTTTTGCATGTTAGATTAGTTTATTTTTTGTAAACGATTGTTTTTAGTATAGTTAGATATTTGTATAGAAAGGCCTAACCATTAGCCTCGGCTATGAACCCCATATATAGCTTACAATGCAACGGTTTCATGATTTTATAACTAGATAGATGCATTGTTTTATAACTAGATAGATGCATTGTTTTATAACTAGATAGATGCATTGTTTTATAACTAGATAGATGCATTGTTTTATAACTAGATAGATGCATTGTTTTTTGTATCGTCTCTGTTAAATAAAGGAAAACGAGGCAGGTATCTGACAGTGGGAATCTCACCCTGGGATACTTATACTGGCTGCTTTGTTTTCGCTTAGTTTATCTGCTGCTAGTTCTGCTTCTCAGATTACATTTAGTTTATCTGCTACTAGTTCTGCTTCTCAGATTACATTTCAACGTTTGTTTTAGAGACATTATGACCGATATCATATTGATATCATACAAAATTAATTGCTGTTATGACCGATAACCGATATTTCAATTGTAATAATTTTGTCCATTCTGAAAAATGCATGTACAGTATGTAACAAGGTATCTGCACTGCAGGCTTAGGCAAGTCAGATTAAACTTTAATACCTTATTTATAATATTGTGATACATTGTTTATCTGTAAAGACAATCGGACGGATGTGTATTAATCTGTTCGATTGATTAATCGGATTAATCAGAAAATAACTAGAATCGGCCGATACCGATGTGTTCACCGATTGATCTCCCATCACTGGTTTGTTTCTTAGTAAATCGTTGCTGTCTCCATATTTTAACTTACGGTTGTGTTTGTAATTGGATGCCCTTGCCTACTGTAACATGTGAAGGCTATATGACATCAGGAGTAGCATTACCTTGTTACTGCTTGACCACTTGACGTTAATTCATTAACACTTCCATCAGCAATATGTTATACTATTAAACAGTACAAAGTTGGCTTCCAGGGCACTGGCATTATAGCTGTACATTTGAAATGTGCATGTATAGGCGAATATTATACCAAGTATACATTCAACTGATGTTTTAGTCAGGGACAGATTACTTGAACAATGTGGACCCTGTTGTAAACAAGTGTAATGCTTAATTGGGTCGTCCACTCACAGTTAACAGTCTTTGTATTGAGTTTGTGCTTGAAATGTACTGTAATTCTGCAAACTGTTAATACATATTTCAATCAATCAATCAAAACAGACTGACTAGTCAAACAAAGGATTTTTTTAACGATGGGTTCTCAGATTGGATATTGTGTAGTATATAAATATACATGTATATAAGTTATGGTTTACTAAGACCAGTGCCGATCAGGCACCGGCCTACTTGGGAACGATGCAAGTTGGGAACAATACAAATCAGGAATGCATACCCCCACAGTATGCAATAAATACCATGTCATCATAACATCTGTTTTAACTGTCTGTCTGTGTTTTAATTCCAGGAGGGAAAAACCACACGTGCTGATATTCCCAGGCCCACCAGTAGGGTGCAGTGTTTCTCTCTCTCTGGTTGAAAAACTGGATCAGATTTGCAACAAAAGGTAGACACACACACACACACACACACACACACACACACACACACTGGCACAATGGAAGGAATTAAAAAGAAGTCAAGAAGATATGGAGGATCAGTGGCCAGTGGGTACACAGGTGCATTTGCTTCCACTGAACTACAGTAGGTATAACTTCTAATCCAAATAGTTATTTTCTAGAAACAGCAAAGCAATACAATGCTTGATTAATGGTCACTAATGGGTTAGGCTATACATTCATCTTATCTGGCAATGTAAAAATGGGTTGCAACAAAATGATGTACAATAATGACAAAATGATTTATTATGAAAACAATTACATTACATATAAAATTCCATTTTTCAATGTAGGCATACTCTTAAAGTAAGGCAGAAATTAAGCGACTTTTTAATGTAAAATGGACAGAGAACAGGCTGAGAGAGAGAGAGAGAGAGGGAGGCAGCACAAGTGGCCTAACCAAAGAGGCCTTTTAAAATACTGGCTCCATTTTCAAAACATTGTCAAACAATTATTGTTAATTATCTCCCCATGCAGCCAGCTCGGTAGTAGTGAGCACGTGCACACGTACGTGCACAACACAGAGAAGTATCTAGTCTATAGTGTTTTCAAAGAGAGCCGCCCCGTTTCTAACTATCTCAAGTTGTTCTCTGAGAGAGTCTGAGACTGACTAACAACTCAACGCTAGTCTGTGACTGACTAACAACTCAACGCTAGTCTGAGTCTGTGACTGACTAACAACTCAACGCTAGTCTGTGACTGACTAACAACTCAACGCTAGTCTGTGACTGACTAACAACTCAACGCTAGTCTGTGACTGACTAAGAACTCAACGCTAGTCTGTGACTGACTAAGAACTCAACGCTAGTCTGTGACTGACTAACAACTCAACGCTAGTCTGTGACTGACTAAGAACTCAACGCTAGTCTGTGACTGACTAACAACTCAACGCTAGTCTGTGACTGACTAACAACTCAACGCTAGTCTGTGACTGACTAACAACTCAACGCTAGTCTTCAGTGCGCCCACATGCAGCTCCGCCAACCGGGCACGTGATGCCCAGTGGGCGTCCCGGCGTCCGACGCACCACAAAACAACAAACCAAAAACAACAAACTTACAGAAAAAGATATTCAATAAAAAGAAAAAAATACATCAAAACAACAAACGGCGTTAAGCGCTTCTTCGTCCTAGCACGGCCACTTATAGCTCTGATGATAGCCTCTAAACCAGTGGTTCCCGAAGTGGGGTCCCCCGGGGGGCGAGATTGTTTTCCCTAGGATAGAAAAGGGAAGGAGCTCTGTGATTGGTTGTCAGTGGAGTAGGAAGCGCTGGGTTGTGTTTTGGACCGCACACAAGTGTTTATGCCTACTAGTACTCTAACCCTAACCCTAACTCTAACTCTAACCCTAACCCTAACCCTAACTCTAACCCTAACCCTAACCCTAACCCTAAGTCTAACCCTAACCCTAACCCTAACTCTAACTCTAACCCTAACCCTAACTCTAACCATAACCCTAACCCTAACCTAAACATAACCGCAAGCAGGGGAGCAACGCATCCTTCACCAACCTTAATCCAGTTTTTTTAATGCAACCTTAATCCAAAAACTATTAAAAAGTCTGCGGTTGTAAAACTTGTGGCGGCAGTGGGGCGCGAACCAGCGAAGTATTATTACAAGTCGGCGGAGTAGTCCACTAGGCTAGCGAGGCAGCTGGCAGAATGGGGTTTATGTTTATATTAGAAGGTGAGGTTCCGCCCGCGCGGGTGGCGCTTTCCTTGACTACTAGTAGTAGGGCGGGGCGAGTAGCCGGCGTGGTAAAACGAGCGCTCTTTCCCTTTTCTATCCTAGGGAAAATAATTAAGCCCCCGGGGGACCCCTAGGGGGTCCTTGAGGGAGTTTCAGGGGGTCCCCAGGGAAATGATAGTTAGGAACCAATCGGACCCTTATGGGTCTGTAACTCATAAGTGTGCAAATGGAACCATTTGGTTCCATTTCTACACTCCGAGTTAAATTAAATTTGAGGGTCCAAGAGATAGAAATGCCATTAAATGGGGGGGGGGGGGGGGGGGTCCGTAGACTAATGCATGTCAAACTCACTGCTGGAGCTGTAAATTCTCTTATGGGGGTCCTTTGCGTATATTTTCAAATGGGGGTGTGCGCCTCCACGGGCTAATTAATGTCAATTGTGGGGGTCCTTGACGTGAAAAAGTTTGGGAACCACTGCTCTAAACCACCCTGGCCCTAACTATAACCTTCTCTGCCTCGTGCACGCACACACCGTACTCACCACCACCTCCAGCATAGCATCACTGCCAGCGCGGACGGATGGGGAGCAAACTCCCCCTCGTCACCGGCACCGAAGAAACACAAAAAAAATAAACAAAAAAATAATCAAACCCAAATCTCGTTTAACAACAAATATCATTCCATATACCTGTACATATATATGTCTCACTGAAGTTGAACACTATACATAAGATGTTAATTTGCCCACTTTGCAAGTATCTATCTTAAAGAATGGATCACATTTACAATTATAATGTGTATAGTGTTTTCCATTCTTTCCACTAGTACCACAGCAGGACATCTTGATGAAAGTCATGACAATTTACAACGTATTTCATTAGAAAGACAGTAGGCCTATAGTACACTCAAGTTTTAACAAATGGGACTATAGTAATTCAGGCAAACATCATTTGTTTGATTAATGCATACAGTCCACCAAAGAAAACTGTGTTTGAGGAGAGAAAAAAAATCATCACAATATGAATATAGCAATATAATCTATACGTATGTCTACATCAAATTAAATCACAATGCATCACCACGTTCTAGGCTTGTAGATCTGTTGCTTCTTCCAAACGTTTTGCCTATTTTGACATGCCCAAGATGGAGACCTTTGGGTTTCATGTCGTCGTATTACTGGTAGTCGAGGAGTGAATTTAATGCCCGACTTATTTCGTCTCTTCTGTGTTTCTGTGTCCAAATCCACCCATGGCAACCGCAGCTAAAACCGCCTTCTAGGGGTGCAACGGTTCAGTTGGACCTCGGTTCGGTTCGAACCTCGGTATGGGGGCCACGGTTTCGGTTCGGTTTCGGTACAGTAAAATAAATTACACCCGTGTGAAGTGACCCCTAGGAACGCGCCCAGGGGGCCGGGCCGGTTCCGGCGAGCCGCCCCGTGTCCGAAACGGTTGAGAAATTACAGAGTTACTGTGTGCCGGTCCCTCTACTGTACCCTCTACTGTACTGTACTGTCACACACAAAATCATCATATATACAGTTAATAATGTGCGTGTGTGTGTTTGTGTGTGTGTGTGTGTGTTTGTGTGTGTGTTAGGTTGCGCACAGGTGGTGAAAAACAACCATGCTGTTTTCATGCTCATACCCAGCCAGCCAGCCAGGCAGTGGCTTATAGCAATTTATTTTCTTCTTTCTTTTTTTTTTAGCATATATTATTTTATTAGGCATTTCTGCCTTTTCATTATTGTAAAGGGGGAAAAAAAACATTATATTGCCATTTTAATGTGCTTCATCATTATTTGCAAGGGGAAAATTCAATGCACCTATGCGCTCACACGGGGCAGTAAGCACATGAGGAGAGGAGAGTGGTGGAGGGGAGGGGAGGATTCACAGAGTGAACTCGTGTACTGTCCGTCTCATTCGTGTCAGTTCATCCAATAAGAACTGAGAACCATCATTCTCGACCTTGGCTATGATCTCCGCCTGTTGTTTCATTTCCTCCAAAGACCAAATTCGTCTCTCGCCCTCCTTGGCTTCAGACCTCTCCCCCTCGATGAGCAGGTCTATGTATCCAGGGGCAAAAAGTGGATTGGGCCTCAAAGCGATCTCACTCAGTCTGGCCAAACATGCAGCTGCCTCCTGCACGACGGGCACCATCTGGTCATGGAGGTCTTTAAACTCTTCCTCTAGCCGTTTAACTTCCATCCTTGAACGTGGCCTCATCACAGATTCGAAGACGTGATTCGTCTGACGCTTCGTCATCCTGATTTGATTGATGGCCGTCTCAAGCCTTTGGCGTTCTTTAAGAACCTCCTTTGTTTGCTGCAAACTGTTGGTTTCCATTTTGTCTAAAGCGGCAAAGAAACGTTTCAAGCTCTTCATGCCCATGTTCCAAAACATTTGTTCAAAGTTTTC
Organism: Protomyctophum parallelum; assembly: GCF_964188405.1. Taxonomy (NCBI): domain Eukaryota; kingdom Metazoa; phylum Chordata; class Actinopteri; order Myctophiformes; family Myctophidae; genus Protomyctophum; species Protomyctophum parallelum. The sequence continues at coordinate 6,139,604 of NC_139716.1, read as the reverse complement.
ATCGTCAGAGTCTTCATCTTCACCACAGTCCCTTTTCCCGGGGGAACTGTTGTCTGCAAACAGAGCAGAGGAGTTGAATTTGAAGTGAATGGGCGACCCTGCATCTGTTTTGGGACATGGGACATTGGACGCGTTTATCGCCTCCAGAACTGGGGGCTGCTGGCCGTCACCAGCATCCGAATGTGCTTTGCAATATCTTTACCAAAAATGGAGAGCACGGAGTCAAACTTGTACTTCTGTATGAGTGTCAGTCTTGCAAGAGAGGCCTGGGTAACGAAACACACTATGTCAATCTCAGTGACACCAACGTCCGAACCGAAAAGGTTCCGGATCTTCTCTGTGATTCTTCTTGTTATTCTTTGAGTATCACCAAAGCCTGGTGTCACTGGTGTGTCAACGATGGTGAGCGTATAAGGGACTCTAAAACCCTCTTGGTGGTTCAGTTTGTATGCAGTGACCTGAGATGTTTGGCTTTCAGCTTGGTCGCCTGGTCCCTCGTCGGTCAATTGAAATCGGTAATCATCATTCCAGTTTATGCCGAGGATGTAGTTGACCATCCCATTGATGAGGGTGGTCTTCCCTGCCCCAGTTGCTCCAAGCAGCATGATCGTGCGGTTTCGCCTTGTGCTTACCTCGCCAACACTGTAGCTCCTGCATCCATCAATGTGCGTTTCATTCATTTTCAGAGGTAGCTTGTAAACTTTGGGTGGCCCCGGATTGATGAGTTCGCAATTACGTCTGGCAAATTCAGACAGAGATACAGTTGCAGCTTTTGTTGTCTGGACAGTGACCGGAATGCTTTCCTTGCTTCTGCCAGCTACGCCACAGTCACATCTGACTCTGACTACATAATCTGTCAGCGCTTCTAGCCGGGTAATGATGGCATTTTCAGCATTTGACGCCACTTTGTTCCACTGCAGTTGATCATGTTTCATTCCAGTGGATACTTGTGAGTACTCCACAATGTACCTCTCCACGTTCACGCCGTCTCCGCGCTCCGTCGGTCGCTCCCATTTCACTGAGAGTTGATCTGAGAATGCTTCAACTTGAAGTTTTTCAGGTGGACTTGTGGGTAAAGTGTTCATGGAGCCACTGACTTCATATGCTGGCCCTCTGCCAACTGGACCCACTGCTCGGTATCTGAACATGTACTCCGTGTTAGGAGTCAAATTTGACACTGTGACTTCATCAGCTTTGGCTGCAGTCTGCTGTTGCCAGATATCTTGTCCAGTGCCACGGTACTCAATACAGTAGTGGCTGGTGTCCTCTGCTCCAAATCTCGGTGCGCACACCTTGAGTGTGACGTTGTTGTGGTTTATGTCACTCGCTACAGCTGTGTCAGGCTTCGAAGGTGGCTCGAAGTTCTCATTGGCCAGAAATCCATCCTCATACAGGTAGACACTTGCACCCTTTTGACTCTCATTTGCTGTAGCTGTCACAAGGAACTGTATATTTTTCCAGTCCTTGTTGGCTTCCGCAAAATCAATGAAAAGCTTTGCTTTCTGCCTCAGTTTCTCATATAGCTCTCTTGAGAAGTACCATTGTTCGTCTTCTACATCTCGGGGATGCAGTGCAGTATCGTCGGTTTTCACTTGTTTGGGTGCTTCTCTTAGATAGCTTGATAAAGCTGACAGATATGGTTCCGCCGTTTGCAGTGAGGTGAAAGCAAAGCATACCGCTTGCTTGGTTTCTGAATTGAGGATTATATTGTCAATTTCATCCTCACTTGAGACAACCTTTGTGTGTTTCATCATGTTAGTGAGGGAGCCTATGATGTTTATTTCTCTCTTTTTGCAACGCATCCACTCACTCAGGTCTTTGTTGTTGAAAGGAGATGAGTGTCTTCTTTTCAGGATCTCTGCAAGCACACTTTCCTCTTCCCCACCTGCTCTGAGTAAAGGGAGTTTCCTTGCCAAGGTCTTCTGAAAGTCTAGCTTGAACTCATTACACAGATTGTTAAAAGCCCCCAGCTTCTTGCTGATCTGTGGGAACTGTTTTGCGACAGTGCTCTTCAGTGCATCGTTGCACCTCAGTTTCAGTTCAGCGATGTACTCCAGGACACTTTGAGCTTCGTTCACTAATCCAATGCTAATCTCACGGACCAGCTGAGCAGCTTTCGGATCTAAATGCTTCAAAGGCATCAGCCAGACCTTCACTGGTACAGCATTCTCTCCATCTGTTCCCAACAATTGTGGAAGACTTTGGTAGACTTGTATTGCATCTTTAAAAGACACTGGGGTGGTTTTAAGAGTAAAGTCTCCATGGAACTTACAGGAGAACTTATCAACCTTTGTGTCTTTCATTTGTAGAGAAGCTTCACCTCCTATTGGCATGCAGGGGATCTTATTGATTTCTGCCTTCAAGTGGCCTTCGATTTCTTGACGATTCTCATTATCAGACACTTCACGGTCAAATACAAAGAAGGCTTGTGCCCCATAAAGGACACCAGTTACAACATGTGTTGCTATGCCTGAGTCAAAAACTTGTGGATGGTGCACATTGCCTCTTCCAAGATGATCCATTGACAATTCTTCAAACATTGTGGTAGCTTTGTATTTGAATGTTACTCTCGCCTGATTTTGTGTAGTCTTACTATCATTGAGATATTTGGCAGAGCCCCCAACCTCTACCATTCCACTCAAGAAACTTGCTTTCAAGGACGCTTCAACATTTAGTGATGAACTTTTGTCGTCAATCGATTCAGATGCAACAATCTCAAATTCAGTGTTGCGCTGGGGTCTTTTTCTGATATTCTTTCCCAGATCTTCATTATTCCACAGTGTATAGCCTGAAATTGATAAATTAGCTCAGTTATGTGCCTGTCACTAATATTGATGTTTGATGAAGACATTAAACTTGGTACACAGCTTTGGAATTCATCAATAATATAATGAAAACGTGTTGATGGTTTCTCACTGATCCTGGGATGGCTGCCATATAATATTGAATTGTAGCTACCGTATAATTCCAGTAGTAATTAGTTCAAATTTATTTTAGTAAAACTTCACGCCCCTTAGCCCTTATCCCTAAACCTTTTTGCCATTTTTTACTATTTTAAAACATTTTAAAATAGTACAAATAGCCTATACAAGCTAAGAACGTGCACGTCTATATAGATTGGCTAGTTGAACAACTTTTAAATGTTTTAAAATAGTAAAAAATGGCAAAAAGGTTTAGGGATAAGGGTAGTTCTGTAGTTTTGGCCAGAAAGGGATTTTTTTCCACCGGAGGAAAAATATTCTCTATGAGGCAGTTCTCTGGGCAATATCAGTAGAGGGCGCAGCGGAGTAACTATTTTTTTTTTTTTTTCGGTGGAAACAAAATCCCCTTTTGGCCAAAAAGTACCGTTTATACGGTGGGGGGCTCAGAGTGCTTCCACTAAGGAAAGTAGGCTTTCTATTGACACAACCCGTGTTTGTATTGGTGAGTAGGTCAAACGTTCGTGAGATTTCCACTAAAGAGGAGAGGCTGCTCTGATTTTGATTTGAGATTCAAACCGGTAAATCACATAGCCTTCTGCGAAGCGGAAGGCTATGGAACAGAGCTAGGATAAGGGGTAAGGTTGTGTATTTTCTTGACGGGCAAGTGCTTTTGAGACTTTAGTGTCAATCCCAATCTTGTGAAGTCAATACATGACTATTACTGTTAAGCTTTGTGGTTTGAATTCTCACTGGGAGCACCCATTCAACATATTAATGTAAAAATGGTGAAAGTAGTCTACATTTAAAGCGTTACCTGGGACAAGCGAGTCTCGTCGACAGTCATAGAGCATGCCAAGACTGAAGGGTCGTCCCAGAGCTGCCAGCTGTTGGATTGCATTGCCCCCTGGGTCCATTGCTCCACTGCCCCCTGGGTCCATTGCTCACGCTGATCAGGAGAAAATAAATACACCTGTGTTAGTTCATTCACCCTGTTGGTAAAACATAATACGCACTATAGCCTACATGTTGTGAACTCTGAATCTGGGCCTTACTTAAATACTCTGTGTAATTTAAGTTCTCCATGAGTTGAAGCTTGTTCTGAAGTTGCTATACCAACGAGGGAGTGTTTGCCAAATGCCGCTTTTAATTGTGACAATAGGAGCATGTATGGGAAGGCATTAGATTTAATTTGTGTAGTTTGTTGTACATGAGTCATGACAGACTTATACTTATTGCTTAAATACCTTGTAAAACAATTGTAAATAGAGTAAATACTTGTGTTCTATACTGTAACGGTCAGATATTACTATCACTGCTACGAATTATTTAAATCACGGGTTGTGAATGATCTCTTCTTAAGATACAACTGATAAAGTGGAATGCAAAGAAGATACCTAAATAAGCAGCAGAAAACACAGTCAGAAGCAAAGCTCACGTCAACCTTTTATCTACGGTTCAAAACAAGGAATCAATATACAACAGAGTTGAATGAAATGAATGAATGAATGAAACCAATGTCCGTGTCTCGCGCACACACGCACGCGCTCCCTTATTGTTTAGTATAGTTCCGTGGATGTTTCCCAACAAAGTCTGTTTCTCCAAGAGTTCCTTCCCGACCGTTAAACTCCCTCCAAAGTAAAGTAAAGTAAAGGTGATAAAAATAACTTAATCCATCCCCGTAGCGAACGTAATCCAGGTATAGGCTACTCCAAACGAAGAGGAAGAAAACCCTCGGATCCTCGCGGGACGTTGAAATAAATAAATAAAAGACGAACGATCTCACCGGTTGCAGAACGTCTCGCGCCTCTCCCCACCGTGAGCGTTATCGTTCGTGTAGCTATAGCTTTCTTTAGTAGAGATGTTTAGAGAACAAACGTGTCCAGGTCCCTCGTAGACTCCCTGTTTGTTTGGCTGTCTCTCCCCGTCTACCTGACAGGCCGGTAACCTCCGCCTACTTTATGGGCGTCAGTCCAACTCCAGACCCATGTCACTCAAAATATATCAAATCATAAACATAGTGTTTAAAACCCCCCAAATAATAACAAAATCACACAATAGACAGCACAGAATTTATAGGACCTTACCCTTGACAGATGGCGTTAATTAGAAATATTAAATAATAGAACATGTACTTTTAAATGTTGCTATTAAAATAAATCATCTTTAACTTGTGTGGCAGTTGCTACAATACCTCTAGCCAACCAGGATCTGCTGTGACAGTCAGGATCATCAGGTTTTCACCATGCAGCACCTGATTACCTGTATGGGAAAATAACATTAAAAGACTATTCAAAACTCCCAAGCAAGCTCTGCATGTATAAACTAATTCAAGGACTTCATCATGTTATTATCAACATGTTATTAGTATTACACAGTTAACAGTACAACGGGTTGCATTGCAAATATACAGTATAGCTGGCTTTGAATATTGGCCAATGAATGAATTAGGCCAAAAGGCATATTATAATTATTATATTACTGCAAAGTACTTTGCCGAGCAATATAGAAAAGAGAATAACAAAAGCATTACAATTAAAATAAAAGTATGATTGAATATCAACACAGATATTTTAAACACTCAATTCAAAGCAAGAGTAGAAGAGGCTGCAAGCCATTGGCTCGTAGAAAGGCATTAAAGGAGAATTCCATGCTAGAATGCTTTCTTATCTTTCTTACCTTTCTTTGTAGTCGTTACGTCCCCACCAAAGAGGTCCAGGTGTTTTTTTTTGTGCAAAAACTCCTTATTGGCTATTTCCCCTACCATAAGCCCTCAATGAATTGCATTGAATTGAATGGGAATTGAATGGGGCTATGGGGTGTTGTGCTAATTCGTTTATTTCCATCGAAATAAGTAGTAAACTGTGCCGCTTGGGATATAATTTACATTATGAAGAGAGGATATATACAAAGAAATTATAATTTTGAGCGATGGAAATAAGCAAATTAGCACAACACCCCATAGCCCCATTCAATTCCCATTCAATTCAATGCAATTCATTTAGGGCTTATGGTAGGGGAAATAGCCAATAAGGAGCTTTTGCACAAAATAACACATGGACCTCTTTTTTGGGGACGTAACAACTACAAAGAAAGGTAAGAAAGCCTTCTAGTATGGAATTCTCCATTAAGGAGGAAAACATAGTCTCCAGAGTACATTAGTGTACATAAAGCATTATTCACAGTGAACTGGCGAGACATATCGCTCCGTTGCTCAGTTGATTACAAATTAATAATTAAAAAATTGTTTCTCGTTGACTACAATCCTGTGGTAAGACAGCTCTATAGAAGCAAAATCCAGCACAGCATTTTCTTTCTTTTTTCTTTTTTGAATTAGCCATTTTTCTGTGGATCCAGATCTTCAAATAATAAAATCATCAGGAAGAAGCTAACAAACAAAGAGAAAAATATATGTGAAAAGTGATGGAAAATGTAATTATGTAACCGGTGTGATCATGGCCGTGATTCTAGGTTTAGAGACGGTAAAACCTGTCATATCACTTTGTGTTGTTGTTGTTGTTGTTGCCTCTGAGCTGCTGACACGAAACCGGTTCCTCAGAGTCACTCAGAGACGCAGACAGACGGACGGTAAATGGTGCATTGATATAGTGCTTTTATCCAAGGCGCTTTTACATTGTGCATTACATTCACCCATTCACACACCTTTACATATAGATTGTGCATTACATTCACCCATTCACACACCTTTACATATAGATTGTGCATTACATTCACACATTCACACACCTTTACATATAGATTGTGCATTACATTCACCCATTCACACACACCTTTACATAGATTGTGCATTACGTTCACCCATTCACACACCCATTCACACACCTTTACATATAGATTGTGCATTATGTTCACCCATTCATACACACACATTCACACACCTTTACATAGATTATGCATTACATTCACCCATTCACATTGGTGCCAGAATTCACAGAGTTTAAAGGACCACTTCACCACTTTTCAACCTATCTTCATATAATTGGTCCTCACTAATAGTAAAAATACCACAACGTTTTTTTCTACTCAGTCCGTGTCTCAAAGGAGGGCTTTGGGCAGTTCAGAAACCCGTCCACCTGGGGGCGGCGGTGGCTCAGGGGTAGAGTGCCTGGATGGTAACCGTAAGGTTGCCAGTTCGAACCCGGGCTCCCCCTGAGTTACTGTCGAAGTGTCCTTGAGCAAGACACTGAACCCCTAATTGCTCCCGATGTGCTGGTTGGTGCCTTGCATGGTTTCCATCGGTGTATGAATGGGGTGAATGTAATGCACAATCTCTGTAAAGCGCCTTGGATAAAGGCGCTATATAAATGCACCATTTTACCATTTACCATTTACATCGTCATTAGACAGATTTTTTTTTTAAACAAGATTTAAAAGTATAACTGCCTCCTTTCTAGTGAAAGGTTCTTTTCAACGGCAGGGGATATATTGTGAATTCTCGGAGACCTCAGCTGCTGCCTGATAATGTTAATGCCACAGCTCCGATGATCAAACTGTAATCTTCAACTACACAAAACAATATATTATCCGTACACTACATGTCAGGGTTGAATATTGAACCATAGTTTAACTAATATCCCCTTGTTATCACCCAGTATGATTTAATTGTCTTTCAATACTCAAAAAGCCCAGAAATTAAGGCCCCACCCATGCCCTACCCTGTTATCAGTCAACATTGCTTTTAATTGATCTTTTATTTTTTTGTTATTCATGTCCTCACTGTATTGCATTACCGCTTGTTTTTTTAATGTCGTTGCCTTGCTTTTCTTTTATTCTCCATTGCTCTGTAAAGCAATTTGAGCTGCATTTCATGTCATGAAAGGTATACAAATAAAGTTGTATTATTATTATCATTATTATCACTCATATGGTTAGGGTTAGGGTTTTGGGTCTAAACCAATACTCATTCAAGACAGGTGTCGGAGCCAAAATGCTCTTTGTTTATTTTGTTATGTTTATTTAAACTAATTAATGATGAAGTTAAACTAATTAATGATGAAGTTAACGTGTCCTTCTTTACGATGACGTCATGGCAACCAGTCAGTCAGAATGGTGGGTGGTTGTCATGGAAACCCTCATTACCTGTCAGTCACTGTGATGGCACTCGGGCGCGACAGGGGAAGACGACGACACAGTTTTCCACCGTGCGTGGTCGATAGGGTTCAGTCGTTTGTTTGTTTAATAGTTTACACAACGTTTATTTACGTTTGAATACTACTGCTGATATCAAAATAAATGGATTGACATATCCGAAAGTAGCACAACTCTCTGGACATTGAATTAACCCTCTAAGACCCAGCGTTGCTTTTTAGCAAGAATTTTATTTTATTTAATTACTAAATTATTATTATTTATTTCTGTTCTTTTTTCACCTAAACGTCATCAGCGATGTTCATTGCAATGCCATTGGTCATGATATTTGCATATAAATACCGCCCACAGAGGCTGAAATTCACACAGATAAAAAATGTCTGGACTCTGTGCGATTCTGAACATTTTTTAACCTAAGACTTTTGACCTTTACCCTAATAAAAGTAGGTAAAATAATTGTAATATATGTTTTTTTGTGATCATTAGAATGTCTAGAACATGTTTTATTCATTATTGTGAAAGACATCCCCAAAATGTGAATTATTGATTTATTATATTATTATATAATTATTATATAATTTTTATAAATTTTTCATCAAACTTTATTTTTTTATTTTTTTTAACATATGTTTTAGTCTTAGTCCTAGTAGTACAAAGTAGTAGGAAAGTTGAAATCAATTTTTTGCAAGTAGAAGTGTTAGGGTTAATCCATTCTGACCGTGTCACGTCCTGTCCTAGGACGTACCATGCCTGGACCGCCGTTCCTACCTTGCCCCTCTGTTGCCTCCCTTCCCCTGGCTGATTGTGAGACTGTGTCCACCTGTGCTTCTAAGCTGAAGAGACTTTTGTTAATGAGCATGGAGGTATATTAGGGACTCTGTGTTATTGGTTAGGTTGCTCTATTATAACCCTGTGTTTCCCAAGAGTGGGACTGTATGTTTTGTATGCCCTGGGAGGGTTTCTAAGTTACAAATAAAAGTGCTTGAGTGCAAGTCGTTGTTGCCTGGATTTCTGCATACGGGTCCAAATACAGAGGTGTTCCTGACAGTATAATAGAGCCATACGATGGACCCAGCGGAATTCACTCAGTTGCAAGGCGCGGTGGCGCTACAAGGACAGCTTTTGGGCCAACATGAGAACATTCTGGGTGAGATGAATGATCGCCTCGCTCAGCTTGTCGCCGCTGTTCAAAACCTCACCGTCGCTCCCCCCCCTCCCCCCCCTCCCCGTGGGCTCCAGGTTGGACAGGCCGCGGCGGGCCCCCCCCCCATCGTAACACCCACAGAGCCGCGCGTCCCGCACCCAGAGAGGTTTAATGGGGGAGCGGATTGCCGTGGGTTTCTGACTCAGTGCTCCTTGGTTTTTCTTCTACAGCCATCTGCTTTCACTACGGATGGTGCCAAGGTAGCCTACATGATCACATTGTTATCGGGCCAAGCCCTTGCCTGGGCTAACGCCTTGATTGAGAGACAGTCCCCTCTGTGCGGTGATTATGAGCTGTTCGTCGAGGAAATGAAGAGGATATTCGACCGACGAGTTCGTGGCAGAGACGCGGCTACACGACTGCTTAATCTACAGCAAGGGCGCAACAGTGTGGCTGACTACGCTATCGAGTTCCGTGTGTTAGCAGCAGAGAGCGCCTGGACGGAGGCGGCATTGATTCCGACATTTCTTTCGGGACTCTCTGATGCTGTAAAGGACGAGCTGGTGTCTCGGGAGTTGCAAGAGGGCCTGGACTCTTTGGTATCGCTGGCTATCCAAGTGGACAATCGCATCCATGAACGCGGGAGAGAGAGAGACTGGTATCGTCCACCGTGGCCTGCTGAACGACGCCGGGAGACGCCGAGTGTTACCGAGGACCCCCGAGATGCTCTGATGACGTCAGCGGCTGAATCGTCTGCGCCCAGTGAACCGATGCAGCTGGGGAGCTTCAAGCTGTCTCCCGGTGAGAAAGAGAGGAGAATGAAGGATAAACTTTGTTTGTTTTGTGCCCAAATTGGTCATTTTTTTGCTGCTTGCCCTAAGAGAGAGAGGGTTTAGCCCAGTTGTAGATGATCTCTTTATTTTTTGAGTTTTTGTTCTGCCTTGTGGTGCAGTCTCTCACTACTGTGTGTTTTCCCCCCTTCTGACTGTGGGACTGGTGTGTGTGAGTTTGGATGGGTTCCCGAGTATGTTGTTGCTGACGTGGTTTGTGTGCTGCGTGCTGTCTAGTGTTTCCCCCCCCCCCCCCCCCTGGGGTTGGCGATGACAAGATGCTGACAGGCTGCTGGGGTCTTCGTTCGGGAGTGGCGGCCCTCGCCTCGTCCTCCGTGTCTTGACTGAGGGGGGTCCGCACTCGGCAGCCTGCTTCCAGTCGTCAAGGACTCACCGCCGCCCGGTCCGCCGTTCCTACCTTGCCCCTCTGTTGCCTCCCTTCCCCTGGCTGATTGTGAGACTGTGTCCACCTGTGCTTCTAAGCTGAAGAGACTTTTGTTAATGAGCATGGAGGTATATTAGGGACTCTGTGTTATTGGTTAGGTTGCTCTATTATAACCCTGTGTTTCCCAAGAGTGGGACTGTATGTTTTGTATGCCCTGGGAGGGTTTCTAAGTTACAAATAAAAGTGCTTGAGTGCAAGTCGTTGTTGCCTGGATTTCTGCATACGGGTCCAAATACAGAGGTGTTCCTGACAGACCGGGCACCCATTTTGGTGTTAGCATCATGTCATGCTTTAGCTATTGAAAAATAGCAGATCTACAAGCTCATATCGCGCCACCGAGTGGCGCGCTACGAGCTTGTAGGTCTGCTATTTTTTGAAAAATCGAAGAACAACTGACATTTTTTTTAGAATCTGATCTCAGGTCAGAATGGGTTAATCAGACCCAGTGTGTGTCCCGTGGAAACCTCGTATGAATCTGATCTCAGGTCAGAATGGGTTTTAATCACTGCACGCGTCGAACTCAGTTCAACCCAGTTGCCCTGCCACAGGCTTCACAACAGGAAATACATTATTCCACACATTTATGTGTGCAGTACGTATACGTGGCACATACCTATATGTAGAGTAGAGCGCCCTGTGTGTAAGTCTGTAGTCTCTCTCTCTCTCTCTCTCTCTCTCTCTCTCTCTCTCTCTCTCTCTCTCTGCGTTGTGTTGAATGGACAGACGGACCCCGGGAACTCTCTATGGAAACAACGATTTATTCTGCCAAGGAATAATCACAGACACGTCTCCACGTTAGTTCTGACCCGAGATCAGATTCACACGAGGTTTCCACTGGACACACACTGGTCTGATTAACCCCATTCTGACCTGAGATCAGATTCTATAAAAATGTCAGTCGTTCTTTCGATTTTTCAAAAATAGCAGACCTACAAGCTCATAGCGCGCCACTCGGTGGCGCGCTATGAGCTTGTAGATCTGCTATTTTTCAATAGCTAAAGCATGACATGATGCCAACACCAAAACGGGTTCCCGTTCAGAATGGATTAAAACCCTCTAAGACCCGCATTAATTTCTACTTGCAAAAAATAGATTTCAACCTTACTACAACTTTTGTACTACTAGGACTAAGACTAAAAAATATGTTAAAATTAAAAAAAAGTTTGATGAAAGATGTATAATAATTATATAATAATTATATAATAATATAATTAATTCATAATTTACATTTGGGGGATATCTTTCACAATAATGAATAAAACATGTTCTAGACATTCTAATGATCACAAAAACAACATATATATTGCAATTATTTTACCTACTTTTATTAGGGTAAAGGTCAAAAGTCTTACGTTAAAAAATGTTCAAAATTCCAGACCAGACATTTTTAATTTGTGTGAATTTGTGGCGGGTATTTATATGCAAATATCATGACCAATGGCATTGAAATGGCATTACAATGAACATCACTGGTGACGTTTAGGTGAAAAAAGAACAGAAAAAAAAAAAAAAAAGTAATTAATTCAAATAAAATTGTTGCTAAAAAGCAACGCTGGGTCTTAGAGGGCTAATGCAAGGACTCCTCTCTAAACAGAGTTGAACAAAAACTGTATAAATCATTTTAGCAACTATAGTACAATGCTAAGTTAATGCTAATGTTATACAGAGAACAACAAAGACACCCACCTCGTTCCATGCGGAGATACAGAAGGAAGAGGTGGAGGTGGCAAGGCCTCTATACCGGGGGCAAGGAGGAGACTTAACCCATTCTGACCTGAGATCAGATTCATACGAGGTAAACATAGTACCTTTCCTTTCCTTAGTCCAGTTACCCTGGGTAAACATAGTACCTTTCCTTTCCTTAGTCCAGTTACCCTGGGTAAACATAGTACCTTTCCTTTCCTTAGTCCAGTTACCCTGGGTAAACATAGTACCTTTCCTTTCCTTAGTCCATTTACCCTGGGTAAACATAGTACCTTTCCTTTCCTTAGTCCAGTTACCCTGGGTAAACATAGTACCTTTCCTTTCCTTAGTCCAGTTACCCTGGGTAAACATGGTACCCTTGCTTTGCTTTGACCATGGTGACATTGATCAATTCTTGATAAAAAGCTTCTAATATATTATTTATGCCCCAAAATCAATAAATCTCACACTATTAAGGCAACCTTTGCGGTTCCACACACTGCACAAGGTGCCCTTTTTTTCACTTGAGCACCTGCTGCCCCTCTAAATGTCTGTGCACGCCACTGTATACATGTATACGTGGCAACTATTTAAGGTGTGGGACATGGTTTCAGCGGTTTGATCATGGCCGTGATTCTAGGTTTAGAGACGGTAAAACCTGTCATATCACTTTGTGTTGTTGTTGTCGTTGCCTCTGAGCTGCCGACACGAAACCGGTTCCTCAGAGTCACTCAGAGACGCAGACAGACGGACGGTAAATGGTGCATTGATATAGTGCTTTTATCCAAGGCGCTTTTACATTGTGCATTACATTCACCCATTCACGAGAGACAGCGAAATCCATTCACGACGACGACGTACGTTGTACGACGTATATTTTTCCGTCGCAACGTATATTCGAGTACGTCCTGGCGTAAATATCAATTCGTCCCGGCAGAACGGACTCGTCGCGGCTATATCTACCCGTTTGCGACGTAATAGGTTGACTATTATTTTCCGTCGCGCCAGAACGGGACTCGTCGCGGCTATATCTACCCGTTTGCGACGTAATAGGTTGACTTTGTTATATGCCCGGTGCGCGGTGCCCTGCGCTGCCCTGCGCCCTGCGCGGTGGCCTGGCACGTGTGCCAGGCCACGTGTGCACCTTGCCGGTCCGCCCTGCGCCCTGCGCGGTGGCCTGGCACGTGTGCCAGGCCACCGCGTGCACCTTGCCGGTCCGGTTCCGTGGAGCCCTTCGCCGTCCCCAGGCGACCCTGCGTTCCAGAGCTGTCACCTGCCCACCGAAAATAGCAGATCTACCAGCTCCTATACGGGATGGCCCGACCCGCGTCTGTGGACCCCTGGGGATCACGGTAGTCCACGGGGGTCCGTCTGTGTGTGTGTGTGTGTGTGTGTGTGTGTGTGTGTGTGTGTGTGTGTGTGTGTGTGTGAGCGTCTGAGCGCTTGTGCTCCTATCCGTGTGCCTCCCCCCCCCCCCACCCCATGTGGACCCTTGGAGGGGGGGGGGGTCCCCCCTTTGCACTTGCTGCGTATAGGGGGGGGGGGGGCTGATAGATAACCTACAAGGACATATGAATTTAATTTATATACACGGCTATATTCAAAGCTCACCGCGCTCGTATAGCGCATTGACTGTCTGTCTGTCTGTCTGTCTGTCTGTATTAAAGGCCTTTTATATGTGATCTCACATAATGTGCGAGTCAGAGCTAACGTTACTCAATGATCATTTGCCGACTGATTGATATCACAGCACAGCTATAACATATATAGGCGGCGGGTGCGTAAGGCTAGGGAAGGCTTAGCCTTCCCAAAAATTATGCTGGGTATTTTTTTTTTATATATATAATATATGTGCGCAGCATTATAGAAGGCTATTGTGTGTGTGTGTGTGTGTGTGTGTGTGTGTGTGTGTGTGTGTGTGTGTGTGTGTGTGTGTGTGTGTGTGTGAGCGTCTGAGCGCTTGTGCTCCTATCCGTGTGCCTCCCCCCCCCCACCCCATGTGGACCCTTGGAGGGGGGGGGTCCCCCCTTTGCACTTGCTGCGTATAGGGGGGGGGGGGGGGGGCTGATAGATATGTGTTGTCGCTGCCCCCTGGTGATCGCTGATCGGATAGGCTATATACACTATACAGCAACTGGCCTAATCAGCATATGATTGACTAGTACTATTGGTATGTCTGTAAACCTCGTCCTTCCAGTCGCTTTGTAGCAAAGAGTAGCGTGCGCTGGTTTGTTTTGGGAAACAGCAAAACGCAAAATTTATTTTTCAAGGCAAAGATAAAGTAGCCTAATTCAGAAGAAGAAGCTGTGAGTCGGCTGTCAGCACTCAGCAGCACCACCAGTGCCGCACGGTTCACGGTTCACAGTCCACACCACTGCAGCAACACTGACACGTTCAGCGGAATGACTGCTGTCTCTGTGCCGTCTGTGAAGAGCCATGACCCGCTACTCCTGGAGGGGTAATCTACACTGACTGACTCGAGACTTGAGAAAAAGACGTCCAAAAGTCGCTGTCTGTGTATAGGCTAATTCATTGGTAAAAGTATGCTAAATAACTCATTTTTAGACCATCTGGGAAATAAATAAATCCGCGGCGGCGAGAGCCCCCCCCCCCCCCCCCAACGCAATTCTATAGCAGCCTACCCAAAGGTCAAACGCACCCGCCGCCTAATATAGCACACATGTGTGCACATGTGTGCTATATATGTTATAGCTCTAGAGACGCAGAGACAGAGACATATTTATTTAAAATAATCCTGTCTCGCACGGCCTATATAGAGCCAATGAACAGAGCACATCCCCCCCCCCCCCTCTCTCTCTCTCTCTCTCTCTCTCTCTCTCAGCACACGCTGTGCTGTGATATCAATCAGTCGGCAAATGATCATTGAGTAACGTTAGCTCTGACTCACACATTATGTGAGATCACATATAAAAGGCCTTTAATATAGCCACAGATCATATATGAATAGGCTTGGGCACTACCCTACCATCTCTCTATAGTGGGGCACCGACTATCTGCAAGCTCACAACGCGCTGCATGTGGACGCAACACTTGGAGCTTGTAGATGCGCACCACAGATCATACAGGGCGTGTGTTCCAGCTAACCCTATAGCATAACACACACACAAGCAACAGTATAGACATCTATTCATCATTATTTATTTCAAATCAAAATACAATGTAATGCTGCACCACTGTCATGAAGTTCGCACGCACGCACGCGTGCGACACACACACACACACACACACACACACACACACACACACACACACACACACACACACACACACACACACACACACACACACGAGATTCTGACAGAATGCGGCGGCATGCTTAAAATAAACAGAGATACAAGCTTATAGTGTACCATAGCGTACATACCAGCGTACTTACCGTTCAATAATAATTAGCAGTATTATTATTAACGAAAAACATAAATACTAGCCTACTATTTTATTGGTCTAGTTCAGTTGATTGAAACAAACGTAATGGAATTCAATTGCCTACATTCAGTATATGCCTGGTTTTGATATAATGATGCAGGGAGATTTTCTGAGCCAGTCCGTGCCATGTCATTTACTGCATTACATCTTCTGCTATTTTCGGAGCTGCCAGATTAATATTTAAATCTTTAGTTGGAAGAATGCAATAGCATATCATAAGTGTTGACCATAATGGGACGGTTGGAACCAAATGAACCCCCGACGGCCGGCGCTATTCAGCTATAAGGCCTATAAACGATATGGCCATACAAATATGGTTATGTGGTGGTCTGTGACATGTCTGCGTGCGTGCGTGAAAGACAGACAGAATACGACGCAATGACATGTCAAATTGTCAATTGTAGATCAGCTGCTTGTTATTAAAGTAGGCTAATATGAAGGCAGCGTCTCCGCAAACGTGGACACCCGTGGCCCCCCTTGATCCCCAAGGGTCCACGGGGACCCGTACCGCCCGGGGGTATTATCATTAACCCCCGTGCGCTCTGATCCACAAGGCGCACGGGGCTGCGCAGAACCGCGCTCTGAGCTTGTAGATCAGATGCCGGCCGACAGACAGACAGACAGACAGACAGACAGACAGACAGACAGACAGTCAATGCGCTATACGAGCGCGGTGAGCTTTGAATATAGCCGTGTATATAAATTAAATTCATATGTCAGACACACACACACACACACACACACACACACACACACACACACACACACACAATAGCCTTCTATAATGCTGCGCACATATATTATATATATTTAAAAAAAATACCCAGCATAATTTTTGGGAAGGCTAAGCCTTCCCTAGCCTTACGCACCCGCCGCCTATATATGTTATAGCTGTGCTGTGATATCAATCAGTCGGCAAATGATCATTGAGTAACGTTAGCTCTGACTCGCACATTATGTGAGATCACATATAAAAGGCCTTTAATACAGACAGACAGACAGACAGACAGTCAATGCGCTATACGAGCGCGGTGAGCTTTGAATATAGCCGTGTATATAAATTAAATTCATATGTCCTTGTAGGTTATCTATCAGCCCCCCCCCCCCCCCCCCTATACGCAGCAAGTGCAAAGGGGGGACCCCCCCCCCTCCAAGGGTCCACATGGGGTGGGGGGGGGGAGGCACACGGATAGGAGCACAAGCGCTCAGACGCTCACACACACACACACACACACACACACACACACACACACACACACACACACACACACACACAGACGGACCCCCGTGGACTACCGTGATCCCCAGGGGTCCACAGACGCGGGTCGGGCCATCCCGTATAGGAGCTGGTATTTTCGGTGGGCAGGTGACAGCTCTGGAACGCAGGGTCGCCTGGGGACGGCGAAGGGCTCCACGGAACCGGACCGGCAAGGTGCACGCGGTGGCCTGGCACACGTGCCAGGCCACCGCGCAGGGCGGACCGGCAAGGTGCACACGTGGCCTGGCACACGTGCCAGGCCACCTGTGCCAGGCCACGTGGCCACGTGCCACGTGCCAGGCCACCGCGCAGGGCGCAGGGCGCAGGGCAGCGCAGGGCACCGCGCACCGGGCATATAACAAAGTCAACCTATTACGTCGCAAACGGGTAGATATAGCCGCAACGAGTCACGTTCTGTCGCGACGAGTCCAGCTCACGCCACAACGGGTAGATATAGCTGCGACGAGTCCCGTTCTGGCGCGACGGAAAATAATAGTCAACCTATTACGTCGCAAACGGGTAGATATAGCCGCGACGAGTCCGTTCTGCCGGGACGAATTGATATTTACGCCAGGACGTACTCGAATATACGTTGCGACGGAAAAATATATGTCGTACAACGTACGTCGTCGTCGTGAATGGATTTCGCTCCACCTGCCATTCACACACCTTTACATAGATTGCGCATTACATTCACCCATTCACACACCTTTACATAGATTGTGCATTACATTCACCCATTCACACACCTTTACATAGATTGTGCATTACATTCACCCATTCACACACCTTTACATAGATTGTGCATTACATTCACCCATCCACACACACATTCACACACCTTTACATAGATTGTGAATTGCATTCACCCATTCACACACACATTCACACACCTTTACATAGATTGTGCATTGCATTCACCCATTCACACACACATTCACACACCTTTACATAGATTGTGCATTACATTCACCCATTCACACACATTCACACACCTTTACATAGATTGTGCATTACATTCACCCATTCACACACACATTCACACACCTTTACATAGATTGTGCATTACATTCACCCATTCACACACATTCACACACCTTTACATAGATTGTGCATTACATTCACCCATTCACACACCCATTCACACACCTTTACATAGATTGTGCATTACATTCACCCATTCACACACACATTCACACACCTTTACATAGATGGTGCATTACGTTCACCCATTCACACACATTCACACACCTTTACATATATTGTGCATTACATTCACCCATTCACCGATGTCGGGGGAAACCATGCAAGGCACCGACCTGCACATCAGGAGCAATCAGGGGTTCAGAGTCTTGCATGCTCAAGGGCACTTGGACACTAACTCCGGGGGAGGAGCCCACGTGTAGGGATCGAACCGGGAACCTCGCGTTTCCCATCCGGCCGCTCTATACCGGCCACTCTACCGCTGACCCACTGCCTAGAGAGAGACGTTGTCGTGTGACCTGCCAATCAAATCCTCTTCAACACCAACCCTAAACAACATGCCCCCCCCCCCCCCCCCCTCCATCTCCTCCTGTGTCATGTGATGCAAACAACATGCCGCTTCTAGCAGTTTTTTTAATTTACCCATGTGCTTTTCGTTATTGAAACCATTTTTTTTTTTTTTTTTAATAATGGGTTGAATCTCTATAGTTGCAACGCGTATACCAGCCATTGACAGCACATTCATCCAAACAGAAATGTCGTAATCTGATCATATTAAAACAAAGTTAAACTCACCATCATTGCAGCTGCTGTACACGGGAAGCTTGAATTATTCTCTTTCAATAACCTCTTCCTCTTTCTGTTAAAAACATTTATAATAAAATAAGCAGCTTTCTTTTGCAGCAAAACGAGTTGAGAGAGGAGAGCTTGATCAGCAGCATAGCCTATTAGTCAGACCAGCTGTGTGTCCAGTGGTGGAAACCTCGTATGAATCTGATCTCAGGTCAGAACGGGTTAATCAGACCAGGGGGCAGTCAGACAGATATTTAACCAGGGGGGCAGTCAGACAGATATTTAACCAGGGGGGCAGTCAGACAGATATTTAACCAGGGGAGCAGTCAGACAGATATTTAACCAGGGGGGCAGTCAGACAGATATTTAACCAGGGGGGCAGTCAGACAGATATTTAACCAGGGGAGCAGTCAGACAGATATTTAACCAGGGGGGCAGTCAGACAGATATTTAACCAGGGGGGGCAGTCAGACAGATATTTAACCAGGGGAGCAGTCAGACAGATATTTAACCAGGGGGGCAGTCAGACAGATATTTAACCAGGGGGGCAGTCAGACAGATATTTAACCAGGGGGGGCAGTCAGACAGATATTTAACCAGGGGGGCAGTCAGACAGATATTTAACCAGGGGGGCAGTCAGACAGATATTTAACCAGGGGGCAGTCAGACAGATATTTAACCAGGGGAGCAGTCAGACAGATATTTAACCAGGGGGGCAGTCAGACAGATATTTAACCAGGGGGGCAGTCAGACAGATATTTAACCAGGGGGGCAGTCAGACAGATATTTAACCAGGGGGGCAGTCAGACAGATATTTAACCAGGGGGGCAGTCAGACAGATATTTAACCAGGGGGGCAGTCAGACAGATATTTAACCAGGGGGGCAGTCAGACAGATATTTAACCAGGGGGGCAGTCAGACAGATATTTAACCAGGGGAGCAGTCAGACAGATATTTAACCAGGGGGCAGTCAGACAGATATTTAACCAGGGGGCCAGTCAGACAGATATTTAACCAGGGGGCAGTCAGACAGATATTTAACCAGGGGGCCAGTCAGACAGATATTTAACCAGGGGGCAGTCAGACAGATATTTAACCAGGGGGGCAGTCAGACAGATATTTAACCAGGGGGCAGTCAGACAGATATTTAACCAGGGGAGCAGTCAGACAGATATTTAACCAGGGGGGCAGTCAGACAGATATTTAACCAGGGGGGCAGTCAGACAGATATTTAACCAGGGGGGCAGTCAGCCAGATATTTCGTGAAGCCACTAAGGAAATCGGGACTTCCTGAAAGTTCATATAATGGCCTGTTGTGGCGCTGTCTGTCATTGGGCCCAAAAAACCCCCCATAGCTCCATAGAGGCCCATGTATTTGGGCCCAACTTCACCTAGACTGTATTACCTTAATAAACATGGTCATGAATACTTTCTGCTTCCAGTCACTCGTTTAAAGTCTCTCATTTCTCATGTCATAATATTATTTTTGGAAAATTATGGTCCCATTTATTTAAAAAAATGACCATGAAGTCGCGTATGTTCTGAGGGGGCGTGGCTACCGTTACAGTCTATGAATGGGAGCCACCCCCCCGTTCAGTCAAATTAAAAACCAACGAAGAGTAAGGGGGGGGGGGAGTCCCGCCTCGTTGTCTGGGCCAGCCAATGGCCAGCTGGGCCCAAAACGGAGCCAGCCAATGGCCAGCTGGGCCCAAACGGATCTAGAAATATGGCGATTTACAGTGCAAGGAATTACAGGCTTCATTTTACGTCCATATTAGACCCGGGGAACGCTTTGTCCATATTTTTTACAGTCTATGCATCTGACCCAGAATATCACCTGATTTCAACCAACATACATTTTTAGGGTTGGTACCCTCACAAAAACATGCAGTAATCCAGGTCACTAAACTGCCTCCCCCTGGCCAGGCGGGGCGCCTGATGGAGGGGAAAGGAACTGGTTGGAATAACGTGTTCCTTCCACGTGCTACATCCAACCAGGGAAACTCCCCCCTGTCAGGTGTAAAGGAGCAACTTGGACACTCAGGCATGAAGGAAGCATGAGTTCAAGTCCGTTGCTCTCCCCTTGTCCCCCATATATGGGGACTAGGTTGGTGGAGGGTGTGTAGAGCCCAGGATCACATTAGATGATTGACACAGGGGTGGAAAATGGGTTACAAAATCGTGGGATAAAAAATATATTAAAAAAAAACATACATTTTTACCCACTAAGACGGATGTCCCTGGATGAATCTGAGAGAGAGAGAGAGTCTGTACAACTCATCCTAACTTGTTTTCATCACAATATACAGTAACAACAACAACAACTCCTCCCTGATTGATGCATTCATATTCTGGCCAGATTATGGCAAAGACAATAAAAGCTACACTAATAGTTAAAGATGTACTATATAGGTCAGAATAATCATACTACACAACAGTGTGGAACAGTCTCTAGATCAGGGGTGTCCAAACCTTTTTCAAAGAAAATATTAAAACACCCAAGGGCCAAAACCAACTATATCTCCTGACATAATGTATAGCGTCGGACTAGTCCATGGTTCCCCAATAGGCGGCCCGCGGGCCATTTGCGGCCCACCAGAGGACCCTGTCCGGCCCACACCCTGCCTGTCATAAAAAAAAAAAAAAAAAATCAAATTAAATTATTTTTATTTTTATTTTAATTTTTTTTAAAAAAAAAAATTATAAATACATTTCAATTTTACATTACGGAGAAAGTGTGCGCGATCATTATAACCCCCCCCCACACACACACACACACACCCTAAAAAAGCACTATTTTGACAACATACCCCAGCATACACCTCTCTGGGTTCACCTGATCAGGTAAGGCTGACCTTCCTGTATACGTGATTTGGGGAGCATGCGGCATGCACAGCGCTTCCTACATGTGCACACAGCCAGGAGATAACAACAAGAACAACAACAATGGCCAACAGAAAACGTAAAGTCGACCAAGAAAACCGTCAGTTCAGACCCGAATGGACTGATAAGTTTTGTTTTATTTTGCCGCGCCGTGCAGATGCAAAGCCATCGTGTTTGATTTGCACACAGACTGTTGCCGTCTGTAAAACAGAGAATATAAAACGGCACTTCCTTTTTGTGCATAAAGATTTCGATGGCAAGTATCCTACACCAGAAATGAAAAAAGAGAAAATACAACAGCTGATCAAATCATATGAAGGCTCTGTGGCAACTCTCAACAAATATACTTCTGCACAAGAGCATGCGACAACTGCATCCTTGCGTGTTGCATGGAACCTCGCTAAATCTAAGAAACCATTCAGTGATGCAGAGTTGATTAAAACGTGTGCTATTGACATGGTTACCGAAGTATTAAGCCACGATGAGAAAACTAAGAAGGCTGTTGTGGAACTGTTAAAACAGGTGCCAATGTCCGATAACTCTGCAACCAGAAGGGTGGAGATTTTAGCCAAAGATTGCTTTTCCAATCTACTCACTGATTTAAAAAAAGCAGAAGCAATATCTCTAGCCATAGACTCGTCCTGCGATCGAACTGACATGGAACAGCTGTCTGTGTTTGCAAGATTTTTTGATGGACACATCTTTCGGGAAGAGTTGCTGTGTTTGCTTTCTCTGCCTGGGCGAACAACAGGATTAATCTGCTTTGAGGAAATAGACAAATTCTTTGAGAAGAATGGTTTGGATTTAAGCAAGATTGTTTCCGTTGTCACGGATGGGGCTCCATCCATGGTGGGCACAAATGTTGGTTTGGTAACGAAACTGGCTGCCAAAAACCCAGCTCTCATGTCATTTCATTGCATTATTCACAAGGCCGTGTTGTGCGCTAAACTATGCGGGGAAATGAAAAATGCGATGGATACTGTGACGAGACTTGTAAACTTCGTTCGTGAAAACTCAAGTCTGCAACATCGCCTTTTCAGGGCTTTGCTGGAGGAGATGTCTGCACAGCACAAAGATCTTTTGCTCCATAATGATGTGCGCTGGCTTAGCAAGGGCCGTGTGTTGGAGAGGGTGTGTGACCTGCGAGAGGAGCTGCTTACGTTTCTATCAGGCCTGAAAGTGAGCCAAAAATCAACAGAATTCCATCGCTTCTTAAGCGACAATAACGCGATGGGGAATGTTTTTTTTTTGTGTGACATCATGTCTCAACTAAATGAGCTCAACTTGCAACTGCAGGGGAGAAACCACACAGTTGCAGACATGTACGAGGCGATCTGGGCTTTCAGAGTAAAGCTGAGCCTTCTAGAACGAGATCTCTCCAGGAGAAAGTTGCATTTTCCTCGTCTGCGGGAGCATTGTGAAAAAAATAAAATAGCCGACTCTGCGATACCACAAGTGATGACTGATTTTGTGACGAGCCTGTCAGACAACTTCAGAGAAAGATTTGACAGGTGCAAACTATCAGCCGACATCCTTCTCTTCCTCCGCGATCCGTTCCTCATTCCAGCTGATGGCCAGTGGACGTCAGAGGCAAAGAAACTGGCCCCTAATATAGACGAGGCAGCGCTTCAGATGGAGGTTGTGGATATGAGCTCATCTCATGTGCTCAAAGCACGACACAAGGACGTCAACGACGTGACTGACTTTTGGATCAACGTGGTTCCCCAGAACCAATTCAAAAACATGAGAGCTACAGCAGTGATTCTACTCACAATGTTCCCCTCCACATAATTATGTGAGTCATCGTTTTCTACAATGAATTCTATCAAGAATCAGGACAGAAACAGACTAACAAATGAACATCTGGATCAGTGCCTCAGGATTGCCACAACGGAATACAAACCCGACTTCAGAACGATTGCCTCATCCCATACCTGTCACTTCTCTCACTGAATGGTGAGTGAACCTCTGTATTTTTTCAATTTCTAAATACTATTGTGGTATAATAATAATTACAAATTTACAACTGTACTATAATAAATAATACATCCATCCATCTTCAACCGCTTATCCGTAATCTGGTCATGGGGGCAACAGCTCCAGAGTCCAGACTTCCCTCTTCAGAGCAACATTAGTAACAAAAAAAAACAAGCAATAACACCACTACTATTTTCTTTAATTTTAATAACACATTTCATACTTAAATGCAACAGATATTAATTAAAAATAATAAATAGATTAAATGAGAGACAATGACACGGAAACAGTGGAAAAACTAAAATCTCCCTCTCTCTCTCTCTCTCTCTCTCTCCTCCTCCTCGTGTGTGTGTGTGTGTGTGTGTGTGTGTCAGACAGGCAGCCAGAAGGAGGGAAAGGAACACAAACTGCCAGGCCACTGAGATTCATTTCAGTGTCTGTATAACTCCCTGCTGGCATAATCTGCATTGCTATTGGAACATGTTACACATCTGTATTAGCCTGCTATTGAAGCAGACTGCAACAAACAAATTACTTGTTGTTGGTTCTTGATTTATTTTTTTATATTTTTTATATTTGATTATAACAGTACATAACAAGTACAACTGGCTGCTGTTAAAATAACTGCTGTATTATTACCAGCTTTAAGTAAATGGTTGGTTCTCAACTTATTTTGTTTCCGGTGTGCATTCTTTCTTTGTGTGACCCTCAACACATGATTTATGACTCCCAGGGCTACATTATTAGTATCACATCCAATAATAGTGATTATAAAATGGTGCTACGTTTATTATTTAATTAATACAAAAATAAAATTAAAAGCCCCATTTTGGTTGCCGCGGGCGGCCCCGGCCCACAGTCTGATACCCTAGACAAAATATGGCCCCTGGGGAAAATTAATTGGGGAACCCTGGACTAGTCTATAACAAAGTCACATATACATGTGCATCGCATTTAAACGATTCTATTGAACCAGTGTTGTTTTTGGCAGCAAATTTCTATTTTAGTTTAGTCATAGTCTTTGGACTGAAACTTCATTTAGTTTTAGTCACATTTTAGTCAACGGGAATGTCTTAGTGTCAGTCTAGTTTTAGTCGACTAAATGTCATAAGATTTTAGTCGACTAAATCTACAGTTGATTTAGTCGACTAAAATGTATTTTGGCGGGTCTTGATGCCGTCGTAATGAGTGTTTTTACACTTGCTGAAAATAGCCGATCTGCAAGCTCACAACGCGTCGCAACGCGACGCGTTGTGAGCTTGTAGATCAGCTATTTTCAGCATGCAACCAAGTGTAAAATGACTTATACTGGATCTCTTGTCCACTAGTCCCTTCCTAACATTTTAGTCTAGTTTTTATTTGTCGACGAAATTGTCAGTATATTTATTATCTTAGTTTTAGTCACCGTAGCTTAGTTTTCATTTAGTTTCCATTTGTTTTTGTCAGTGAAAATAGGTAGTCGACGAATATTCTTCGTCTTAGTTTTAGTCGACGGAAACAACACTGTATTGAACTCATCATATCATCATCATCATCATCATCAATATTTCATATCGATGGTCTTTTGTCGGGTGTGTGCTGTGAACGGGACCGTACCAAAGTTCAAACAGACCCTATGTTCCCTCATTCCAAAACAGACCCTATGTTCCCTCATTCCTAAACAGACCCTATGTTCCCTCATTCCTAAACAGACCCTATGTTCCCTCATTCCAAAACAGACCCTATGTTCCCTCATTCCAAAACAGACCCTATGTTCCCTCATTCCAAAACAGACCCTATGTTCCCTCATTCCAAAACAGACCCTATGTTCCCTCATTCCTAAACAGACCCTATGTTCCCTCATTCCAAAACAGACCCTATGTTCCCTCATTCCTAAACAGACCCTATGTTCCCTCATTCCTAAACAGACCCTATGTTCCCTCATTCCTAAACAGACCCTATGTTCCCTCATTCCTAAACAGACCCTATGTTCCCTCATTCCAAAACAGACCCTATGTTCCCTCATTCCAAAACAGACCCTATGTTCCCTCATTCCAAAACAGACCCTATGTTCCCTCATTCCTAAACAGACCCTATGTTCCCTCATTCCTAAACAGACCCTATGTTCCCTCATTCCTAAACAGACCCTATGTTCCCTCATTCCAAAACAGACCCTATGTTCCCTCATTCCTAAACAGACCCTATGTTCCCTCATTCCAAAACAGACCCTATGTTCCCTCATTCCTAAACAGACCCTATGTTCCCTCATTCCTAAACAGACCCTATGTTCCCTCATTCCTAAACAGACCCTATGTTCCCTCATTCCTAAACAGACCCTATGTTCCCTCATTCCAAAACAGACCCTATGTTCCCTCATTCCTAAACAGACCCTATGTTCCCTCATTCCTAAACAGACCCTATGTTCCCTCATTCCTAAACAGACCCTATGTTCCCTCATTCCTAAACAGACCCTATGTTCCCTCATTCCAAAACAGACCCTATGTTCCCTCATTCCAAAACAGACCCTATGTTCCTTCATTCCAAAACAGACCCTATGTTCCCTCCAGTGGGGGCTGGTGGTGATTTGGGGTGGGGGGGCTGTAAGGCATCAATTATACTATAATAACGCTACCCATAGTTCACCCTGCAGCAACAGAACACATTGCAGATACCAAGTTACAGCAATGACACTACTGGGGTCTTGTAATCTACTTTGTTATATCAAATGCTCCAACAACACAGTGAACGTTGTTTGTATATATATATATATATATATATATATATATATATTGTGATGACCCATCCTGTTTGTGTCTGTTTGTCATCCTGTTTAATGCTGTTCTCTGTTCATGTGCAGGAGGAGGGGACCTGAGGAGGCACACCTGACTCCAATTGGGCTCAGCCTATTTAAGCAGGCTGGTCAAGGCCATTTCCCTCTCTCTCCTGCCTAGGGAACAATGTTTGTTCTGTGACTCCTTTTAGTTAGTTTTGACCTGAGTTGCTGCACTTGCACATACACTACACTTTCACACATCCACACATGCAATACACTACTGATCCAACTGATGACTCACACCCCACTTCACCTGTTAAGTATGATTTGGTTGACTAAGTTAAAATAAATACTTGTTTTTGGCATTTACTCCTGTGTGTTGTCTCCCATATTTGTCATGGTTAAGTCCGTTCATGACAAGATGGGGGCTCGCCACTCTAGTCTAGTTTATTGGTAGATTTGGTTGTTACCTCCTATTGGAGTTTTTCTATCAAGTGTTTTGATGAACTTAGGCTTTGTTTGTTTGTTCTTAAGTGTTTGGGGGACACGCATGGGAATTGGTATTTTGTTTGGGGGGGAGGGAGAGAGCATTAGGAACCTTTCGTTTTTTTTGTGTTCTCTCTGTGCAGGTTTTTTAGTTTTTAAAGTGCTTTAGTCCTTGGTTTTCCAACTCCCGGATAGCGTTTTAACAGTGGGTCTCCATATGGGACTCACTGTTTTTTGTTTCTGGGTTTAGACTGTGTTCCACAAAAGCTGGAACGCGGTGGTACCACTGAGCGGCCCTTGTTGGAGGGGGGGACTCGGGAGGGCCACTGAAGTCTAGGGTTGAGACAGTCAGTCAGGTTTTGGTAGGCAGTTTAGGTAGGGGAGTTGGGCTCTGGGGTCTATTGCTACTTTTGGTTAAAGCCTTTGCACAGTTTTTGTTTGTTTGTTTTTTGAAGAAAAAAACAATGACTTCTGTAGTTGAAGAATTTGTTCAGGCTCCATCTATGGAGCTGCTGGATAGATGCAAAAAAGAGCAGCTGTTAAAACTAGCAGAACACTACGGCATTGTTGTTTGTGCCAAACAGTCAAAGGTTAGGGTAAAGATAGTTCTGATCAACGGTTTGGTGGGAAAGCAAGTGTTACCAGAGGAGGAGGAGGTCCCATCGGAGGATGAGAATCCAACTGAATTGAGGTCTGGTAAAACTTTTTATTTTTCTTCAGGGCAATTAACCTTTGAGCAACAAAAGGAATTGCTTCAAATTAAACTTGAACATGAGAGAGAGGTTGAAGAAATGAAGCAAAGAACTATTGCAACTATTGAATTGAAAAAGTTGGAACTGGAGAAAGACAAGTTTAAATTGAGGGTTCAGGAAGCCAATCAGTTTAATGTTGGTGCTAACCTGAAATTACTTCCCAAGTTTTCAGAAAAAGATCCGGATTTGTTCTTTTCCCTGTTTGAACGTGTGGCAGACGCCAGGGATTGGTCTGATGGTGAGCGCACTCTACTGCTTCAATGTGTCCTCACAGGTAAGGCCCAGGAGGCCTATGCTTCTTTATCGGTGATGGATAGTCAAATATATGAGGTTGTTAAAGGAGCAGTGTTACGGGCATACGAGTTAGTAGCCGAAGCCTACAGACAACGTTTTAGGGAGTGGAGGAAAGAGGAAAATCAAACATATGTGGAATTTTTGGAGAGATATGTTAGTCCAGTTTAACAGATGGTGCATAGCATCAGAGGTTAAAACCTTTGATGGGCTTTGTGAGTTGGTTACTCTGGAACAATTCAAAAAATGTGTGCCAGTTAATATTGCTACGTATATAACTGAGAGGAAGGTGAAAACCCCCCAGGAAGCAGCCGTGTTGGCTGACGAATACTGTTTAACACACAAAAGTGCAGTTGGTGACTGTCTGCCTCAGTCTGGTGGTTCAGTTCATACAGGAAAGTGGTTTTGGGGGCAGGGGGATTCAAGTCCTTCCAAGTCTGAACATGGTTCCGGAAAACAGGACGATCCTAATGTTTGTCATTTTTGCCATAAAAGTGGACATTGGAAAGCAAATTGTTTGGCTCTTAAAGCTAAAGAGAAGATGTTAAGTGGTAACCTGACGCTGCCAGATGAGGGCGGTATTGGGTAACCATGTTCCCCAACACAGCAATCATCTGGGATCTCTCAGGCAGTTGAGCTGACAAAAATCCGTTCCGTACCGGACCAATCAGCGTGAGCTAAGGGCGGGACATGGGCGAAACCGGATGTGAAGCTATATAGACACGTCAATATGATTGGTTGTGTTTGCACGCCCACACGGTGATAGACAGACGGTCCCATCCAATCATCTACCAAGTATCTTGAAAAAAAGGAACAGCCCCGTCATCGAATTTGCTTCCGCGATCCCAGATCCCAATAAGCTGTGAAACAAATTTGTGTAGCAAGCTTCTTGGATCTGGCAGCGTCAGGTTAGTTAAGTGGTGCACCAATCAAACCGTCCGCGTTGGCTGCACCGGCAGTTCATTCACCACAGCTAATGGGTAACATGGAAGGTGTTTCTGATATAATGTGTTCCACTGGGGGTGACCCTATGGCGGAGTACAGAGCATTCCTTTCAGAGGGTTTTGTATCACTGCCATGGTGGAAGGGCAGTTAAAGTTAACATCTTGAGAGATACGGGTGCATTACATACTTATGTCCGTCACGACTTAATTCCATTCTCCTCCGTTTCAGACACAGGCGATTTTGTTTTAATGCGAGGTATGGGTATGCAGGTAATTCCAGTACCCCTACATAGAATGAGCATTGTCTGTGGGTTGGTCAGTGGGGAGGTGGTGGTGGGAGTGCGCCCTGAGTTACCAGTGGAAGGGGTGGATATAGTCCTTGGAAATGATTTGGCTGGGGATAAAGTGTGGGCTGGCGCTAAATCTCCAAAGGTGGTTACCCAGGTCCCATTACGGTCTTACACAAGTACCCGACCGGGGAAATCTGTGGTTTTGCCGATGGTGGGTTCTCCTGTTCAGGCGCGCTTTACTGGTCCACTGACAGTGAAAAAGCAAGTCTCTGAGCGGGACTATTTGATTGTGATGCCTAGAGGAAAGTCTAGGTTGTGTCATGTGAATCTGTTGAAACCATACTGTGCTCGGGTGTCGGCGTCTCAAAACTCCAGTGACGTCCCTTGCGTTGAGCCTTCATTGTGCGTAGGCACGGTTGGGTTTTCTTCAGTGGGGGAGGTTCAGGGAGGGGGAGATTGGCCGGCCGATGAGGCTGGGTTACAAGTACGCCTGAACAACTCTGAAGCATTGGAAGCTTTACCCAAAGTACTTGGACACTTGGATGAGACAAAAAGGAATGAGTTGGTCTCTATGGTTAATAGCTATCCTTTGCTATTTTCAGACCCACGATCACAGACACCTTTGATAGGGCACGATATTGAAATTGGAGATGCAAAGCCAATTAAGCAGCGATTTTATCGCGTTTCTCCTGAAAAAAGAGCTCATCTGGATAAGGAGGTAGATGCCAGTTATGGGGGTGCAGCCTTGTTACAAGCTGATAACATGGTCGAGAAACCACTAGGTTTCTTGTCTAAAAAGTTAAATGCCTATCACCCATACCCTTTGGACATCCGGCGTATAAAAGGCCATGAAAATGTAATAGCTGATGCCCTATCGTGTGCATTCTAGGTTAGTGCTCGGATCTATTTACAGATGAACTGTATATATTTGTTGGTTCCTGTATATCACTTTACTGTCACTCACCCCTCTTAAAAATGCTACTGCAGGTATCATGGTTGCAGAGGTGGTGATTGGAAGGATGGGTCAGGTCTCCAGGTGGGGCGAAATACTTTCGGGGCGGAGACGTAAGTCCCGACCTATTATCTTCCGTTGTGGCGTTCTTAATGAGTAGGTCGTGGCGTAAATATGAATTCGTCCCAACGGTTTAATTATTCGCCCCAACGTCGGGGCTATAAAATAATTCGCCACGACTTAATAATAATTCGTCGCAGCGTTAAGAATCCGTTGTGGCGTGAGGACTCGTCGCGGCTATATCTACCCGTTTGCGACGTAATAGGTTGACTTTGGTATATTTGCGGTGGTATTGCCTTTTTCCGCGCATCGTGCCCGGGGCCCGGCACGTGCGCCTCACCGGTCCGATTCCGTGGAGCTCTCCGCCGTCTCCAGGCGAGCCTGAGTGGTTCTCTGGGGTTCCAGCAGGCCTTTTTCCGCGCGCATCGTGCACGGGGAACGGCCCACGCGCCCGGGCCTGGCACCACCGCGTGCACCTTGCCGGTCCGGTTCCGTGGAGCCCTTCGCCGTCCCCAGGCGACCCTGCGTTCCAGAGCTGTCACCTCTTTTGCCCACCGAAAATAGCAGATCACCAGCTCCCCGGGCGGCCTTCCTACATACGGGATGGCCCGACCCGCGTCTGTGGACCCCTGGGGGGGTCCCCGTGGACCCTTGGGGATCACGGTAGTCCACGGGGGTCCGTCTGTGTGTGTGTGTGTGTGTGGCCACTCAGAATAGCCAAATGGCATTGATCACGCCTCCAGGTCTTTAGTTTACTCAAGTTAGGGAATAAGACCTGGTACTTAAGACACGCAAAATACAGCCCAAGGAGTCTAGGAGTAGTAGTGGTGGTAGGAGTCTAGTAGTAGTAGAAGGAGTCTAGGGGCTCGATTAAGCAGTTCCAATAATATTACTAATCATATTACAGTATTATGATCTGGGGGCGTGTGGTATGTCATATTGCAATTTTGGGCATGTTAAGAAGCGCTTTTGACACCCCGTGGAGTGCGCAAAACGGCCTTGAATTAGTCATGGGTGTGTTTAGGGCGTTTTCTCCTTCCAGCCAATTATGCCATTCCCTTTAAAAGTCAGCTGATCACCTGCGGTCTGTGCAATGCTATTATGATGGCGGACATGGAAGACATCCCAAACCGGCGGAGGGCTCTTCGATTCTCCGCCGAAGAAGTTTGCGTGCTCGTGCATGAGGTCAAACGTCAGGAGGCCATATACGGGACTCCTTCCCTGCCTCCCCGCCTCGACCACATAAAGCAGGCGTGGGCTGAGGTGCAGGCGGCCGTCTGTTCGGCTTCCGGAGTCACCCGCAGTGTGGCACAAATAAAAAAAAGGTTTACCGATCTCCGGAGGACGAGCAAACAGAAGGTATGTTGAGTACTTGAGTTGAATATTGACATTGACCAGAATGGCTTGGGGATTAATAGAGGTGGCTCTCCATGGCCTATTGCCTTATATTGAAATTGACAATAGATTATTCAATCCAAAGGTCGCCGCAAACCGACGGCAGCAGTCGGCCACAGGAGGAGGAACAGCTACGTTGGAGGTCCTCACACCAGCGGAGGACCTCGCCGCCTCTACCCTATGCACCGAAAGCATAGAGGGGTTCGGTGGGGTTGAGGTCGGCGGGGTATCTGGTAATTAAATTTCCTTCCAATTCCACTTATTATTTGGGGTGGAACCGTGGAGAGCATTCTCCCAAATTAACACCACCTGGTTTATGATGGCCGAGTGTATAGGCGCATGCATGCCACGCAATAAAAATTAAAAAATAATTGGTCAAGATAATAACCACATGGACTGCAATGTTTGTCAGCTTCAACAAGCTTGCAGCCAACTACCTGTCTAAATTCACGTGTAGTAAATTCTACACGTATATACGGTGGAAATGGCTATAGATATATTTTGAAATTAAATAATATCAAACGGGTTATTGGCTATAAGTCCAAAAAGAGTGGAAGGCATCAGTTTCTTTCGGGGTTTTTTAACAATTGGATTTCAGAAGATTCATGTGTTTTTTTCTTCGTGTGGGTATCTTATCCCAATTCCCTATTTTTTCGTTGGATTTCGCTGCCTTCAGTTTTAATTTGCATGGCCTATACACCAGGTGGTGTAATGTGGGAGAATACACATCTCGGTAACATAGCATGGCTAATAAATAGTATAATAATGGCCAATCTCACAATGAGAAATCACATGTGGATCCTATGCATAGCCTATAGCTAACAACATTTACCCATTGGAAAGGAATGAGACACCATCACACAAATCTCCAAACTTAAATGTATTGCAACGAATGCAGTCAAACAATGCAGCTAATTTCATTATTCAATATTAATTCCACAGATGGCTCCTCGGCCGCCTCCAACGTAGCTGCTGTATCCGACCAGGAGGAGGAGGAGGTTGGCGGGACGGAGTCTGAGCCAGCAGCGGGGGAAGAGCGAGAGGAGGAGGAGGTGGATCCGGGGGAAGGACCGTCGGGGAGTGTGCCTACGACCGAGGCAGCGAGTCGTCACAGGCGGGGACCCCGTCAAGCTCTGTCCAGGGACGAGGATCTCCCGTTCCTGGACATGCAGCAGGCGGGGTTCCAAATGATTGAGAACACCCTGGGACGGCTCGCTGCCTCACATGAGCGGGCCACCGAAGCGCTCGTGCGCAGCGCTAATGCCATGGAGCGCTGCGCTGTAACGTGGGAGCGGCTCGCTCATGCGGCATCGTTAAGGCACCCTCCTCCGACGGCCCAAGCCCCTCCACCTCCGCCCGCACCTCCAGCTACACCATCTGCACCACCACCAGCACCACCGGCATCGGAACCTCGCTCTTCCCCCAGCAGCAACACCAGAGCGGCCCGTCGCCGTTATTCTCCGACTCCTGGTCCTTCCCGTGGCCGAGGTCCATGCCTGCGTGGGCCGAGGCGGAAAAAATGATTAATGTTGACCTCATGCACGAGCACCCTTTTCTTTTTTCATGTTTATATTATTTAAATTATTTATTTTTATACGTTTACAGCTAAAGCTGTCATTATTATTTGAAATAAATATTTCTAAATACAAGCTTACCCGTTTCCTGTGCGAGTGAAACTCAAGTTCAAATGTGTTCAAGGAAAGAACAGGTCATGGTTTAAGTTCAACTGCAGACAGGAAGACAAGGGAGACGTTAATAGTCTGGCAAAATGGAACAGCTTTCTGTGCATTTATTTTATTTCAGAATAAACACACCTCCGCATGTGAGTTGCAATTGCAATTGCAAATCGAGAGAAGGGTCTCGGAGCTGTTTCCCGGCGAGGGCCTTGATTGTACGAAAAAAGTGTGCATGATTTCAGCAAATGTCCACAGTAGGCCTACTTCAAACTACAAAGTGTTTCCAAACTTAAATGTCACTCTTATTCCCGAAATCACTTTTAATCTATTCCAAAAAAATGTTGCCAAATATAAAAACGAAAAATTACAAAATGAGTGAATAAAAAGTGCAATAAAGACCTGAAATGCTTGTTGAAGTTCCTCGATCAGCTCCTCTGCTCTGCAGGAATGAGTGTAGGCCTAAAGGGCCATATACGCACGGAATGCGTGCCAGTATGTGGAGGCTACATACTGTGAGCTGGCGTCTCCCGTCTGAAATAAATCAAAATTACGATAGGCTAAGAAAAATAATTATTAATAATAATAAGTTTGTAGTTTGCTTACCAGGCAACTAACCGCGACCGCGTCGCAACAGATCATCTGCCACCTGGTCCCTCGCTGCCTTTGCGTTTGCCCGCTGCACTATATTCTCAACCCCATCATTTGGAGCTGGTACATGCAGCTCTGCTTGCTCTCTCCGGTAATGTTCCAACCACCTCTCCTCATCAAAGCCTTCTAGCACCAGTCTATGACGCAGGCATATGTTGTGCAACACACAGCATACGGCAAAGAAAGATGCTACTTTCTGAGGGGTGTATTGCAAGACCCCACCTGACCTGTCCAAGCAGCCGAATCGGTTTTTGAGCACGCCAAATGTTCGCTCGATTACCACACGTGCCCGTGAGTGTTTTCTATTAAAAGAAAACTCACGCACCGTTGTTGGCCCCTGATATGGCACCATCAGCCAGGTTTTTTGAGGATAACCATTGTCGCCTAACAACCACCCGTCAGGAGGGGGGTCCCTCCCGAAGATTGTAGGTATGACAGAGTTATCCATGATGTAGGTGTCATGGCTTGATCCAGGAAATTTTGCACATACACTTGTGATGTTTTGAAGTGCATCGCAAACTACCTGGACATTGATGGAATGGGTTCCCTTACGGTTCACATAGGCTACACTGTTCACATCCGGAGCCCGAATCTGGATGTGCGTGCAATCTATGGCACCCAGAACTCCAGGGAACCCATACTTGTCCAGGAATTCCTGTTTCATGTTGGCTTTCAGGTGTTGTGGGAAACGTGATGAACTCACGGGCGTGTTGGAGGAGGCTTTTAGTGACCGCATGTATAGCCAGACTTACGGAAGGTTGTGACATTCCTCCAAGTGAGCTGAGGTGACTTTGGAATGAACCACCAGCATAGAAATATAGTGCAACACTGACTTTAACAGCAACTGGCAAAGCAAAGGGACTGGTGACATCGGGCTCGATGTCGTTGCTGACCAAATGGCAAATGTTGGTTATTGCCTGACGGGAGAGGCGCAGCTCAGCTCTGCATTGCGTCTCTGTGAGATAATAACAATATAGGCCTATTATTATTTTTATAATATATATATATATATATATACACACACACACACACACACACACACACACACACACGTGCGCACACACAGCCTTCATGAAGTTGGATTACCAAATAACAAAGAAGAAAAAAGAAGAAGAAGGCTATGGCCTTATACCTGTCAATCCTAAATAATTCCTTTGTTGTCTGTAGACTCTCTCAGAACGGCGGCGGCGTCTCTCATACTCTCTGCCGAGTATATACTCCATTGTTCTCTCTCAGGCTGGACATGTGAGAGTGGTGGTATTTATACTGTGACCGTGATTGACTGACGTCAGGACGTGGAGTAGCGTGTGTGTTCATGTGTTCCCAAACTTCCCATGCACGTGCATTTGTGTACCAACTGCGCGCTCGTATGAAATCAAACATTGCTCTTTGCGTTTATGAGGTGGTCAGACCCACGTCTAATCGTTATGCGCTGAGTGTTTTCAGGTCAAGGGGCTTAATAGCAAATTGCGCAAAGCGAAAATAATTAACATATGGACACTCCCACAATGCTAAAATATTCAGGAACGCGGTATGCCATAATGTGTGTGCGTTCAACACGGGCCGAGTGCGTTCAACACGGGCCGATATGCCTTTCATAATACGAATGTGCGCAGAGCGAGGCCAATTTATGTATCACCACCTGGTAAAACGCACCTTCAAAATCTAGGCCAGGGTGTCTATCCATGTCTGAAGCACGAGGAATCCAATGGAATTGGTTTCAAGTCTCTACGAAACTTCTAAATATTTTAGATCTTTTTTTAGACACGTTTTTTGGACCCCACAAACAAATATATATATATATTTCTCCAAAAAATACTTAGTCTGACTCACTTTTTCACGCTGGATTTAATGGAATTGGTCCTGTTGAAAAAAAAGTTTTGTTATTTGTCTAGCCTCTCTAAGGCCTCTAAGTAAAAAACCATTGGATATTAGGGGCCCATCTTTTAGTATGTTATATAGCTTGTCAGGACGAACAATCTGATATGTGTTTCTCCACGCACGGTCATGTGGTTACCGTGT
Organism: Protomyctophum parallelum; assembly: GCF_964188405.1. Taxonomy (NCBI): domain Eukaryota; kingdom Metazoa; phylum Chordata; class Actinopteri; order Myctophiformes; family Myctophidae; genus Protomyctophum; species Protomyctophum parallelum. The sequence goes on along the minus strand of NC_139716.1, from coordinate 6,103,866 downwards.
GGTTCAGAAAATTAGGGTTACACTTCGTGCCTTACATTCACGAGTAGGTATCGATGAGACGAACACGCCAATATGTATCTCCCCACTCACGGACGTGTGGTTCTCAAAATTAGGGTTAGCATTTCACCATTCAGTAAGGTCACACACACACACACACACACACACACACACACAGAGAGAGAGACAGAGAGAGAGAGACTCTACATCTGACCTCAAACCCTTAAGCCCTAACCACACCAACGGGTCAGTGGGTCACCATGATCTGTGGTCACCGTCTTGACCCTTTTGTGTGGTTAGGGCTTTAGATCGCCATATATGGAGCTGACCTGTTATGACATTCCATGTGTTGATCCACCCCCACCTGACCTTCCTGTTCTCACATTCCATATGTTGATTTGACCTCATCAACCCCTGTACACTCAAGACACACTCCATATATGGCCAGTACAGAATTCATTCCATGTTGATCTGACCCCCCATTCCAAAGAGCCAGCACCCACTCGTCCAGCAGTCTGCTTTCACCCAGGCGGATGCGTGCTTCTCGCCCTCAGGGTGTCGTAGGCCTAAAAAGCTTTATAATCACTGTTATAATGAATCAGTGTGATTATCAGTCACTATAAGTGCCCATTGGGCATGCATATGATGCATTAAAATGTAGTACAACTATGGCATTCATAATACACTTAACAATACTGTGTGCACACCCCATTTACCATTCAACAGCTGAAGTCAGTGAAGTGTCATCTTAAATGACAAATTAAATAAATTAAATAGCTGGGTAAAGCAATATTGAAGGTTTGGATGGTGGGGGCATGTCATTGAGAGTTTGGGGAATGCATTCCACAGGCTTGGTGCAGCAAATATGTGACATGACCATAAGAAAACACCTCTGTGTTTCTTCCATATACAGTAACAGCCATAACAGATTTTACATTTTAGTTGGCCATAACCGTTTAGTTAGAAACCATGTCATCTGGACGGGTCCTTGAACTGCTACTGGGAGTTGGAATAACGTTAGCTCTGATCCATAGTGTTAGAAGGAGGAAAGTAGGCTTTCAACATCTTTTTTGTGTTAAAAACGAGGGGCTGCATATACTCTAAGAAGGGCTGCACAGCCTGCACTTCCGCGGGTGTGAGGGGAAAGGATCAAATTAAGTACCATAGAACTCCTCCTGTGTCCTAACTACGCTATGGACTAGGGCTACTGTTGACGCTAGCTTCCAGGCTAGACTTGGTGCAACATGTTTCGCATCGAGCCGATACTGGAGGCTTGACGAGGTGCGGTGATATGCATATTCTTTATTGAATAATTGCACACAACTGTGCTGTAATCAACGCTATCATCGGATAGCCTTTTAAATCCAATTTCCAATCCCACGGGGACAAGCAAAGTGATCTCAGCGTCCGTCTGAAACTCGTCCAGTGACAACGTTCCGCATTTTAATAGTGCGATTAAAATGCGTTCATTTTTTTAACGCGATAATGTTTCTGTAGTTCATTAATCTCAATTAACACGTTAAAGTCCCGGCCCTATAGTTTATGGTTGTGGGGCTGCAAGGTTATTGGAAAGCTCCAATTGCATATTATTTGACCAGGTCCCTCACACCAGAAACACAAAAAGTCTTGGTTGAATATGCAATAGAAGAGCTTCAACTACTCAACGTTTGAGTATAGTCGCCAATACCCAGTACAAATTCTTATATCTAAGAAGTATCTAAGATTTTTAATGATTACCTACCAATAGCTCAATTATAATGGTTTCAGTGCATCCCTAGTAAAGACTTGCGGAGGAACTTTTTGTCACCCTAAAAAAATCCGTGCGTGCATATTAATGATCCGCCCGTTATCCAACCGCATTAATTAATTGATCCAAATTATGAATCCGCAACCACCCGAAATCCGCATCTTTCAAATTATTATTATTATTTTATGGTATTCCCCGTTAGTGTTTTATTAGTCGTGCGATTGCAGAGATGCGTTGATTTAGCCTACGGATTTGTATTTTGTCCATTCGTCTTTTTTTCTTTGGTGCTGCGCAGAGCTGCGGATGCCGCTCTGGGCTGGCCTGCTCTAACACAACATGACTTTCTCTGCAGGATGATTCTATAAGCGCAGCTCTAGAAGACTCATTTCACTATATGAATTTAATAATTTTGCTTAGAACACAGTAGACTAGACTTATTATAGACTACTACAGCTATGAACTGTAACAGCACAGCAGCCTACAACTGAACGAGTGGGCGATCCTGTCATTACGAATTAATGAATAAAATATGTAAGCCTTGAGGATTTATCACACATAATCAAGAAGACATTTCTATGGGATATTTAGCTACATGAGATTATTATACAAAGTACTCTGTACTCTGGTTTTGGTTTTAAATAAACACATGTTTATTTATTCAAAATAGACGTAGGCCAAGCCTATATAAAAACAGATTGAACACGTGTCTCACAGAAAATACGATGGGCCTAATAGGCCAACGATTGGCCTATTCTATTGGCACTCAGCAGCAACGAAATGTGCAATCAGTCACAGCAACTTCCCAGCGCAAGCGGACAATTGAACAAACTCCAGTTGCCATTCTGGCCAACATTAACAAAATAATAAACAAATTTGAGAATATAAAGTGCCAACTTTAGCAGCAACGAAATGTGCAATCAGTCACAGCAACTTCCCAGCGCAAAGTGTGCACAATTGAACAAACTCCAGTAGCCATTCTGGCCAACATTAACAAAATAATAAACAAAATGTAGCATATATCAGAACACCACCGATACAAACCTCTACCCCCTCAATGTCACCTATAATAACCTATGTAGATTCATACTGAGATGCCCATATAGAACTCACCATTGCTCCATGTACGAGTCTTTAAACTGGCTATCACCTAAATCAAGAAGACACTCACATTGGCTACAATTTATTTTTAAATGTATTTTCTTTCCTTATCCACAGTACCTAAAACAATTTCTTGTCCCATACACACCACACTATAATTTAAGACACACGGACCATCCCTACTTTACAGTCCCCACAAGGATAAAAAAGGAAAGTGGGCGCCGTGCCTTCAAATTTAAAGCTCCATCTGATTGGAATGACCTACCAAGTCCACTCAGATCAATCACTTCCCTCAACATATTTAAGGAATCAATTTTCATACACCTTCTAACGCCGTGCTCATGCTTCTAAATGAACGTACTCTTCTTGGCAGTTGCCCTTGTTTTCCATAAATATAACATACCGACCGATCTGTATGTACCTTCATGTGTTCCCTGCAGGCTTTTACACTTATCCAACATTTCCACTACTTCTGCGATAGGTTCTGGTGCATTCTTGTCAGAGAATGTATGCCTCAACACCGTGTTAAGTATGTGGGCAGAGCACGGGAGCCATGTGTAATTTTTAAGTGCAGCTTTAATGTTAGGGCCAGAGTCGCTGACAAAAACAACTCTGTTAGCTGGAATGTCATACGCAGTCAACTCAGTGATTATTTGCTACCGGACATGCTTGGCTGTTTTCTTTTTATTAGCATCGAACTCAACTGTAGTCAAAATCCGACTCTCGAGGCACCACTCCCCACGGTCGTTCTCACCCACGTAGTGACATATGTAAGACATGTGTATGCCCTCTGGTTGAACTCGTCTGTCCACATACTGTATCTGTGGTCACTGCAAGCCCTCCATCTCCCATCGCTTTCTGGATGACTTCAGCGAGTTTGTCTTTGCCGCGTGCAGCCTGTAGTTTAGCCCTGTCACTGACAGTTGTGGGGTGGGGTAATATTGCACTTGCGTCAACAGTACCATATTTAGCTCCGACGTTGACAAGCGATTGGGCCAGCTGCAAGAATCTTGAGCCGATTACCGTTTCAAATGGTCGAATGTCGAGACAATAAAGGCTCCACTTTGCTGTCACGACGAACATAGGACTTCAGGGTAGACTGTGGTTGTGCTGCAGGCTTATTGGCACACTGATGATGAACCATGTTAGACGTGCCCGTCTTGTGACTATCATGCACATAGAAGATCTCACAACTGTTGCACACGACATATCCAGTGCTCGAGTCATCATCAGCAACTACACTGAACTTCTCCCACGCTGCACTTTTACTCCCCACCTTCTTTTTTGTTTTAAATTTTTAAGTTTCTCTCGCACTTGGGCAAGTTTTGCTGTCTTGTTTGCCTCCATTGTTTTGAAAGAAATGACCCGCTCCCAGCGCACTGCACACGTGTGAGTCTAGGAGGAGGTGACTAATTTGTGCCAGATGAAAAATCACGTTCAACTTCAAATCAATGTATAACAATAAAACACTCGCAGAGACACAGTCACAGACACAAACACAAACACACATATTTTATTTTATGGATGTTTTATGAATTGTATGGATATTATATGGATATTCTATGGATATATTAAGATAACATTAGATGTCATCCATTTATTTCACCCGCAGTTTATCCAATTTTAATTAATAATATATTCCATTGACCCTAAACCGACCCTAAACTGTGGTTAACCGTGGCATCCGCGGCTAAATACGCCATCCGCTGGTCTCTAATCCCTAGGCCTAGACTTCCTAGAGTCTATGACATGGACAAGTTTGTGAGATGCTCAGCTGTTCTCTTGTTTATCTGATTCTCTACCATCTTCTGCATCACGTTCAGATGCTCTGTCCTCCTGTCTGCATCACGATCATAAGATTGTTTGTATCGAGTTCATAAGATGCTCTGTCCTGTAAGATGTTCTGTCCTGTCTTTCCTGTTGCATCGAGTTCTGAGATGCCGTACTCTTCTGCATAAAGTTCATAAAATGTATGAAACTTATAAATGTATTATTCATATGACACTATCTTTCTTCAATGTGTTTGCTGTAAATGTGTCTGTTCCAATTATCGTGTTCAGATTGGCTCTTTTTAAACCTTTCATAATGTACATAGCAAAAACTATAACTGTATTCACATGCAATTCTAGGTGTGTAGGGCCATGGAGGGGTCTTTGCCAGCAAGGGCCAATGATGAGGAGATGGTGATGCTGGCCCAGTATAAAAACAAGGGGGTCACCTACAAGGCTCTGTATGAGTCCACTGACAAGGAGTGTCGATCGTAAGTTTGAGGACCACCTTCAAATAAGACTTAATGCTCTATTGTGTTTTTATCCTCTGTGATGTTGTGCCTGCGCGCGCGTACACACACACACACACACACACACACACACGCACACACACACACTTACTTGCTTCTTGCTTATGGCAGTCCATCGTAGTCGATGATGACTTCATATCTCCCGGGGGTAAGGGGGGGGTTTCAGCGCCTGGCGCGCTCATGCGCCCACATGTGGCGGTTGAGACCAATAGCTGATCCGCACACTTTTCCACACGTGGGGCAGGGGTGTGTTGAGCCTGGGTGGATAGTCCCTGCAGCGCGCTCATGCCGCTGCCTGCGCTTCTCTGCGCGTCTCAGGGATGTCTTCTCCTCCCAGCGGGAGACACCTAAGTTGCAGGAGGAGCGCCAAGCGTCCCGGTCTTCTGCTATCCTTTCCAGGTTTGAGGGTGGAATGTTGCAGCTCTTTAGTAGCATCTTTATGTGGTCCTTGTAGCGCTTCTGTTGGCCTCCTGCAGACCTCTGGCCGGATTGAAGCTGACTGTAAAGGACCTGTCGAGGAAGACGAGCTGCAGGCATGCGTATCACATGGCCTAACCAGCGGAGCTGTCTGTGTGACAGAAACACCTCCATGCTGGATGAGTTGGTGCGCTCATATATTTCTGCGTAGGTCATGTGGTGCTCCCATGTGATACCCAGGATCCTTCGCAGACAGCGGATGTGGAAAGCCTCCAGAGATCTTATATGCCGTCTGTATGGTGTCCAGGCTTCAGAGCCATACAGTAGTGTGGACACACATACTGCCTGGTACACTGCTGCCTTGGTTGAGGCCTTCAGGTTCTTGTTGGTGAAGACCCGTGATCTTAGGCGACCAAACGCGGTGGAGGCTAAATTGATGCGCGATTGAATGTCTGCGTCAACGTTGCAACTGTCTGAGAGGATACTGCCACGGTACTTGAAGTGTGGTACCGTTTCCAGAGGGGTATTAATATCAGTAGGGATAACAGAAAGGTAAGTTTGGTAATCCATCTGGTTAGTCATCTGTAGCTGCACAGCTTTTACTCCTCTGGGAAATTGATGTGGCTGATTTAATGTGGCTGATTCCACCATGTCATTTAGTCATCTCTTCATTCTAGCTTTCGTGCTCTAATAATGAATGCACTATTATGGGCTATGATGCTTGGACTGTTGCATTTCTGCCTACTAAAGTATGCAATCAAACTGTGGCAGTGGATCCCAAACACTGGGTCGGAACCCATTTGTGTGCTGGGGGCACACTCTCATGGGTTCCTTTATATAATTTATATATTACAATGATTTTTATCACAGTAATTTTATGAATAAATAAAAAAAGATCAAAGACACTCCCTAAATTACAAATCAAATGTTTAAGAATTAGTGAAAATAGCTGATGTACAAGTTTCGCGCCGCATCGTGGAGGGAGGGCAGAATCCATTTCTTGCGACCGACGGCCGTCGCGACGGACCTGTCCGTCGGGGGGTCCGCCGGTCCGTCGGGGGGTCCGTCGGTCCGTCGGGGGGTCCGTCGGTCCGTCGGGGGGTCCGTCGGTCCGTCGGGGGGTCCGTCGGTCCGTCGGGAGGTCCGTCGGTCCGTCGGGGGGTCCGTCGGTCGGTCGGTCCGTTTTTGCGTCGCGACCGTCGGTCGCAGGGTTAGGGTGGATGGATTCTGCCCTTGCTGCCCAAATGGTAACTCTGTCATTTCTCTACCGTTTTGGACGGGGGTGGTCTCTTTGGAATCGTGTGGCCCCCCTGGAGGTTTCTATGGGGGTCTCGAGGTTCGGGGACCCCTGGGGACCCCCACGGACCCCCAAATGGTAACTCTGTCATTTCTCTACCGTTTTGGAGGGGGTGGGCTCATTTGAATCGTGTCGCCCCCCTGGAGGTTTCTATGGGGGTCTCGAGGTTCGGGGACCCCTGGGGACCCCCAGGGACCCCCAAATGGTAATGTCACCTGTGGACACTAACTGTAATTGTCTCGCTGTCTCGCTGCTGCGCTGCGCCGCACAGACAGCAGCTTGTGTCAGTTGTGTGTAACATGTGCGTTCATGCCGTGTTGCTGGTATATTATTATTATTATATTTTTTGCGCCGCCGCGTTGTCTCGCTGCTGCGCTGCACAGACAGCAGCTTGTGTGTAACATGTGCGTTCGTGTTGCTGGTATAGATATTATTATTATTATTATATATCATATCCTCCTTCCCAGCCTCCCCGTCCTGGACGGCGCAGAACAGCGTTGGATCGCCGGCCGCCTATCGTTGATCGCCCGCCGTCTCCTCGAGGACCGCCGACGCAGATGGTTTACTGCTATATGCCATAGTGTTTATTATAGCTACTATTATTATTGGGCATTTGCTAACTTAACGGTGTGGCACGTATTATTGTAGTGTACAGTACATTGGGTACAGCGGTCATTCAGGCTTCAGAGGGCTGCTTACAGGGGTGGAATATTCTCAGGGTTGGCTTCACCTGTCTCTTAGCGCCCCTATATTGGTGAACACGCATGTTTGTATTTTACTGCTGTGATTTTCGATAGAAGTGTTATCCTATTTTGATATAGGCTTATTGCAGTGATCGTTGGTGTGCACTTGATTTGCCGTGGCATCTTTTGTGGTCGTGTGTACTAATGTGTATACGATAATCGATAATATATGTGCACTAATCAATCTTTGGGCTGCTTAGGAGATTGGGTGGGAACAAACACTGTGCTATTATCCAGATTCCTGAGGTGGACATTTCAAGAGGAGCTTGTGATTATTGCTTGCCTAGGAATAGGATACAGTGTGTTAAGTTATGAGAAGTTCTGCAGCTTACACGTTGCATTCGGAGAAAAGATTAGATCCATTTAGCCAAGCATGGCATATTTATTATTATATTAAGGGCTCCCTGTCACGCATCATTCTCACGGTGACAGACCCAATACAATACAATCACTGAATGAAAAAACACCGGTCCGCTCCACACACAGGCAGTGGTCATGTGACCCGAGTTACCTGATCACGCCATAGGAGACAAACATGCATCCCATACCTTGCGCCTTGGCGCCTCACAGTGGCACAAGCACAACACTGCATATCACACAGAACAGCAGTACAGAATTACACACAATACACAAGTGAGGACATACATCCCGTCAAATCTCAACACAGTGCCTATTTATATTGCTATTTGCTACGTTTTAATAATTGCCAGTCATACAGTATAAATTGCCACATTGTTATACCTATACATTTACGTATTTTACTTGTATAGTGTTATATTTGATATCCTGCTACATGATTTTATACATACCTGTTTTATCTCCGAGCTTATAATAAACTTTGTTACTTTTCTATACGACCTGCCTGCTGCTGAATATATTCAGAGTATACTCTTCATTAGCAAACTGTAAATAAAGTACTAAACGAAGGAAAAACCCCCGCGGGGATAACTGACGTTATAAGAAGATAACGCCCCTGCATGACACCTCCCTGGCCACCGTATAGCGCATTGACAGGTCTGTCTGTCTGTCTGTCGTAGCATGCAGATAGACAGATAGGGGGGGGGGGGGGCAGTTTGACAACAGCGGCTGACACATGTTCATTGATGATGATTAATAGGCCTACTGTATATGCTACTGTGCTGCTGGATCGTCGATAAATGGACTATAGGCCTACTGGACTTTGATGTTATACTGCACGGATATAAGCGAACCAGTTTATCAATGTTGGATAGTTGGATACCTGCATGCGCTCTTTGCATGTGCACGGCAGATGGAGAGAGAGAGAGAGAGAAAGAGAGAGAGAGAGAGAGAGAGAGAGAAATGAGCTCCGTTCATTGGCTTTATAGGCAAGTGCAGAAGGTTTATAACGACAGGTGCCCACCTTAGAGTAGCCTATATATATTAACTTATTATTATTTTGCCAGCGGGTGCTTTGGCTCTTGCGCGGAGTTGACGCCGTTGTCTATAGGCCTACGTGCCAGGATGATTTTAAATAAATATGTCTCTGTCTCTGCGTCTCTAGAGCTATAAAATATATAGCACACATCATGTGTGACACATGTGTGCACATACACACACACACACACACACACACACACACACACACACACACACACACACACACACACACACACACGCACGCACGCACGCACGCACGCACGCACGCACGCACACACACACACACACACACACACACACACACACACACACACACACACACACACACACACACACACACACACACACACACACACACACACACACACACACACACACGAGATTCTGACAGAATGCAGCGGCGCATTCTTAAAATAAACAGATATACAAGCTTATAGTGTACCATAGCGTACATACCAGCATACTTACCGTTCAATAATAATTAGCATGTATTATTATTAACGAAAAACAAACAGTTTTTTCAAACAGTTGTTTGAAACAACTTCTGATTAGTTACTAACTTTACTAGACCAATTTAAAATAGTATTAGATGTTTTTCGTTAATAATAACTTATGCTAATTATTACTGAACCATTTTAGATGTTTATATTTCACCAACAGGCATGATATGAATTTATAGGAATAATAGGCCATCAGTGGCCACCGGTCGACTCCATTTTGCGCATTACGGCGCCTAGATTGAAATGACCACATTAATCAACAATAGACCATACTGTTCATTGAAAATAGCTGCAAAATCACTATAGTTGTGATGGGATAAAGTAGACCTTTTAAGTATAGTTACCAAGTAGGCCTACCATTAACCCCGCGATGCTGAGCGTGTGTTCCAGCTAAAACTAAGGGTAGGTCTATAGATTTTTAGGGTTAATTATTAGGACCCGATTTTTAATTTCATTCAGAGGGAGAGTCAAGGTATATATTTTATATATAGTGAAACATACATTTCATCGATATCCTTCATCGTCTTCATTTCTTTCATAGTTAAAGCAATTGCTAAGTGGTCTATTGTCTAAAAAAAACACACACAAGCATGAACAGTAGACATCTATTCATCATTATTTATTTCAAATCAAAATACAAACCACTGTCACCAACTCGTCTCGAAGTTCGCGCACACACACACACACACACACACACACACACACACACACACACACACACACACACACACACACACACACACACACACACACACACACACACACACACACACACACACACACACAACGAACGGTGTTGTCAAACTGCCCCCCCCCCCCCCTATCTGTCTATCTGCATGCTACGACAGACAGACAGACAGACCTGTCAATGCGCTATACGGTGGCCAGGGAGGTGTCATGCAGGGGCGTTATCTTCTTATAACGTCAGTTATCCCCGCGGGGGTTTTTCCTTCGTTTGGTACAGTTTGCTAATGAAGAGTATACTCTGAATATATTCTTTCAAATGAGGTTTGGCCTTATATCAAACATACATGCTCAGTATTTTTATTAATACATTTGCAACTATTTGAATAAAGGTTGTATATCAGTGAAGCCACCACAGCTCATGAAACATAATAGGCTGCATGGCTAACAGGGCTTAGTGCTTCCCTATACCATATCTCTCCTTTCTCTGGCTCTATGACTTATACGCCCATGAAAAATGGAAAATATAAATTTCATTGAGTGTATACCATTTGGAATTATACCAATCGGTTGAGATTTGGCAGATTATAGCCAATGTTAAATATCAACTTTTTGCGCACGGGCCATTGGGACTGTGGCGGCGGTGTTTTACCTATAGGACCTCTGCTTGGATTCATGGTGAGTGCGCACCGAAAAGTAATTGGAATATATTTTTCTTGCCACATTATAAACAAGTTTACTTTACCTCCTCACTGTCCTCAGTGTTTGGGACGGGATGTAGGCCTGTATCATGTGCTGTCTGCGTGCATATAGCGCTGCGCTCCAGTGAAATTGTCATTGCTTGAGAAAAACGGATAAGGGCAGCAGGCAGGTCGTATATAGAAAAGTAACAAAGTTTATTATAAGCTCGGAGATAAAACAGGTAAGTATAAAATCATGTAGCAGGATATCAAATATAACACTATACAAGTAAAATACGTAAATGTATAGGTATAACAATGTGGCAATTTATACTGTATGACTGGCAATTATTAAAACGTAGCAAATAGCAATATAAATAGGCACTGTATCTATAGGCAAGCAATAATCACAAGCTCCTCTTGAAATGTCCACCTCAGGAATCTGGATAATAGCACAGTGTGTAATAATAGTAGCTATAATAAACACTATGGCATATAGCAGTAAACCATCTGCGTCGGCGGTCCTCGAGGAGACGGCGGGCGATCAACGATAGGCGGCCGGCGATCCAACGCTGTTCTGCGCCGTCCAGGACGGGGAGGCTGGGAAGGACAAGCTGCTGTCTGTGCAGCGCAGCGCAGCAGCGAGACAGCGAGACAATTACAGTTAGTGTCCACAGGTGACATTACCATTTGGGGGTCCCTGGGGGTCCCCAGGGGTCCCCGAACCTCGAGACCCCCATAGAAACCTCCAGGGGGGCGACACGATTCAAATGAGCCCACCCCCTCCAAAACGGTAGAGAAATGACAGAGTTACCATTTGGGGGTCCGTGGGGGTCCCCAGGGGTCCCCGAACCTCGAGACCCCCATAGAAACCTCCAGGGGGGCCACACGATTCCAAAGAGACCACCCCCGTCCAAAACGGTAGAGAAATGACAGAGTTACCATTTGGCCAGCAAGGGCAGAATCCATCCACCCTAACCCTGCGACCGACGGTCGCGACGCAAAAACGGACCGACCGACCGACGGACCCCCCGACGGACCGACGGACCTCCCGACGGACCGACGGACCCCCCGACGGACCGACGAACCCCCCGACGGACCGACGGACCCCCCGACGGACCGACGGACCCCCCGACGGACCGGCGGACCCCCCGACGGACAGGTCCGTCGCGACGGCCGTCGGTCGCAAGAAAATGGATTCTGCCCTTGCTGGCATCGTGAGCTTGCAGATCTGCTGTTTTCACTAGTTTGGGTCCTGGGCAAACACAATGTTTCTCTTTTGGGTCACGGGCTAAAGTTTTTGGAAACCACTGACTTAGAGTAGTTCCCTGCACTGTACTACATGTAGCTGTGTTGCATTTGTCTAAGAGGCACCGTCTTTATAGCACATCCAACCAAAACTAATAGTAAATTGTTTTCACCCTCATTCACCACTCATATCACTCTCTGTCCCCATGCTGGGCCATTTCTCATTTCACTAACATAGTACCTAGAGGCTAAATGCAAATCAACACATTGTCACGGTGTAATAAGGTATAACATGCTTTCTTGCTGTGCTCATGGAGATTGAGCTCCACATTAAAGAGTGTCTGAGTGTGTCAGTGAGTGACTGAGTCTGTCCTTTAAAGAAGCCAGGGCATCCTCATCTGCCACTCCTCGGGGGCCAGGAGAGCCTGTTCCTGATTCCGCTGTTCCCTCTGGCGCAGAGGTAAGAGTAGTACTACATTTATTTTTCACTGTGCAACGCTTTATGTTGTTTAGAGTAGTTCCTCCATGGTTGTTTTCAAACACAGTCTGTTCTTCCAAGAGTTCTCTCCCGAACGTAAAACTCCCTCCAAAGCAAAGTAGATGAACGAAACTTAATCCATCCCCGTAGCGAACGTAATCCAGTTGAAGGTAGGCTACTCCAAAAGAAGAGGAAGAACAAAACCTCGGATCCTCGCGGGATGTCAAAATAAATAAATAAAAGCAGAACAATCTCACCAGTTGCTGAAGAAGGTCTCGAGCCTCCTCGAACCGTGAGCGCAATCGTTTGTGTAGCTATAGCTTTGTTTAACGAGGTATTAAAGAGAAAACGTATACAGGTCCCTCGTAGACTCCCTGTTTGTTTGTCTCTCCCGGTCAGGTCTCTCCTGGTTTACCTGTCAGGCCGGTAACCGACGCCTACTTTATGGGCGTCAATCCAACTCCAGACCTATGTCACTCAAATGATATCAAATCATAAACATAGTCTTTAAAACCCCCCAAATAATAACAAAATCACAACATAGACAGCACAGAATATATAGGATAGCATTGCCTTGAATATGTTTTGTACTTGAACAGGTTCTGGTCATGCGAGCTGAAGTGCGCCGCCTGCAAGGCGCAACTCTGCTCCGCTGGGCTGTACCAGACTGTCTGGAGGGTCTTGGACACGAACGGCTGGTACTCCTTGGGCACGGAGTACCTTGAGTGCCCTGCCTCCCTGCATGCACACGGTTCCCTGCGTGGCATGAGACGAAGGCCAGGGTCACCTCCATCTTCGGGGAGATACTGAAGATGGACTCCACCAAGAAGGCAAGATTTCGTTATAACAGCACTTATTATCACTCACGTTAAGCCTGACACCCTAGCAAAAATAGCAAATCTACAAGCTCAAAATCCGTTGTGTTGAGAGCTTGTAGATCGGCAGTGAGCCACCACGGTCAACAAAGCATGTGTTGACTTATTCTGTGTAATGGAAGTTGACGTCACAGGCCAGTCCTTTTTTAATGTCTGTTTTGTTATATTTTTCTTTTTAGATGACAAAGAAACCTGCGGGCGCTGCTGCAGACACGACTGCCTGGCTGACCAACGTGGGCAATGAGCATGGGCAGGTGCTCATGTCAGTGCTCACGGAGAAGGAGGGTGAGGGTCTCCAGCCAATGGCAGCCGGTCTGATGCGGTGGTACAGAGGCACACTGCAAATAACAGGCTGATTAAATTAAGAAAAAAAAGAATCAATTCTAGCCTTATTGTCTCATATCAAGCAAATAAATCTGCCAATGGGGTAAGCATTTCTTCCTTGCTTAGAATTCTTAAAACTAGCAACAAAGTTCTACCCCCTGAAACAGCATATCGAGTCTCAAAACTAGACAAAAATGCCTGTTTCTAAAGCTAGGGTTAGCTTAATATAAGCAATGAAGACTATGTTATTTAGGAAAGACGTTCTCTTAATAGGATTTTTTTCCTTAATCCAAAAAGAATAATAAGCCCCAAAAATCTTATAGTAAGAAGCAATTTCTTAAAATAGCACAATGAAAAGTCTTAAATGAAGACACCAGAAGCACTTTTCCAGCATTTATTTTATGCAAACCCTGGGTCATGGGGGGGGGGGGGGGGGGAGACACTTCACAGCTGGGATAGAGCTCAATAGCGGTTATCGAGTATACACCAACCTCTACATAGCTTGGTAAGCCAAAGATAACCAACACACCAACCTCTACATAGCTTGGTAAGCCAAAGATAACTAACACACCAACCTCTACATAGCTTGGTAAGCCAAAGATAACCAACACACCAACCTCTACATAGCTTGGTAAGCCAAAGATAACCAACACACCAACCTCTACATAGCTTGGTAAGCCAAAGATAACTAACACACCAACCTCTACATAGCTTGGTAAGCCAAAGATAACCAACACACCAACCTCTACATAGCTTGGTAAGCCAAAGATAACCAACACACCAACCTCTACATAGCTTGGTAAGCCAAAGATAACCAACACACCAACCTCTACATAGCTTGGTAAGCCAAAGATAACCAACACACCAACATCTACATAGCTTGGTAGGCCAAAGATAACCAACACCTTAGAGTATATATGAATAGAGAAGACATCCGAGTTCTCCTTCCATCCACTTGCATTAAGTTGCTCAAAAGCGCATGAGGCGATTTCACTCCTCCTTCCGGGTAGGAACAGATTGCATTCTGGGATGGATTGGCCCCAAACACATGTGAACGCGCTGCCGTTGACTATCATTGCACGCGTTCACGTGCGTTCCAGGTGCGTTCACGTATGAAACAGCGTTCACGTGTCATCGTGAACGTGCACAATGATCGTCAACGGCAGCGCGTTCATGTGTTTGGGGCCAGGCTGCAATACCTTCATTCGGCCACTATGTCCATTTCGCCTCAGGGTTTCCTCTGGGTGCCTTCTCTATTCATATATACTCTAAGATTGGGGAATTCCTGTCTCACACGGATCACCACACAGGATAGGAGGACAACTCTCACTGCATTGCCCACGTAACTCCAACACCAACAGACAAAGTTGCTGTATCCCAGGTGCCTGTAATGTAACCGCTCGACCTGTATTTGGAGAGGAATGTTTTTACTTTTAGTGATTCATAATATACTAGTAATACATTTCAATTACCTACTATGATACAAAATGAGTTTGTTTATTATGATTATACTCCAAACATGTATTATGTTGACAGTACAGCATTCAGGTCATGCGGGTGACCTGTCAAGTCATGGATCTGCAACCTTTTTGACACGTTTTTATTTCCTGATAGTGTTCATGTATCAACATGAAGTGACATCACAT
This sequence comes from Protomyctophum parallelum, assembly GCF_964188405.1. NCBI lineage: Eukaryota > Metazoa > Chordata > Actinopteri > Myctophiformes > Myctophidae > Protomyctophum > Protomyctophum parallelum. The sequence goes on along the minus strand of NC_139716.1, from coordinate 6,088,435 downwards.
TCAATGCCGTATTGTACTGTATGTAATATTTCCAACTGATTTTGATTGTCTAAAGGCAATACATGACCTTTGTGTTTCATTTATTTTGATCATTTATACATATTTTCTTTCACTTCAGGGTGTATGATATTTAGAATCAAAGCACTAACCCACATATCTCCCAGACAGAAGCCAGGGTGTACTTTGGTTATAAATGTGAGTGGACTAAATGTCTAAACGTTTTGTACAGTATAGCGTTTTTGTATATAAAAACTCTTATCACACTTATGCTGTTCTTATCTCCCGAGGGCTGAGTCATTCCCCCTTTAAACATTGACGTGTGTGTGTGTGTGTGTGTGTGTGTGTGCGTGTGCGTGCGCGTGCGCGTGTGTGTTTGCGTGCACGCATGTTGTGTGTGTGTGTGTGTGTCAGGTCAAAGTACCACATGGATGTATACGTTCGTCATAATGTACACCACCTCCAGTATGATTATTATTTACACATTAGTAACACCAGTACTCAACATTCATGTATAAAATATAAAAGTCTGAAATACAATAAAAAAATAGTAAAAACCACAAATTGTATATTAATGAAATCAACTATAACTGAAATAAAATTAAAAAAATACAAATAAATAAATAAATGGGTAAATAAAAATGAAAGGGGGGGGGGGGGGGGGCAATGACTACGTAGAAAATACTACGGTTGGTATATATATATATATATTTTTAATATATTTTGTATCCCACGATTTTGTAACCCATTTTTCACCCCTGTGTCAATCATCTAATGTGATCCTGGGCTCTACACACCCTCCGCCAACCTGGGGAGAGCAACGGACTTGAACTCATGCTTCCTTCATGCTTGAGTGTCCAAGTTGCTCCTTTACACCTGACAGGGGGGAGTTTCCCTGGTTGGACGTAGCACGTGGAAGGAACACGTTATTCCAACCAGTTCCTTTCCCCTCCATCAGGCAGTTTAGAGACCAGGATTACTGCATGTTTTTGTGAGGGTACCTACCCTAGGGGACACGGGGAGAACATGCAAACTCCACACAGAAAGGCCCTTTCGCCAACCCCGCCTTCGGGTATGGGCACTGATGACGCGGAGGAGGAAACACGCCGCCAGCGCCCACAGCTCCCCGAGCGGGAATCGAAACCAGGACCTTCTAGCTGTGAGGCGACAGCACTACCAACTGTGCCACCGTGCCCCTAAACTGGTATATTTCTGAGTGGAGCCCCTGATTGTATATTTAAGTTCTTCGAGTTTGAGATGTGACGTCACACCTCCAGTATGACAGAACTACAAGTGTGTAGATTCACAGTCAGCTGAAGCGTCTGGACTCCAGTATGACGGTATTAGTCACACCTCCAGTATGACAGAACTCTAAGTGTGTAGATTCACAGTCAGCTGAAGCGTCTGGACTCCAGTATGACGGTATTAGTCACACCTCCAGTATGACAGAACTCTAAGTGTGTAGATTCACAGTCAACTGAAGCGTCTGGACTCTATTTTGTTTTGTCACGTCGGATCCATTAAAGCATAAAGATTATTGCAGGGTAAGTGATTTTAAACCATTCACTGTAGCAATAATCTCTCTAGTCTGGTGTTAAAGGGATAGGGATAGAGAGGGATTTATTTATATTGCTTCGGAGTCACCTGCATGCATTGTGCAGTGACATGCGTGCATGTGCGTGCATGTTGGTGCAAAGCTGTCCGTGCGCGTCCTATGTTATACAGGGTGAACAAGTTAGTATGTTAATGAGTATCTATGTGTTGGTCCTGAGACAAAGGGAAAATGGGGCTATAGGCAGTAATCTGCCCAACAACAGTATAACAGGCCTTTATTCCCATATGTAGACATTTATGCCTCGTATCATACACATAAGACATCATGTATATAAAATCCCCTATAGTTCCCAGATTGACAGCCACCATATATGCCGGAGACACTGTTACTCTTACCCATGGAGTGCTGAGTGACATGCCTATTGTATCATGAAAACGCATGCCATGAGTTTGTGAATGTAACTGTAGTGGCAGACCGTATCAAACTAACTTTTCGCCACTCGGCTGGTCACATGGAAACCGTTTGTGTTTCAAATAACCAACTGTCCAGACTTCAAACTGTTGTTGGGTGTGTTTCCCATTCATTGCACCTGCCCTTATCAACGTGCAGATTGCTATACAACACCCTCCTCCACCCCTCTTATCACAATGTGATAAGAATGAAGGATAAGATATGACTTACTCTCTCTCTCCTTGGGCTGTCTCTGTCTCTCTCTCTCTCTCTCTAGTTCTATCCATCCCTCTGTCTGTCTCTCTCCCTCTGTCCCTGATTTTGATTGATTGATTGATTGATTGATTGATTGATGGACCCTTACAGGACTAACTCTGAGAGGGTACAAATGGAGCCAAATGGACCCTTACAAGAAATTGAGAGTGAAATTAAAACGTTTGAGAACCACCAATATTGTAATTGTGTATACAGTAGCAGACGTATAATATAATATATAATATAACCAGCTCTGACAGTGTGATAAAATTTGAAAAAAAAAAACGCTTCCAAATACGATGGAACCGATTCCGGTTCTTCAATCTCGGAACCGGGTCTGAAAAAGAACCGATTTCCGGGACCCTCCTGTTGAAGACCCATGGTGGTTTGACATTTTTCGACCGCGGTCGAGATCATAGATTTCACAATGCCACGGCAGACAGCCCGGTCCTTCATTGCCATCCCCAGTTCCTGCTGATTCCTGTTGATTTCGTCGACTTAGGTCACATTCATACCAGAGAGCTTTGCTGCGATTAAAACGAATTCTGCTGCGCATTTTCAGAAAGTGCACTTCGTTTGGCAGGTGTGAAGGCTCATTCGAATCCTAATGCGTATCAAAGAACCGCATTATACTCCGAGCAAAAACGGGGGTTTCGCTTCGCTTCCAATCGCACTAGATTACGATTTGGTGCAGGTGTGAATGCAATCCGCAGTAAATAAAGAAAATGAAGCAAACAATGTGGCGGGTGAGGAGCTGAACACAGTTGGAGACGGAGAAGGCATATTTTACGCAGCGCAAAGATGTCCCGTTACCGTGGATAGTAGACGTGGTCGAATGAGGAGACTGAAGCCCTGATCGAAATGAGGACGATCGAGTACATTCATCAATTGCTTAAGAAAACACATACTGCAGTGCAGTGTAATAGTATTATAGCCTACAGAATACTCTGTCTGTCTGTCTGTGCGTGCCGTAAACATGGAGTGCTGTCACTGTGTGGGGACTAGTGGGGACTGGAACTTTCATCTCAATAAACGTGTCTGTTATATCAGTGCGCTCAGCACTGTGCCTGCATGCCCATCAGTGCGCTCAGCACTATGCCTGCATGCCCAAAAGAACAGTGTGTGGCTGCGTGCGTATAGTGAGAGAGAGAGAGAGAGAGAGAGAGAGAGAGGGGTCCAGTCCCAGACGGCACGACACATGCACGTTATGAGTATAATTTTATCACCATAGATTTCACTGTGTTGTAGGCTAGGTTTATGAATGGAACACATTGATAAAGGTCCCCCCTGCTGCGTTTCCAATTGCTGCTACGGATGACAGTGTGAAGGCAAACCGCAGCAAATTAAATATGCAAGAATCCCAAAATCTCCGCCCATACGCATGAGTCTACCGAAGTATTAGGTGAGAATGTGACCTAAAACTAAGACGAAAAATGTTCGTCGACTACCTTTTTTCTCTGACAAAAACTAAATGGAAACTACATGAAAACTAAGCCATGATGACTAAAACTCAGTCTAAATATATTGACGATTTTGTCAACAAATAAAAACTAGACTAAAATGTTAGGAAGGGACTAGTGGAAAAGAGATCCAATATAAGTCATTTTACACTTGGTTGCATGCTGAAAATGGCAGATCTACAAGATCGGCTATTATCAGCAAGTGTAAAAACAGTCATTATGACGGCATCAAGGCCCGCCAAAACACATCTTAGTCGACTAAATCACCTGTACATTTAGTCGACTAAAATCTAATGATATTTAGTCGACTAAAACTACACTAACACTAAAACATTTCGGGTGACTAAAATGTGACTAAAACGAAATAAAAGCCATTCAAGAGACTATGACTAATACTAAAATAGAAATTTGCTGCCAAAAACAACACTGCTACTGATGCATGTGTCCCTAGCGATGACAGAAGAAGGGAAGATATAACCTCATGATCAGCTCTGTAGCAGTGGCCGACAAACTGTGTTCTTCTGGATCGGACTATAGTGAAGAAACACAGGGAAGGTTGCCGTATATTAGAGAAATCGATGGGTGGCTCTTCCAAGAGAGAGATTGACATTATCGGAGTGACATAAGATGGGTTTGTCTAAGGCTCTCCTTCTTCTGCTCCCCCAGACAGAACATGGTGAAATACAAAGTGACAGTGTCCACTGCTGGCACCACTATGGCGTTCACCACCAACACTGTTTTCATCAAGCTGGTGGGAAGGGAGGGTGAGAGCAAACGCACCAAGCTCACTAGCATCATTGGAGCAGTCATTGGAGCTGTCGACTTCTTCCAAGGCACTGTAAGTCTGACGTCTGTCTGAATTAAAGGGGGGGGGGAGGGGGGGGAGTAGTTCAGCCATTTTTGATAAATCTATCTATAAATAAATGCACTCTGTCTCTCCGTACGAATGTCTGTACGTGTGTACGGCTGTAATGCACGCAACTCGAGAACCGTTCGACCCTCCACCCCACAGACTTTACATTCGGCACACGCCGTTCCACACCCCCACAGGGAGTGTAGTGCCCGGTGTCGAGTCGGTCGGACCCACGGTTGTCCAGAACCGCCACAAAAGGCCTCTGCCCAGGCTCTGGACAGGGCCCCTGCCCAGGGTCCATATATGAGCTGGCCTTTTCTGACATCACAACACTCCATATTTGGCGATGCCTGACATATAGGAATAAAAGGACACAGAGAGACAGATACAGAAATCTCCATATATGGGCATAAGAGGGACACAGACAGATGGGTGGAACGTGTACTCTGACACGGGTACAACGGGTATCGCATAGCCGGGTGGGGCATGGATCTCCAACTTCCATCGTTACCGACTCAGCCGGTCAAGTATTTCTCAATCCACCTTCTCAGTGGATTGTCCCGTAAGCCTTGGTGAGCTGGTGCTGATAGAGCTGGAGAAGAAGGCCCTCCTCATGTCGGTCGACTGGTTCCCCACTAAGATTGAAATCGAGTCTCCAGAAGGAGACATTTACCACTTCCCCATCTACCGCTTGATCGCCAATGGACAGACACACCTGTTCAAAGAGGCGAAAGGTTAGTGGGGGTTTACTTACTTACTTACTTAGGCTACTTACTTACTTAGTTAAGACGTCTGGAATTCAAAATGTACTTCAAAACTTCAATGTATGTAAAAAAAATATATAGATTTTGAAAATAGTTGATCTTTGTTATTTTGTAATAATAACCCAAATCTACAACTGGTAACTAGTAACTAAAGTTTTCAAATACATGTATTGGAGTCGAAGTACAATATTTGACTCTGAGATGTAGTGCACTAGAAGTACAAGTATTGGAAATACACTTTCCACCACTGCCTCTAAACTCCATTTGGAATATAGGCCATTGAGGAGTCATTTCCACCCTCGCCTGCATGGGCCATCCACTCCAGCTGTTTCCGCGTCAGTCCCTTTTGTTTAACATCTGGCTCCGTGCTCCTCCTCCTCCGTGTGGCAGCGGTGGCCGAACGGATTGAGGAGCGGTCTTGATACCGGAAGGTCGCCAGTTCGAATCAGCGGTCCGACACGTTAAAAATGACCACCGCTGAAGTGCCCTTGGACAAGGCATTGAACCACTACCATGAAATGTTCTATGAAATAAGCAGGGCCTGGCTGTAAACAAGTATCTGATGCTTAGTCCAGTTACCCTGGGTAAACATAGTACTTTTCCTCCAGGTGTTTTTTGGGTCTCTCTCTGCTCCGTTTTGCCTTGTGGGTTCTGATCATAGACTGTAAAAAATATGGACAAAGCGTTCACCGGGTCTAACATGAACGTAAAATGAAGCCTGAAATGATATGCTAATGACCTGATGTAAGTCGCCATCTTTGGTACCAGCTGGCCATTGGCTGGCTCCGTTTTGGTACCAGCTGGCCCATTGGCTGGCCCAGACAACGAGGCGGGACTTCCCCCTTCTTCTTCGTTGGTTTTATTTTGACTCGAGCGGGGGGTGGATCGGGTGGGCTGTCACTCAGTACCAAAATCACGCCCCCAAGCTAGTCTGTATCGTAAACAAACTACTAGCTACAAAGAAATAACTTCAGCTCCGTCTGAATAACTTCAGCTCCGTCAAGACGATATTTTTTCTTCATACAAGGTAAATTGTATATTTGTATACTTGGCCTACGTGTTAATCCTAGTAGTGTGTAAAAATGAATACCACACTCGCGTTGGATTATTGTTTATTTTGTTCCCCCCAGCAGTGTTTGCTTTTGCTTTGTTCTTCAAATCCTATAGTGTAACGTTAACTTTAACTTTGAATATCTTCACTGTTTTCACGTAGCCTAATGCATTTTATTTGCCTCTTAGCTGCTTCTCTTTTATCGTCACGTCAGATAGTCTCAACCATGATTAAAAAGACTAGCCGTAATAATAAAAGCAGCGTGATATACTCTGATTGTATTAGACATGCAGCTATAATAGTCATCATCACTCATTTTGCTCTCTCTGTCAAGACTTCCACCGGGTTTTGAGCAACTTTCTGTAAATAATCTCTGTGCAGTCTTGATTTCTTATAGTTGGATTGGATATTAGGTTATACAATTATATAGGACTTATCTCTTTCATGAATGGCATATCATTAATATTAGGTACATTCAAGCTATAATTTAGTTGTATGAATCATGAAGGTCTGCTAGGCCTACCTACATGATGATCTAGTAAAAGCATGATACTACAATAAATTTACTGCTGAGGTTTAAACTATGTTTCTAGAATGTAGTTTTGCATTGGTTTTGATTCATTCATTATTTTTGTTATTGTTAGTTATTGTTGTCCAGTCTGGGTTTCATTTTATTTTTATTTATTATTAAGTACAAATAGATAAATACATTTCCTTGACTTTCATTTTAAAATGTGTAGTAACCAACTATTGTTTATGGTTCTCAATCTCAACAGCCATGGTGTCCATCTGGATCATTGGGGACAGCTATGTCCGGCGTGGGGAGGAAAGAGCTCTGGAGACCATGGGGAACAATCTTGGTGTGGATGCCACCAGCTACATCCATTGGTTTGGCTGGGGTGGTCTACGGTGGAAAAGCCTCCTCCCCTTCTTTTACCAGGCTCTACAAGGGAGAGCAGTACCGGATGTTCTCCTGATTCACTGCGGTGGTAATGACCTTGGTGGTGACATCTCAAGTGCCAAACTTGTCGCAGTGATGAAGGAGGACCTGCACCAGCTCCATCTGCATCTTCCACAGATGAAGATAATGTTCTCTGCCATCACTCAGAGATGCAGGTGGAAGACTGGTGCCAATCCGGGGAAGATCGACAAGGGTCGTCGATTTGTGAACAGTGTTATGGCTACATATGTTCATTGTTTAAGTGGCAGCTTTGTTGATCACCCTCACATAAAGTTTGACACTCCTGGGCTATTTCTGCATGATCGAGTTCATTTGACCAATAGGGGAAATGACATATTTTTAAACAGTTTTGCCGAGTCCATTAAAGCCCAAATTCATCAACAGTAAATTGTTCAAGTCTGATAATTTTCTGCTGATGAAGGTGAGTTTTAATGGTGTATTATTTGAAGCACTGAACATAGTTCACAGTGTCAGGCCGTATGTGATGTGTTGTTTTTGTTAATACATATCTATTTTTTTGTCAGCACTTGTGTCCATAACACTGTTCACTCTTCCAAGCTGCTCTTCCTTGTCCCGCACTCCCAGGATTCTGCCCTCCCTCATTCCCTGCATGCCACCCCAGTCTCACCACCCCATGGTCTCTGGCAGATACTGAGAGACTGCTGAACGAGGTGGTGGGGGCGTGTGCACTGTGCACATGGGGTGATCAATGCCTGCCTCCTGTGAATCATTTTTTTTTGTTTTAATTTCATTGTAGGTAGGCCTACCGTATATTTTTCCTGTAAATAAATATTCTGATTTTACCAAAAGCATCACTTCTTCAGTGGTTTTAACCATAACAAATGTACATTTGTACCTGCACTGCACTTGTGTGAGACACAAGTAAAACAAACTCTTAACATGAATACATTACCCCCAAGCTGAGTTAAGTGTCACACACACACACACACACACACACACACACACACACACACACACACAAGTACTCATGAATAATGGTAGCTGGCATTTTTAAACAAAACTAGCAATAAGATACTCAAGACTATGCTTAGTTTGAAACCGAAATGCATTTATTCAAGTGTTGGAAAGTAAATTTTTGTTGAGTGATTATTTTACAAAACATACATTAACCACTTCAGCCCTATATACATTTCAGCCATAAAATATTAAAAGCTCGCATTGTGAGCTTGTAGATCAGCAGTAAAGTAGTCTCAAGTAAATTAAACAGACTTCCTTTTAACAGTAGGGTAGTTCTACATTGCAGACAAATACGTTGTTCCAGGGACACTCCAGATGCAAAGATTTGAGTTAAAATATTGTAGTGTATAATATCTCCTTATATGGAGCGTCGACTTGGTCACAGTTGAATGAATGGAGACAAGTGAGGCATGTCACTTATAGTCCTTTATTAAAGATATAGGTTACATAATAGAAAATAGGTGAGCGCCGTACCTCTAGCAGATCTCCAACAGCACTGAAAAGGCTCCCTTTGTCTCCACCTTTTATATGCTTATTATACAGTAAGTATATTGGCACGCACGGACTTTCTCATCAGTTTGGGCAGAGAGCCAATGGGAACGCAACACATAAGGCCATGATGTCATCTCCAAACTTTCGGGGAACTCCTTGACCAATTACAACTCTCCAAGAATAGTATATGTGCTTAGCTGTGTGTGTGTAAACGTGCGCTCCAGGCCCAGCCCAATCAGAACCCTCCACGAATGTGTTGTGCAAGGTATCTGCCTTGCCATTACCTCATCCGTGTGTAAGTGGAGGGAAACGTATACATTGGTTCGGCGTGCACGTATGTGCACGCGTACTCGACTTGGTCAAAACAACTATGACATATATGAAGTAACGGGTGTGTGTGTGTGTTATGCAGGACAGAACTCTGACTGAAGGCATCTGGTTTTGGTCACTACCACATGGCCTAAACATCCTGAGGCCTCCGGCCCAGGATCGCATTTCTATCTTTGGTCCATAGTCTTTTGCACCTAGTATCTGCTCTTAAAACCCTCTATGTAACATCAAAACAACACCCTTTATACCTGGACATGAAATGCATTACAAAACACAACATTGTAAGTGTGTATAATTGATATAAGTCTAACATCTTGTGTACCTGCATGTGAGTGTGTGTGTGTGTGTATGAGTGTGTGTGTGAGTGAGTATGCGTGTGCGTGCCTGGATGTGTATGTGTGTGTGTGTCTGTGAGTGCGTGCATGTGTGTACACGTACACATGAATTACTCTACAATATCTTAAAGAATATATATATTCAAAGATTTAAAAAAAATCGCAGATATAAAAGCTCATAGCGAGGCACTGAGTGCTGCACTATGAGCTTTTAGATCTGCTATTTTTCAATAGCTAAACACCAAAAGGCTGAAACATCTGAGCACATCTGAGCTCAGAAACATCTGAGAACTTTTCCCACCAGACTTAAATATTGGAAAAGAAATTGAAGCAAACATTTATAACTCAAATATTGGCTTCTGGTCCACTAAACATTCTGAGATGGGGGGATATTAATGGTTTAATAAAACACAATGATGTTAAAGAGCCTAATCCTTGCTTTCTGGCAGAAACCTTGTATTGGAAATTAATGCCCTACTTAGTCATGCAAATGTATAGTGAAAACAAACAGACCTACAAGCTCACAACACTTTGTGAGCTTGTAGGTCTGTGCATTTACTGTCAAAACTAATTAAAAAGAATGGCTGGTGTTAATTAAATATTACTTTTTGAAAACTATTAATAGCTTGTGAGTGACTGAATAACTACAATGGATCCATTGAACATACAAGGTTTCTACCCGAGAGCAACGATGTACATTGTGCAAGTGATATGATTTGAACTATAAATGGAGTCCAAATGGGAAGCACACACACATATCTCAAACATTGTACAGGTGGCCAATGTACATCGGAGGAAGGCAGTTCGCACACTGATCTTGTAAATCTTAGAAGCGCTTTAATAAATATCGAGCTTTTAATCCAGTGTGAGGCTCTGTCAGGTACCTGACAAATACCCACACTGGGTCAAAACGTTGCAAACCTTGATAATGTAATAGTGCTAATGGGAGCTACAAGGTCAGTGTATGATCTATGTCTATGTGTACATTCTGAAAATATATAGGCCTAAATTAACTTACAAAATAATGTTACTTACAGCCACCTTCATGTAATTGGAACACACTGACTTTAGGCTAAAACAAATGCTACAATTAACTCAAATAGTGGTGTGCATTAAACAAACTGTGCACTATATGTAGCTGGAAATGTGGGTGTTGAGTTCTGCGTGACAGTATTGTACATATTATATAGCAATAACTGACTGATTTCAGACACAGCGTTTCTCGTTATTATATGAAGTTGATTGTCCTCCAGTTTTCCTTCAAGAGATGATTGAGGTCCAGTGTCCGGTCTAGTCTCCGCATGTGTCTCCAAGTATGGCACAGACAGATCGTGGTCCAGTCTCCGGTCCGGCCACCTCTTGCGTCTCCCTTAATAAGACAGGCTGTGAAAGACAGAGAAAGTGAGAGAGAGAGAAGGAGAGAAAAGAATAGAAGAAATAGATAGCAGATAGAAATAGAACACAAGAGGTTCAGTAAACATACTCCTAGATGACAAATACACATTGTGTATTATTCATAATTTAAAAATATACATTTTAAATTAACATTTATAGCATAGGAGATTATTATTATATGTGTGCATGACTTATCTTAAGCCTCTTCTGCGCTGATGGAAGGATCTCACGTTGATTCTCAACTGCAACAAGCACAAACACCCAATTAGAAATAATACAGAGAACAGCACTGCATCATTTAACAATATCATCTTGGGAAGATTTCACACAGGAATGGAATGAGCAAATAGAAGTTGACTAACCCTGCAACAGCGATGGTGGAATGACGCCTCAGTCTCTGGTTGATGTCATCGTAACTCCTTTTACTACTGTCCTGTGAATTACTAGAGAAAAATGTAGAGGAAGAAAAGAGAGAGAAACTAGAGAGAAAATGTTTTTAGTGGCAGGTATATTGGCATATTGATTGTCTGGGAGACACAGGGCTCTATCTTGCACCACGCCTTACCCCTAAACTTATTTGCAATTTGCAACATAAGATGGTTATAAAACTAGCCAATCTACATCTACACATGAGCTTGTAGATCAGCTATTTGAACTATTTAAAAAATATTTAAAGTAGTAAGCAATGGAAAATACATTTAGGGATTTAGGGTTGGCACAAGATATAGCAGACAGTTTAAATTAACCTGCTTGAATCTACCCCTAATCACACATAAACACGCATATCAAGTAGGTGCAAATGTGAAAAAGACACAACAGGACATGCAACATTTATATACACAATACAACATAACATGCGACATATATATATATACACAAATAAAAATGAACATACTTGACGAAAAGGTTGAACTTGACAAATGCACAACACACAGACCACAGAACATGCGACATGTATATACAAGTATAAATGAACTTGACAAAAATAATAATACACTATACATACAGAACAGACTAACTAAATGACAAGACCCTGTGTGGTTGAATGTCTCAGGAAAGTTATAACACAGGAGTGTCTTTGAGATATACAGTAGGGGTAGATTCAAGCTTCACTGGGGGGGAAAAACACCACATACAATATATAAAAAAATAAATATATAGTGCATCATGGAAGTAAAAAATACAACAAACCACTAGTACACAAATGCAGCAATATTCAAACTTAAGTTTGAGAGAAAAGAAAATAACTTTTATTGCATTTCGGTAACTATATACAGACATTAATTTGGTACATTTAGAAACACATGGGAACTATAGAACATGCGTAACCTTTGACAAATGGAGGTGGGACTAATTCAAATGATAGGCTACATAATATTGTTCCAATATCTACTTGTGCCTCTTTGTTGCAGACTCCAAAAGATATTGAACCATTTTGTTGAGAGAAAGTAAATAAAAGGTCAGCATTTTCGCCAGGTTGGACTCAAAAAAATTCAACAGCTGATTATAAAATGAATGGAAACTTCAGATGGGCAGGCAGTGTTTCGCTTTCATGTTGAAATAATGACTACTCAGGCCACTTTTTTGCTGGCTCTAAGAGATATTTCAACATAGGAAACCAGGGTTTGATTTGTGTCCAATAAACAAAGTCAACAGCAGTGTTAAATTAATGTCAACTTCAGATGGGTGGCCAGTGTTTGGCTTTCATGTTGAAATTATGACTGCTCAGGCCACTTTTTTGCTGGCTCTAAGAAATATTCAACATGGGAAACCAGAGTTCGATGCGTGTGTTCATGAATATTCTGATTTATGGCAAATGTTAAATGAGGGTGCAAAGACATCAAACAGGACATGCTACATTTATAAATGCGCAACAACAATATGGCACTTGACATGGTCACAAATGCACAGAAATAACAACCACAGAACATGCGACATATAAATGAACGTGACAAAACAGAAAAGAACATGTACATACATATAACATGACAAAACAGAACATGCGACATTTAAATTTACAAAACAGAAAAGAACATGTACATACATATAACATGACAAAACAGAACATGCGACATTTAAATTTACAAAACAGAACACGCTACAAAACAGAACACGCTACAAAACAGAACATGAAGCACATAGCACTCTCATTAATCACCATAAAAATGTACTAATTTGGTGAATTTCCTGCGTACAAGTTTGCCTTGCTTAATTTGTTCAGTCTTCCTTCTTGCCAAATGATTCAGTCTGATTTTGCAGAACAAGGAAGATGCCATCTTAACCAGAACATGTACATGGTTTGATTCAACACACGTATCGAACATGTGGTCATGTAATTTGGGGAAAAGGTTTGTTCCTAAACAATATTTCATTACTTGGCTTGCGATTAATGACGTTGTTCCTCGTCCTTTTGGAACCTCCCCTTTGTTACGATTCAGCATCCTCTGAAACAGAAGCTTGGTGGTCCGGCTAACTGCAAGAATGCCATCTGATGGATTCTGTAGGCCACCTCTGCTCTTTAATTTCACAAAAGAATCTTCTTCTTCTTCAAAATCCTGTGTCAGTGCCTCTGTACAAGCCATACAGGTGAGCTTCTCCTTGAGCTTTTTTGAGATGAAGCCTGCTATGTACTTGATGGCTTCTTCCTTGAATTCTGAGAGGCTGTTCACATCGGGGAGGTCAGGAATGTCATCATCTTCAGGTAAAACCATTTCCACAGGCTCCACATCCATCCGGCGTGAAATGTTGACATTTGCTGGTGTTGAATCCAGGATGTCTGGGTCGTCACGGGCAATCAGGATGTCTGTGTTGTCAAGAAGAAGACAGTTGCCTGTGCCCGTCTTCACCTGGTGCCTTACAAGGAGTCGTTTGTAGGCCGCACGGAACTGTCTGGCATTGGGGTTGTTGTTAAACCCCCCACGTGCTCGGACCGCAGAGAAGAACAACTCCAGATGATCCTGGCTCAACTTGTATGTCAGAAGGTATCTGCACGGTGCACTTGGTTTCACCACAAGGTCTTCATAAATGTTGAGCACACTTTGACCACATGCAATGAAGCCCAAAATGGGAGTCTTTTTCTGAGTGGCATGCATGTAGACCCAGTTGTTCTTTTTGTCTTTGATCTTGAGCCCACGGAGACATGTCTCTGCTTTCTGTAGAATAGCCCTGGCACGATCAACTGTTGTTGGCTTGATAGGTGCCTTAGATCCTTTACCCAATGGATTACGGCTATTAAGGACATCAAAAGCGGCATCAATGGTTTTTATAAACTCTACTGTAGCCGCGCATCCACTGAACTGGGGTTTTTTTAGGCTTTTGTCACAGTACTCTAGAGTAAGGATGTGACGGTTTCCGGTTCAACCGGAACGATCCGGTTTCATCTAGTAAACCGGATTAATTTATTTAAACCGACCGAACCGTATTTTTATGTTTGCCGGCGGAAGCGGTCGCAACGCTCGCCGCGGTGCTCAAGCTCACTGCTGGCTGCCTGTTGTAGCCTGCAGAGCGGCCAGCAGCCCAGCACACACACACCAGGTGTCAGGTTTCAAGTGAATGGGGGCAGGGGGGTGGAGCTGGGTGGACCACGCAGTGTTGTTTGTTTACAATAAAGTTTCAATAGTCACTGTACAATAATTTAAAACAGTTGTCATGTTGCACACAATCAATTTGGTCATAGCAGCCGCCTGTAGAAACCCCTCATCTCCCCAAGCAGCAGCCCACAGTTCCCGCAACATGAGACCGCACAGTGAGCATGCTATAGCATTGCAAGAAGCTAAGGCTTAGCTGCTAAGCTAACACAACACCAGCCATGGTGGTGGTGATGTTAGCTAACTTAGCTAATAGCTTAGCGTAGCTTGCTGCTGCTTGGCAGTTCCTTCATCTCTGCCTGTAATTTCTTATTTTGTTACCCTGACACCGGCGCTGCAAAAACAGACAGATCTACAAGCTCTACAATCTCAACTCTTAATAAACTCCAGCTAGTCCCACTCCGCTTAACTCCAGGCTGCATGAACAGTGCTCCGTTTTCTGCCCCCCCAATGTCGCAAATCTGGGAGTCTTAAACTTCAATGGCTCTTCTGCACAGCGCAGCAGTAGCTTTGCGTTAGTCAAAACTAAACAGACAGCGAGACGAGCATGTCGACCGTAGCAATGAATGGAGAGACCTATTTGGAATGATTAAATCCATTATTGGCCTGGAGTAAGTTACAGCCTCGCCTCCTCCTCCTCCTCCTCCTCCCTGGCACATTAGCCATGTGCTATATATGACGTTTTGTTTACCCTGCGACAGGGGAGAGGGGTTTATCGTCAGCGAAAAGTCAAGCGGCCAGTGGCTTTAAACAGTAGGTACAGTTGCTCACATTTGGACTGGACACGACAGCGATATGTTTTGGACTCTCATGGACCCTATATAGCTGGCCTGGTGCAGATGCATCACGATGCGTTAATTGTTTAATACAAATACAATGCTTAAAGAATTGATCCCAAGTAGGCAAGAAAACACTATGGCTTGTTTCCATTTGTGTGAGCATTGAGAAATAAAGACAAATGTGTTAAATCTGTCACTTTGTTGTTCAAATTATGGTCTTTACACCGCTATGGAAAAAAACGAAAATGACTCAAGTGCGCCCTCCAGCGGCCAAAGTCGGTTTTACCGTTTCGGTCGATTTTTTATTCAATATCGACCCGGTTTTGTAATTTTCAAACCGTCACATCCTTACTCTAGAGCATTTGCAACACTGTCGCTGAACACCTGGGCTGCAAGGTTGACCTTCATCTTTTGCTGTCGCCACTCAATGTGTTGCATTTTCAGATTGTTTCCAAGCCGCAGACCTTCATTTTCTTGAAGTGTGTTTAATTGCTTAATGTACTCCCATTTGATCTCCTGCCCATCTTCGGTTTGCATCACTTCAGCTGTAGAAAATGCATTTTGCAGTAATTTTAACATGTGACATGGATCCAACAGCACGTGTACCTTTTTGGGGGAAGCAGGGGGACCTTCATCATGTTGGAGAGCTCCTTCATCAGGAAAATCAAAATGTGGTGTCATGTTTGCGATGTTAATTTTGGCACCAAGATGTTGGAGCATAGAAACGTTGCAAGATGGTCCATCACATGTCAGTGACACAACCTGGACTCCAATTTTGTGAAGGCGAATTAGGCTCTCACGGACAATGTTGGCCCTGTCTGCTCCAGTCAAGCTGCTAATGAGGAAGTATGCAATGGGGATTTTCCATGAATCGTTGACCGATACAACCATGAGAACCAGTGCTTGCGTGGCTACTGTGTTTTCCATTTCACCGGTACCAAGGTCAACATAGCCATGAATTTCATCTCCACCAAACTCAATTTGCTTGTGAATGTACATTTCATCAAGCATCAGTGAGCAGATGGTGTCCTTCCCCTCTTCCCTTTTCTTAGCTACATGACTTTTCAGAGCCGTGAAGGATGCCTGGGTAAATCCTGGGTCTGCCTCAACACTGCTGTACCAATCACGAATTGTTTGAGGGTGTGGCAAAGCTTTTAGGAACTCCTTTCTAACATAATCATATGCCCTTGCAGAGTAAAAGTGCAATGTAGTCGCAAACTGTTTGAGTTCCTCACAATAAGCTGACTTCTTCTTCTGTTGCAATCTATTTATAATAAGTTTAGGAACATCACTAACAGAATCCAGCAGAGCTGCACATTCACTTGAGATCATCAATTTTTGCTGAAGAATCTTTGTAATTGATTTCAATGAATTTACTTTTGATTTCAATCTCCTTGTCTGCTGATTCCTCAACCTAAGCTTTTGCCGAACTAAACCAAGCTTAACCTGTAATTTAGCATTCTTACGTTTCATTTTTCTAGGAGACTCAGACTCAGCAATAATCTCAGGAACCACAGGGATGGGTGGACTATCCTTGAAATACCCATGATCACACGCAATTGTTTTTGGATTGGCTCTACACTCTTCAACAAAAGGATCGTCGTCAATCATACTAATGTCCTCATGATACACACAGTCAACATCCATGTTCTCACTCTCGGTGTGTTGCATCACAACAGCATTGTTGTCACTTACCTCCACAGCCATACTTACCGCCCGGGTCCGTGTGGGCCTGAACGCCTTCTCCTTTGTCAAATGTGCCAGCAACTGGAAAATTGTAGGTACAGCATCAGCCTTCAGCTTCCTCTGGCCCTAAATAGAAAACACGACCAAAAGAGTAGGTGCATATTATGTGATTTAATTTACCTACCCTCACCATATATGGTGTTGGTAGTATTGATTTAAATAGACTTGTTAAGGGTGTGTATCTTTTTTTTTCTTCCTGGAACATAAACGTATAGCGTAAAGTGCAGCAACAGTGCACTTTAACAGTGCTCTTAATTTACATTCCACAGAGCAGAAGACAGCGATCGGATGTGTTCAGGTGTTTAATAGCCGGGGAGCCACAGGCCCACGGAATCATGAAAACCCCCTAGTTTGACATGTCACAATTGTCACATGCTACTTAAAGCATGATGAAATGTGGGAAATGAATTCCTGTACTCTCTACATCCAACAATGATGTTATATATTTTGGCATTATATAATGTCATGTTATTTGCCATGCTGTGAACATATCCTCAATAACCATCTTAAAACAGCCTGGTATACATTAATGCTCTGCGGTAATATGATCCAAACCACATGCTGTTATTATCAAGAAAATAGCATCTGAAACATCACTTGACTTTACCACATTACTGGCCAGATCAATATTAAACAATTGCATTATTCTTAACACAGTTAAATAGGGAATAGGGTGTCTGAGCCACAGACACCCTCCTCAATGTCAGATGGTAGTGGTACTGGATCTAATGGTGTTTTACCATTCATCAATTCAGGGAGATTGTACCTTACGGTCTGTGAAGAACTGATCATCCTCGAAATGCTCACTGCAAAGACGGGCATAGCTTGTAGGCTCCCAGTTCGCTCTCCTCATCTTTGACACCCATAACTTCTGCCTGTCTTTGTCGGTTCCAAAACTGTGAGAGAGAGAGAGAGAGAGAGACACACACACACACACACACACACACACACACACACACACACACACACACACACACACACACACACACACACACACACACACACACACACACACACACACACACACAATCAGAGACTGGGGCTAACCTTTGCTGTAATGTCATATCCGACCAAGATACTGGTTTGACCTACAGTCTATGGTTTTGATTGATTGAAACATTTATTAACAGTTTGTAGAATTACAGTAGCCTACATTTCAAGCACAAACTCAATACAGAGACTGTTAACTGTGAGTGGACGACCCAATTAAGCATTACACTTGTTTACAACAGGGTCCACATTGTTCAATTCATCAAAACATTTAGAGACATACAATTAGACACTTCTATATAGTTAATGAACAGAACAGGAATTCATCATAAAGGAAGCAAAAACGGAAAAGATACAGTGAGGGGGGGACTATTATGCTATAAAAAAGGCTATCTATACAAGCTCTCAATCATAGACTGTAAAAAAGCTGTAAATGCACGACGTCCACGACAGTATGATCATTGCAACAGATATATATCACAC
Organism: Protomyctophum parallelum; assembly: GCF_964188405.1. Classification (NCBI taxonomy): domain Eukaryota; kingdom Metazoa; phylum Chordata; class Actinopteri; order Myctophiformes; family Myctophidae; genus Protomyctophum; species Protomyctophum parallelum. Next base: position 6,069,974 of record NC_139716.1, on the reverse strand, counting down.
ATACTACCGTGTGAATGTGAACGCACCATAACAAAGCATCATGCAATTGTAATTGTGAATTTATGAAAGGCCACAATTATAGGCACACTATACCACGGGTGCAATTAGCCCCTCTCGGGACCCTACATAAAACTTTTCTGAGTCGTCCAAATGGCAGAAACTTCAGTAGCATTTGGGTTCTGCTTGGAGGGCTAGGGTGCAATCAGCAATGTGTGTCTGCTATTTTGTGTAGATTAATTTATAGCCCCTCGGCCCTCTCGGAACCCCCTGAAACTTTACTACCATTGGGTTCTGTGTTTCATTAGGTTACAGTCTATGGTTCTGACTCGCGGGGCTAATTAATTTAGTACACGATGACCCCAAATGAAAAAAAGCCAACATGCTTTATGGACAATCGGTTTAGCAGCATTGCATTGTAAATGTAGGCCTATACTTCCCTATGCCTGTCCATGCAAACTGTAAATAAAGTATTCAATCAAACAAATACAATAAGAACAGTTATGCTTTTCACGTGAAAAGCGTAACAGCATCGAATAATGTTGTATCGCAACGGTGCGAGTGCGACAAACCACCATGCCACGCTTACATATGAACCATATATGAACCAGTTGTGGAAACGGAGAGCGAGTAAATTACGTATTGCATATTGTGATCGATAACAAATGGAACATAACATAAAACTTACCAGAACAGTTGGGTGCCCAACGGTTTGCCACAGCGGTTTGTACATCCAAAGGCAGAACACGAGGGCATGTTGGCTTGCTCCTCGTCGAATCGAAGTGAGAAATAAAATCGTGCAAAAGCGGTGGTTTAGGGCGGGGTAACGTTCGATCCAAAAATAAGTCAACGTCTGATACAATCAAATTATAAAACCAAACTTTTGTTTCGGAGACAAATTTGTACAGTCTACTATACACCTGCCCTGAAGTTACTGACACTCGGATCCGAGTCCAGACACGCCTACCTCCCTTGAAGCTCGCACGTCAATCAAATTCATCCCAAGGTAGCCACGCCCCTCAAAACATACTCGACTTTATGGTCATTTCTTTAATAAATGGGACCATAATTTTCCAAAAAGAATATTATGACATGAGAAATGAGACTTTAAACTAGTGACTGGAAGAAGAAAGTATTCATGACCATGTTTATTAAGGTAATACAGTCTAGGTGAAGTTGGGCCAAAATACATGGGCCTCTATGGAGCTATGGGGCTTTTTGGGTCCAGTACAGCGCCACAACAGGCCATTATATGAACTACCGATTTCAAATGAGGCTTCACGAAATATCTGGCTGACTGCCCCCCTGGTTCTGATCCGTTAGTACTGGGGTTCCAATAAAGTCCAATAAAAGGCTGTAGACGTAAACTCAATGGGACCTTAAGAAATGGCAACTTTAAGAAATGGCATCTTTAATGATTACAAAATGGGACCACGTGATATGAATAGACAGCAAATGAATAAAAGCAGATACGACCTGTTATTTTGCGAGTCCATCGATTCGCTCCATATCAGTCCGTTGGCCGGGCGGGGCCGCCCCTTGAAGCGCATGGCCAGCGCTGTCGTTGCCTGTCCTGGAGACTGGAGAGCTCTGAACGTGTCTTTACTTTTTCAGACACTATATATAAATCTTTCTGTCTCTCTGTGACCTTGATAAGCACAAAGTAATGGTTGTTGCTCCCAACGCGGTACACCAAAGGTCTACTTTTTACCATCAGTGCCATGTTAGTGCCTGTTTGGATATTGCCGTGTAGCTTTTTCGTAATGTGTGCCCAACCCAGCTCCATTTTCTCCTCATCAGCTGTACCTCTACTGGTTCTTGTTTGGTGCGTGGGGGCTGTAAAAATGATTTGGCTTCAACGTGAACTGTCTTGTCACGGGTGTATTCCTGACGAAGACCCGCAAGGGTCGAAACGTTGTACCAAATAAAAATTGCCTGGGAGCAGAGAAACAGTGTGTGGACATCCCTTCCTTTTCATGTTTGCTCCCACCACCACCCCAGCACCACCGATGGGCTCTGTTATTTATGTTCCCCAGGATACGTTTTAAAAAAAACTTTATTTGGGAGTGATGGATAATTTAGCCTCTTATGTAGGCCTACAATAATGAGTCAGACTGACTAAGGGCTTTAGAAGCTATTAGTGACACCCTACCAGGGGTGTCAAACTGGTGAGCCCGCTTGCCTTTTTTTTTTTTTTTTTGTATTAGCTAAAATTTAGGCTAATAAGTAAGGCTGCATGATATATCGAACATGTACCTTCATCAAAGTGGAGAATATAAGTATAAATCAAGTTGAGCAAAGCCACTCTTCTCTGCCCCTCTCTCTAACAGACACAGTTAACGATCGCTTGTTAAAGGACCACTTCACCACTTTTCAACCTATCTTCATATAATAGGTCCTCACTAATAATCATGAAAAAATTGCGCAATTTTTTTTCTACTCGGTCTGTGTCTCATAGGAGGACTGTGGGAAGATCAGAAACCGTCTTCCGTGACATCATCGATGGGGAATACAAGCTAATAAAAATGGCAGGCTTTCTAGTCCTGACAAGTTGCAATGTGAAAATGGAAGCCATCATTCTCACGATAATGAAAATCTAAACATTTTTGTAAAAAAAATCTTGTTTAAAAAATAATCTGCCTAATGATGATGTCACTGGAAGACATAAGTTCTTCTTTTATTTTCTGTTACTTAGTTTCATATTTCGTTTGTTTAAGATGGAACTATAAAGATATTTGAATGTAGAACATTGAATAGTTACTTTCATTTTCTTTGCCTATACCCTATTTTGAATTAGTCTTAAAGCAAGATTCAGTTAACATGCACCTTATTTCTTAATTATTATTGTATTGTAAACTGAGTGCCTTTTTATCAATAAAACTTTGATACAACATAAGACTGGAAAAAACTCCCCGCCTGGATTCGTTGAAGAGCAAGACAGAACCGTTGATTCAGATATGACCCCCTGCAGGTCTAAATGGGTTGAGGTTCTAAACCTACATATTATCAACACTGAATATCAGATTTAAATCTATTCTTATCTTTTTTTTAATTTTTCTTTCAGCTTTGAGACACTTTGAGGATGAACATCCTTTGTCCAAATTATGCAGAGAAAAAGAACTGGAGAAGAGAGCAAAGGACTATCCGTGAGTCTGATCTGTAGCATACTAGTTCTATCAACGTTGGGTCTGCGTCGGAATGCCACTCTGTTCCCGTGCAGCAGGTGCTCCGAGGGTTTGATTAGGCATCGGTCTGTTATAGAGCGGAGTGGTCATTATCAACAAATAACAGACCACCGAATGCTGCGATTGACCAATCAGAATCAAGCATTCAACCAAGCCATGTAATAAAAAGACATATCAGACATTTTTTTCCCAGCAGTTGTGGGGAAAAGTACTCAAATGTTAAGTAAGAGTATCAATAGGCCTACTGCAATGTATGCAATGCTATACTCCCTTACAAGTAAAAGTCCGGAATTCAAAATGTACTTGGTTAAAAGTACGAAAGTATTGGCATCAAAATGTACTTTAAGTAACAAAAGTAGTTGAAATGTTTAAAGGACTGAAGTGGTTAATGTATGTTTTGAAATAATATTAAAAATCTACAACTAGTAACTAAAGTGTTCAAATAAATGTATTGGAGTAAAGTAAAAGTAGAAGTAAAAGTGCTGGAAATTGGAAGTACTAGTAGAGTCCACATTATCTCAAAATTGAACTGAAGTAGCACTTAATTAAATCTACATAGTTACTTTCCATCACTGTCAAATATGGGTCCATATGGCCTGGCTACACACGTCAAACTCAAACTGGGGTGTCCTGGAAATGAAGAACAGGACACAGGAAAAAAATGGTTTGTCTGCATGGTGTACGTCTCTAAATGTTTTGATGAATTGAACATGGTGTTGTAAACAAGTGTAATGCTTAATTGGGTCGTCCACTCACAGTTAACAGTCTTTGTATTGAGTTTGTGCTTGAAATGTACTGTAATTCTGCAAACTGTTAATAAATATTTCAATCAATCAATCACATTACCCAAGTTCAAAATACTACACACTAAACCCAAGCGTTTAGGTTATAAACAGTATTAAACACTTATTTGTAACACTTTTTAAACGTGTCACAGTGTTTGGATTATAAACAGAAGAACATGTTTAATCGCCTGTAACACTTTTTAAACACATAAACGTGTTTAGTTTTTACAATCAAAGTCAGTCATAGGTGTTTAGAATTTGAACACTAGGGGGTCGATTATGCAAGTGGAACAATATTACATATAATATTACAGTTTTAAGAGGTGGGGGCGTGTGGAATGTCATAATAGCAATTATGGGCATGGTAAGAAGCGCTTTCGACACCCCGTGGAGTGCGCAAAACGGCCTTGAATTAGTCATGGGAGTGTTTAAGGAGTGTTTGAGACGTACCCAATCAACATGTCCGTACTATTCTCTTTACCAGTCAGCTGATGTCACATACGGAATGCGCCCTTTGGGGATCGTGGTATTACATTTCTTCAGGCTGGCACCATAGAAGACATGACATGCCTTTGTCACATTTGGGTTAATTATTCCTATTGCACTGCATGCTATCACCTTTATGCCTCAAAAGAACAGACCCACCTATACCTTTCAGATCGGAATGGAACTGCGAGTAGATAGCAGCATATTGGCAAATTGGCAATCCATGCGTAATGTTCCCAGAATCGTCTAACCCCCGAACATGCAAGTTCGTTTGATATTGTTTAATTCGATAACGATAGAACCATGTACCATACAGCGAATGAAAGCAAGATTCCTAAGGAATATGGAGATTTTTACATTTAATAAAACTGTTGAGAAATGAGAGAACCATGTGTGTTTATAGGCTAATATCAACGTTTTTTTATGAAAGACAAAAGGGCTGTGAACTTAATTGGAAGAGCTCAATCACCATCCCGACACGGAAGAAATATAGCCTAGTGCATGCATGTATATGCACTGTTGCACTTGCACACAGTAGCCTACACACGCTCTTTATTTGTTTCTATTGAAAAACACCAGTAAAATAACGTTTATTATATTTTATTTCATTCAAGTCACGACGAAGGAATGAGTTGAATGCGTGCTGCGTAATGCTGTGGCCCCGATGGTATGGTCTTCGCTGAGTTCGCTCGTAGCATTTTATTGAAGAAGACTTGAATCGGGTGTGATACAGCGTATGAAAGCAAACTTCCCAAGGATTATGGAGATGTTTTTATTTTTTTGAAAGGTTGAGAAATGTAAGAATTATGGCCGTTTCTAATCTCAACATTTTACCAAAGAAAGCCTCTCTCTTTGACGCAGCAGAGAGCTCTGTTGCCATGTCCCATAGAAACAACTAAATAGGTCTATACAAATAATCCCAAAAGAAGCGCATATAACAGGGGTCTGTAACCTATTTTAAATGAAGTGCCATGTTTTTATTTTCTAGATAGTGAGTCTGCCATATCCAGATTAATTTTAATGACACCACATTAAAATAAAAAAACATATTTTGATTGTCCACAAATATAAAGTTCTTCCTTCTTTTTAAATATTTTCTTGCACATTGTTATAATGATCATTATATATCCCCCTGCAGTCAGAGTTCATAGTTTTAATGAATGAATGTGATGCATTGTGAGCTGGTAGATCTGCTATTTTCAAAAGTAATCTTGGAAAAAAGTGACAATTGTGGAATATTTTTTAAACATTGTATTGAAACATTTTAAAACACAAATCTGTCATGGGGGTCACTGGCCCAAAATATTTTTGGATTAGCCGTCCTTAGTTGGGCAAATGCATTCATCTGGGGGTCCTTGACATGGGAATGTGCTGTGTGAGGATCACTGGTTTAAACAACATTAGGAGAAAAGCCCAAATAATCACTTTAGAAACAAGAAAAGCAACCAAACTACCAATATTTACAAGCAACTTTACAGAAAAAGAAGCCGCTTATAATAAACAGACATGGCAACACTCTAGCAGCCTCCCAGAGCCGCTCAAGTGTACAATCAAACAGTGCTTTTTGCGTTTATGAGGTGGTCAGACCCACGTCTAATCGTTATGCGCTGAGTGTTTTTAGGTCAAGGGGCTTAATAGCAAATTGCGCAAAGCAAAAATAATTAACATATGGACACTCCCACAATGCTAAAATATTCAGGAACGCCGTATGCCATAATGTGTGTGCGTTCAACACGGGCCGAGTGCGTTCAACACGGGCCGATATGCCTTTCATAATACGAATGTGCACAGAGCGAGGGCAAATTATGTATTACCCCATTGTAAAACGCATCTTCAAAATCTGGGCCTAGGTGTTCTCGTGAGGTGAACTCGTGTTCTACTGTATTTTATGACCATTAATAAACATTTGGCATTTTATTATTACACACTGGCGTTTATGTTTTAAACGTGTCAAATGTTCCAGGGATTTACAGTGTAAGTTGGTCACATTACCCAAGTTCAAAATACTAAGTGAAGTTGGTTTGCCGGTTTGGTCATTACCCAAGTTCTTCCAAGCCAATTGACTGCTTTCTATTCTTCCTCCATAGGTGGGATATAGCTGAAGAAGGCATTCCTCACTGCATGAAGGCTGGTAATCCTCTGGACCTGCCGTACGAAGTCTGTTTCACCGTCACCAAGAGCACAGAGTTTCTCTTCACATTATCTACAGGGTGAACCAGTTACTATTGTATGAGGGGCCATGAGGCCATTGTTAAAGGAGAATTCCATACTAAAAGGCTTTCTTACCTTTCTTTGTAGTTGTTACGTCCCCACCAAAGAGGTCCAGGTGCTATTTTTTCCATCGCTCAAAATTATAATTTCTTTGTATATATACTCTCTTCATAATGTAAATAATATCCCAAGCGGCACACTTTACTACTTATTTCGATGGAAAAACCTGGACCTCTTTGGTGGGGACGTAACAACTACAAAGAAAGGTAAGAAAGATAAGAAATCATTCTAGCATGGAATTCTCCTTTAATGCTGCATTACAATAATAATTTGATGTGAATATTTTTGAATGTTAATTCACTTTCAAACATGTACTGTATGGGGTCATTTTAAAATCTAAATGTAATGGCTAATGGTGCATTTTTTTATCCAAAGCACACCCATTGTAACTTCAAACTCCATTTTAATCATGTTCATCAAAAATACCCTCATCTGGAAACTATTAAATTCTCTCTATATATACATATTTTAATTTCATTCAAACTGTAAAAAAATAAATCCAGCTTACTATGGACACGTATGCTTGTACTTCAAGCATACACTTTGTAGATGATGTTTTATAGTTTGATTTTTAATATTTAACTTTTAAAACCTAAGTGATAAAACTTTGAAACCTCCCAATTCCTCCATACTTTCACACAGAAACTCGATTCACAATACATAAATACAAATCCACGTTACTGGTGGAAATGCACACTTATGAGATTTTTACTTTGAAATTAATTGTAATTTTTGAGGTACCAGTATTTAATTCAATATGCTAATTGACAGTCCTCTCCTCTATGTTAAACTGTCTTGTGTTCGTCTCACTGATTCACTCCCCAGTCTGGTAGAGCTGAACCTGAAATGTCTGGCAAACTCCAAGGACACGTGGAAGACCATTAACGACATTGCCTATGTCAAAAGCACTGACATTTCAGGTTGGCAATTCCAGTGGTTCTCAAAGTGTGGTCTGGGGGGGGGGGGGGTCACTATTAACCGTCTGGCCACCAGGATTAATTAATCTATCTATCGCGCATTGCCAAAGGTTTTATCGTTCGCAAACCCTTATTTTGAAGAGCCAAACCGGATGTTACAATGACAAAATGCTGTGTGTGTGGAGCTTCAGGGCTCTATACTAGTATATAGTATAGTATAGTATATATACTATAGTACTGTAGTATATAGTATATATTCTATTGTGTGTGTGGTCTGTGGTGCTTCAGGGGCTCTATACTAATAGTGTCTTTTCTGTTTTATAGTTCTCTGAAAATAGCAGATCGACAAGAGCTTGAATTGCCCATCTGCTATGTTAATTATTATTATTATTAATAATTATTATTATCTGCTATGTTCTGCGAAAGCTTTCCTTACAATAGATATTCTATAGAGCAACACCACTTTAACCCTATACACGCATCAGCTATTTGAAAATAGATAATCTATTCTATAGTCAATCAGCTATCAGAAATTTTGAAACAAAATGTGAAAGATTCTGAATATCTTTGAAACATTTTAACAGCACTCATTTTGTTTGGGGGTCCCATGCTAGGCACAAAGTTCCCACAGCATTTAATTATCAATTTGAGAGTTTTCAAAAAGTTTGAGAACCACTTATTGAAAACCAAGTGTGTCAATCATGGAGTATATGAAGTTAGACACAAATAATACAAATTCACATAATCAGGGCCCGAGCACTGCACCAGTGTGAAGCCCTATTGAAATTGCAATGCTTATTATTATTCTTCCTGATAATGAATCACATTTGTGAGGCGCTAAACATACTGAAAAAGGTGCACAACTTTGCACAAACAAACAATACAAAATGGATGCCTCTTGGCTGAACAGTTCACGTAAACTTAGGGAGTGCAACAAACCATGTACAACCCAGATTCGGCACAAACAAGGGACTAAATTATTTTCGCTCCTATGCCACCAAAATGTGGAATGCCCTACCAACAGTCATTAAGACATGTGAATCCCTTGACTCCTTCAAAACTGCTCTCAAAGGGCACCTACGCAATTCGAATACTGGCCCCTGTAAAATCTGAATCCCCCCCCACCGCCCCCCCCTTTTCCCCTCACTGTATAATGTATCTTTTCCCTTTTTGCTTCCTTTATGATGAATTCCTGTTCTGTTCATTAACTATATAGAAGTGTCTATTTGTATGTCTCTAAATGTTTTGATGAATTGAACATGGTGGACCCTGTTGTAAACAAGTGTAATGCTTAATTGGGTCGTCCACTCACAGTTAACAGTCTTTGTATTGAGTTTGTGCTTGACATGTACTGTAATTCTACAAACTGTTAATAAATACTTCAATCAATCAATCAATCAATCAATCAATCAATCAATCAAACATAAAGCAGAGAACAAAGCAAAGCTCCATCTGTCTTGCAGACTACGTGCGGGAACACTGGAAAGAGGACGCTTTCTTCGGCTACCAGTACCTGAATGGTGTCAACCCCATCCTGATCCGCCGCTGTACAGCCCCGCCGGACAACTTCCCTGTGACCAATGGCATGCTGAGCATCCATGGTGGGCGGAGCTTAGAAGAGGAAATTAAGGTGCTTTGTTTTTTTTTGGTTTTAAATTGAATACTTTAATGGCAGAAATGTAATCAGTGCAGGGTACAGTCAAACACACGTCCAATGGGATCACCGGAAAAAAGTCCTTGCTGTCTTGTTTCCATTGAGGTCCTGGGTATTCAATTCATAATCATGACATGAAAAATAACAACAAGAATCTAATCATAAAAAAGTGGTTATTAGGAGCGGAGGTATAGTGAAGTGATACTTTATTCATTGAGACACCAATAGTGTGGGAACTGCTACAACCTAGCCTGGCTCCAGCCCTTGAATTGCTGGCACTCGGAGCTTGTAGATCTGCTATTTTTGAAAAATCATGGAAATGTGGTTCAAGAATGAATATATATTCTTTCAGAGCGAACTCAAATATTTGCCTCTGGGGGAGGGGGAGGGGGGGGGGGTGTGTTCCCTGAAATGGGGTCGGCGACTCGCCGACTGTTTTTTGTTTTGTTTAGAAGCCTTTTTTGTAATCGACCTCAGTCCAAAATGGGGTTCTGGCTATTCAGGGTCTGGTGACGTACACTGTCCGGCGGGGTAGGACTCGTTTGAAAATCTACTGCCAATCAGCGCCGTTTCAACTCGGTGACGTCAAGTAACTTGTGACCGTGTCTATCTGGCTATTAAATCGCCCTATATGATACAGTAAATAGTTCTTTACAGAAACAACAGGTTTTAGAAACATCAAACACATAATATACATTCATCATCCAACATATTTTACCGTGTTTGTTTACATGCTATAGCACTCGTTGACCGTTTGTTTGGTTAGAAACCGGGTTAGCCACATTGACAAAGACGTAATTTGCTTTGCTACAGTTTTGATTGGTTGGTGTGAACCGATCGTCGAAGACTGCCGCTTTGGCAACGATGTATGTATAGGTATGTATAACTCTCTAATTCTAACATAGCTAATGTTTCCAACAGAATGGCAACATGTTCCTGTTGGACTATAAGAATTTCATCAATGGTAAGCAGCAATACCTGATGGCTCCACTGGTGCTGCTGAACTTAACACCTGAACGCAAACTGAGGCCCATCGCCATCCAGGTGAGAACAATTAAGCTTCCAGACTGACAAATTAAACCAATAGAAGCCATTGCGCATGACATCATCCAGAGGTTTTCGTGTAAAACTAATGCTTGGAATGGATTCAGAGTCATGAAAACCCCCTAGTTTGATTTGGAAAATGTTGCCTTTATAGGTTGTCTATGGTGTGGTATACAAAAATGGCAATAGCTTTTTTTCCCGGTGTTTCCGGCAGAGCAGGCCTCTCATTCTGTGGACCTTAATGACCAAATGAATAGACATAGAGAAAACACAAATAAAAAGTACGGCATGACATCACAGGTTAAACTCTATTCCTTGAGCTTTTGGTCCTGTGGCCCCCGGCCTGGCTATAATGTAAACATTTCTCTACTAGACTTTGGCTGTACAACCCTGTATGGGTGTAAGCACACCTAGGATTCCATGCGCGACCAAAAGCCTCTCTTAGCAGGTGTCTCTTCCTGGTTTTTAGACAGCTGGTGGATGGAAATGAAGCTCAACCCATGCGGCAGAATACTGCGTGGTAAAAAAGCTTGCCCCTGTGGCATTTCCATCCATCAGCTGTCTAAAAATCCGGAAGAGACGCCGGCCACGAGCGGCTTTTGGCATCTTCGTGACGCTCAGGTGTGCCTGCGCTGTATGTTAGCCCCTGTTAGTAGTTGTGGTGGGTGTGTCTTTTATTACCCTGATTATCCTCATTGCAAAGACAGCTGGTTGACTTCACACGCCTACATTGTTGTATACTCATTCCTGAAGAAGACCCGGAAGGGTCGAAACGTTGATTCTCATCTCATCCCTTAAAGATGGAGTGCCACGATTTTTTTCCACCCTAAAACATGATCATCAGTATTATTACAATATAAGGGGGAAGAAACTTTTCCAAAAACTGTACAGTATTTGTTAAAAGCATGCTTTTATGTGGACACGCCCAACAGGTCATTAAGTATGCCTGGTTTACCTGGTGGGTGGTGATCCACCTGAACTGAAGCCACACCCACAGCTGTAGTTGTATGATAAAGGGGCTGATAGTGTGGTGTCACTATATTACTGTTTATTTCATTGGCCTGTCAAGGGTTCAGCCTCCAGGAAGAAACCCAAAATACAACCACACCATTGCACATAAAAACAACTCCAGGGTGTCTAATGAAGTAGTGTCACCACATAGACATGTGAAAAACTGGAAAAATACAAAAAATGTATGTTTAATAAACATACTGGGAGCATAACAGACGGTGTGCGGAATCCTACCTTCTTCTGTACTAATGCTGCGTTCGCAGATACAAACGATTACCAAAATAAACATATATATATAACTTTGTATAACTTATAGCTGAAGATAGAAACTAGCTCAATGTTTTTTGTAGCTGTTGCAGCTTTTGTAGCAACTACAAACATTGGATGTGTGTTTGTATCTTCATGTTGGCTTCCATTGAAAAATAATGGTAGACCTATAGGGGCCCTATCTTCATAAAATAATAATAATAAAATAATGGTAGACTTAGGGGCCCTATCTTTAAAATAATGGTAGACTTAGGGGCCCTATCTTTTTTTATAAATAATGGTAGACTTAGGGGCTCTATCTTTTTTATAAATACTGGTAGACTTATCTTTTTTACCCCTCTTTATTATCCCTTATCCCTAGACTAGTTTGTTATGTTTTACTATTTTGAAAAAACATTTTGTTCAACTTGCTGATCTACATTGACATGTTGTGAGCTTGTAGATCGGCTATCGAACTATTTAAAAATAGTAAAACATGACAAAATAGTTTAGGGATAAGGCCGGGAGATATATGGCCCTTATTAGTCTGTATCTGTATAGTAGTAAATTGTTGTTCCTTATACAGTTGAAGCAAAAGCCATCAGAGGACAATCCAATCTTCTTGCCCACTGACTCTGAGTATGAAGTGTGAAGTGCCGATTTCAGTGACCACCAGCTCAACTTTCACCTGCTACGCACTCACCTACTGGCAGAGGGCTTTACACTGTCACTGCTAAGGAATGTCCCCATGGTCCACCCCCTGTACAAGGTAACTGTCACTGTCATTGCTATAAAGGAACAACCTAACCCTATCTCTAACCCATCAGAATTCAATCAAAAAAATTGTTTCAACACAACCAATAAATGCTATCATATCCAGTTCACATTATGAATACATTACCTCATGTCATAATCACGTATGGATACAATTATAAGAGGTTTAACATTGACAGTTATTATCGACTTTTCAACCTATCCTACTATTAATGCGCCACCTCACATTATGTGTATGTGTGTGTGTGTGTGTGTGTGTGTGTGTGTGTGTGTGTGTGTGTGTGTGTGTGTGTGTGTCTGCGTGTGTGTATGGTTGTAATGCACGTAACTCGAGAATCCTTCGCCCCACCGTCAAATTCAACACACGCGTTCCACACCCCCACAGGGAGTGCAGTGCCCGGTATCGAGTCGGTCGGAACCACGGTTCTCCAGAACCACCACAAAGGGCTCTGGTCAGGCTCTGCCAGTGGGCCTAATGAGCCCAGGTCCCCTCACCTGTGCAATGTCCAGCCTCTGCCTCAGCCAATTGATTGCCATGGCAACCCCACAACTGCCAATTTATTACTTAACCAGTCCACTTGTGCAGTCTTCAGGCACAGGCAGACAGACAGATACAGAGATCTCCATATACAGTATGGGCACAAATACAGAGATCTCCATATACAGTATGGGCACAAAAGGGACACAGACTAAAACGGGTGCTATGACAAGTTGACAACGGGTATTATTAGGTTTCCAAGTTGCATCGTTCTCAAGCTTGGCCGACGGGCACGTACAGGTCTAGTTAAGTATAATCGTAGATGTGCTGTCATGGACATTTTCTGTCCTGTCCTGTCCTGGTCCTCTACATTTGCGCACGAGCATTGACCATTAGCTTCATATGCAAGGGCGTCTCAAAGCCCTTTTTTCACTTTGTAGTTTGTACACTATTAGTGTTGTTGTGAAACTATGACCGTGGGTTGCCTGGTTCGACAGAAACAAGCAACTCATGGGTCAGTGTTTCTGGCTTGCCAAAACAAGCAACTGGGTCAGCATTTTTACATAGAAACAAGCTACGAAAACAAGCCCAAGCCCTTTGCACATAATATAGTGTCTATTTGAAAATGACAGATCAACAACCTCACGACGTGCCGGCACGCACTTGCCTGCACGTACAGTATGTGTAGCATACTAGTATGTGAGTGGCTTCACATACAGGGATGTGTCATATAGTCATATAGGGATATCCCTTTGGGTGGTTAAGATGTTTGCTTTCCACTCGGGAGACCCGTGGGTACGAATTTCCAGGCATTACATGTGTTACTGTGGCTATTGTTAACCAACGGGTATGGACTAGTAAGAACTCATTTCAAATTCTGCCAATCTCTCTTTTTTGCCCCCTCAGCTCCTGATTCCTCACACCCGCTTCACTCTGCAGATCAACAACCTGGCCCGAGGATTCCTGATTTCTAAGAAGGGATTTTTCAATAATGTAGGAAACGCTGATTAACAGCTTTCAATCTCTTTCACTCTTAACTTGACTTTCCCGTACTATTGATAAAGACCTCTTTTCCTGCTTTTGGTTTATTTGTTTTATTGGCCAATTTTGATAACTTGTAATAAGACATACAAGGTTTTATGTTTGGATCACATGACAGGAACAAAACCACTAACTGGGTTTTCGCCGCATGCTCTGCTGCGACGGCACGATCTCTTCACACTGATCATCCTCAGTATCGACTCTTTAACCTCATGCCATCTGGACAAAGCCATTGAAAAAGGTCCGTTTTAGTAGGAGTTTTGTTAAACAAACTGCCGTGCCCATAGGATGGTTCTGTATACTGTGGGATCCTCATGTTTCTGTATGGTCTTGGTGTTATGTGTTGTTTTTGATGTGGGTGTTTGAACAGACTGTGAAGACGAATATCCTTTTGGACAATAGAGATCTTTTTAATTTATTATTATTATTATCAACAATGTAAAACTAGTTTTTCTCCAAACACAGTTTGAGAACCACTGATATAAGAAACAAGGATTTAGAAGACAGTATTTTGTAGAGTCGGCCTGCAGGTCTTAATGGGTTAAACCCTACAATACTTTGATGACATGGGTCCCGCAGGGGTCTATACTTGGTCCCATCCTTTTCCCCCCTCAAATCCTATTAGCTGAAAACAGCCTACATATCTACAAGCATGTTTGCAGCCCCATCTACAGCCTATCAAGTTGCACCATTTAGATCTACCATGAAGTTGTTGGGAACTTGTCTTTTACTAAATGCTCTGTATTTTTGTCTCCACCAGGCCGAAGGCATGTGGGGAGAGTATGTTTTGCACTCCGTCCGTCCGTGTGTCCGACCGTGTGTGTGTCCGTCCGTCCGTCCGTCCGTCCGTCCGTGTGTCCGTGAGCAGCTAATCTCGGCCACCGTTAACCCGGTCGATGCCACATTTTGCACACACACTCCCTGGATGCCAACGATGAACCTCTGCCCCAAACTTTCCAGAACGGCCTGTTATAGCGCCACCAGGAGGCCGCTTTGTGCAAAACAAGTTTTTGCACAGTACACCTACAGATTTTCTCCAAACATCACGCAAATTGGTACACAGTCTCTCTAGAGCCATTCAACGAAACGGGTCTTTCAGATTTCTCAGACTCCATCCTGATTGGTTAAGATTGGCTTCCAAAGTTCACAGGAGTGCTCAGTTTCAAACAAAATGCTGCAAATCATGAACACATCGCGTGATTTCCGTGAAATTGTGCACCCACATTCCCACTAGGCCGAGGACGAAATGCCACATGAACAATTTCAACTCAGACTCAAGGTGGCGCTATAACTGGCCGAAAAGTGTTTTTACCTCTAACTGCACGGATCTGTGGATAACTTTGTATGCCAACTCCCTAGAGGCCAAGGAAAAACCTTTGCCTGGAATTTTTCACATCTGCTCTTTATAGCGCCACCAGGAGGCCCACATATGTAAAACACATTTTCTATTATTACTCCTTCAGATTTTATCCAAATTTCACGCAAATCGGTATACACTATCTCCATAGTCATGTGATCAACACGGAGCGCCACCATTTCCCATCTTCCATCCTGATTGGCTAAGATTGGCTTCCAAAGCTCACACGATTCGTCCATTTCGAAAAAAGGCCACAAATCACAAACACAGTGTGCAATTTCCGTTAAATTATACACGCACATTTTCACTAGGCCGAGGACGACATGCCACAATCTTTTCCTCAAAATCAGCCTCACGGTGGCGCTATAACAGGCCAATTCCTGTTTTTAGCTATAACTGCATCGATCTGTATACAACTTATGTATGCACACATGGAAAAACATTGTACCTGCATCCCTCCAACACGAACCTCCGGCCCAAATCTTCCTCAACAGCCTGTTATAGCGCCACCATGAGGCCACAACCTGACCTGCCCTGGTGGAGACCTGTGCCGATTGGCACTTTGTCTAGTTGCTGAATGCTTTCCTATTTCTCCATGTGATTCTCTTCCAGTATGCAGCTTCAGGTGGAAAGGCTATGAAGACGATCCTGCAGAGGTCCACGGCCTCCTTGACCTACAGCTCTCTGTGTCCTCCTGATGACATCAAGGAGCGTGGCATGGACTCTGTACCAGGATACTACTACAGGGACGATGCACTCCAACTGTGGGCCATCATTTACAGGTATATAGGGATATCTGATGATTCTGCTTTACTAATGGCACATTATCGCATACATATCAAGCCACTCTGGAGCAGTTGTTCCCAAACTTTTTCATGTCAAGGACCCCCAAATTGACACTAATTTAGCTCGCGGACCCCCATTTGAAGAGATATGCCATGCAGGGACATTCTCAACCCGTTTAATTTCAAGGACCCCCAGTTACTTTTATTACATTATGAGCTGCTATGTGTCCGTTAATAATGTTACACATTATTACATTATTACTATATTATAGTACTATTATTATAGAAAAATCTGTTATTACGTTATGCGCTCACTTTCTTATATGAGCTGAATATCACATTATGAGTTTTTATTACATTTAAATGGTTACATTATGAGCCGAGCCGTAATTGCATTATGAGTTGCTACACATGCATTAGTCTATGGACCCCCATTGAATGGCATTTCTATCTCTGGGACCCCCAATTTATATTGTAAAATTAATGTTAATGTTAATCTGAGAGCTAAACTATAATTTAGCTGGGGACCCCCTGGAACTCCTTTAAGGACCCCTGGGGGTCCCTGGACCCCACTTTGGGAAACACGTGTTCTATAGAGTGTTTGACAGGAGTCTCCATGTCTCTGTTTAGTAAACACAAAATGCATTCTCAACTCAATTTTATTTTTTATAGCACATTTGATTTAACATGACCAGGTTACAAAGAAAACACTGAGCAAACAATGCTCACACACATTAGCAGACACAAGTACAAACAAGCAAACATTTGCCCCAGTGAGTTAAAAACAAAAGGCGACCTCAGCTGACACTGAAGGCCAACGAAAAGAAGTAGGTCTTTGGCAACTATTAAAAAGTAACTATCGACAACTGGGCAGCTCTGATGTGTACGGGCAAATTATTCCGAGCCTGCATGGGGCCTACCGTATATATCAGTGTTTTGTGTTGTGTAAGGCTTCGTACACACATAAAGAACAACTGTTCTGTGCTCTGCCTGTGTTTCATGGCCGCCCCGATGCTTTTCCAATGCTTTGATTGCCCCCCTCCCCCCAATCAAACACAAATGTTTGGTCAGGCTTCGTACACACATAAAGTCAAATGTTCTGTGCTTCTATTGGAAAAGCATTGAGGCGGCCATGAAACACAGGCAGAGCACAGAACAGTTGTTCTTTATGTGTGTACGAAGCCTCAAACCACGGGACTTCCATTGGAAAAGCATTGGGGCGGCCATGAAACACAGACAGCACAGAGCATGTTCGTCTGATATGTGTGTACGGGGTCTTTTAGTCAAAGATATTAAAAGACTGATGCTGAGGTCATCGTGCTGTGCTGTGCTGCGCTGTCTGTGCAGGTTTGTTGAGGGAATCCTCGGCTACTACTACCACACTGATGCTGAGGTCCAAAAAGACAGTGAGCTGCAGAAGTGGATCAAGGACATCTTTTTCCACGGGTTCCTTGCCGAAGCAAGCACAGGTACGCTTAGGGGCTGAGCACGCAAAGCATTGTCTGAGCTGAACACCCGTCTGCCATGCATTGCCGTGGTTAAGACGCGGTGCAGCGCTCCTCTATCCCAGCACCAGAGCATATTGCACTTCAACACTCTCGTGCTTTTTGTCCATATAGGAGTGCCTCAAAGTCTAAGCTCAGTGGGTGAGTTGGTAAAGTTTGTCACCATGGTGATATTCACTGGCTCCGCTCAACACTCTGCCGCCAACTCTGGACAGGTGTGTCTTATTAGATTCCCCTGTCATAGAACCACTGACTGACTGACACATACATGATGAATGGTAGAGGTAGAGCAGGTCGTCCAATGATCCATGGGTCGGCGGTTCGAATCCCGGCTCCTCCTGTCTACATGTCGAAGTGTCCTTGGGCAAGACACTGAACCCCAAATTGCTCCCGATGTGCTGGTTGGTACCTTGCATGGCTTCTGCCGCAATCGGTGTATGAATGGGTGAATGTAATGCACAATCTATGTAAAGCGCCTTGGATAAAGGCGCTATATAAATGTACCGTATACGTATACATACATACATACATACATACATACCTGTGTAGTATTATCTTAATCTATTTCTATTCTTGTAGTTTGACTATGGTGGTTGGATGCCCAACACTCCCATCACGTTGCGATGTCCTCCTCCCACCACCAAGGGGAGCTCAAGTCAGAGCAGCATGTTAGAAGCCCTTCCTGACGTCGCCGCCACGGCCAACGGCCTGTCCACCATGTGGCTGCTCAGCAAACAGTCCTCTGACTTCGTAAGTGTCCCTTCCTCTATTAAAGGCCACAGTATAGAGCGCCACAGTCCCGCCCCCTTTCAGAACGACAAGTGGCCCAGGAAATGATTCTCCATTCATTTACTCCATAGGCTTTTCAAAAAGTATTTATATAAAGACGGTTACGCCGCGGACAAAGCCAACTCGGATCGTAACAAATCATGACAACAAACACAATATTTTGGGCCGATCAAATAATTAGAAAGAAGAATTGGCGACAACACTATTTGTTTTGTTTTTCTTCTTATAATAATAATAATACAACTTTATTTGTATAGCACCTTTCATGACATGAAATGCAGCTCAAAGTGCTTTACAGAACAATGGAGAATAAAAGAAAAGCAAGGCAACGACATTAAAAAACAAGCAGTAATGCAGTACAGTGAGGACATGAAAAAATAAAAAATAAAAGATCAATTAAAGGCAATGTTGTAGAAGTGGGTCTTGAGCTGAGCTTTAAAAATGTCTACAGAGGCTGCCTGCCGACGGCCCGTAGAAGCAAAAAGCTGCTTCCCCGTATTTTTTTGTTGCCATTTTTTTGGGCAAAGCGAGCAGGCCGGCGGTGGAAGACCTTATGAATGATTTGATCGGTAGACGAGGGCTGTGCTCTCAATGAGCCAAACAGTGTAATTACCTACAACAGAGAGCCAACTACCGGCTCTCTGTTACATGTATCTGGTCTCGCCTAGCCAGACAACTATTCCACAATCTCTGAATGCTACACCTCCCGAAATCTGAGTAAGGAAGCTGCCATTTCAGTTCACGGAAATATATTTAACATTTAACATTTTATTTCCATTTCTGCTAAGCAACAAGCTATATACGCTTATTTTATTTCTATTTATATTAATAGGATAAATTTGCGCGACTCTAAAGACGAAACGGAAGTGGGGAGGAGGCTCCACTTCCGCTTTATCGCTGACTCACGATAGAGATTCCGTTGCTCCAGACTGTATGACGGAAGCATTTGTACATAAAAAATAGGAGCCAAAATTATCAGGCCAATAATGCAAGGATAGTGAACATGAAATGACACAATGCAAGGGAACACTCTCAGACTCGGTAAATAATAATAATAAAACTTTGTTTATATAGCACCTTTCAAATTGCATTACAAAGTGCTTTACAACAACAACAAACATAAAATATACAGCAAAGACATTTCAATAAAAAAGCAGGAAAATATATATACTAAAATGTTAGATTTGGCAGTGAAGGCTAATCTATAAAAGTGGGTTTTTAAAAGTGATTTAAAAGAGGACACTGATTCAGCACGCTTGAAGTCCTTTGGACTTTAGCCGGCAAATTTGAGGGTTGAGAAAGTCTTTGGATGAGGATCTCAGGGAGCGGGTTGGGACATAGGGGGAGATTAGATCGGTGATGTAGGGTGGAGTGAGACCGGACCTGGCTTTGAATATGGTGAGAAGGAGTTGAAAATTGATTCTGAAGGAGATTGGGAGCCAGTGCAGAATACCTCAGGGACCAACAGCGATCCCCCGATGTTTTTGGCCGTGCAACCCCTGTTAACTCCTGACCTAGCTGACACCACCCCCAACGCTAAGTCTCGTCATATTTGGCCGAACATTATACATTTTTAATATGATAGCTGCATGTCTCTCAGTGTCACTGCACTGAGAGACATGCAGCTGCTGTATACTCCCACAGCTGCTCTATATTAGGGCATTCACTTCTAGTCATTTTTACTAGTTGACTAGTTGCCTATAGTTTACTAGTCGACTAGTTGTTTAACTACCTATTATGTAAAAAAGAAAAACTGTGTACATTGGTTACTATAACTATAATCTACCTGATATTGAGGCCTACAAAATCTGGGGGAAAAATACCGTTTTTTCTTCTTATCAAATAGTCAACTAGTACCAACAAGGTCGACTAGTGTATTTACTAGTGGACTAGTACCAACAAGGTTGACTAGTGTATTTACTAGTGGACTAGTACCAACAAGGTCGACTAGTGTATTTACTAGTGGACTAGTACCAACAAGGTCGAATAGTGTATTTACTAGTGGACTAGTACCAACAAGGTCGAATAGTGTATTTACTAGTGGACTAGTACCAACAAGGTCGACTAGTGTATTTACTAGTCGACGAGTACCAACAAGGTTGACTAGTGTATTTACTAGTGGACTAGTACCAACAAGGTCGACTAGTGTATTTACTAGTCGACTAGTAGCCTACCAACAAGGTCGACTAGTGTATTTACTAGTGGACTAGTACCAACAAGGTCGACTAGTGTATTTACTAGTGGACTAGTACCAACAAGGTCGACTAGTGTATTTACTAGTGGACTAGTACCAACAAGGTCGACTAGTGTATTTACTAGACGACTAGTACAAACAAGGTCGACTAGTGTATTTACTAGTGGACTAGTACCAACAAGGTCGACTAGTGTATTTACTAGTGGACTAGTACCAACAAGGTCGACTAGTGTATTTACTAGTGGACTAGTACCAACAAGGTCGACTAGTGTATTTACTAGTGGACTAGTACCAACAAGGTCGACTAGTGTATTTACTAGTGGACTAGTACCAACAAGGTCGACTAGTGTATTTACTAGTGGACTAGTACCAACAAGGTCGACTAGTGTATTTACTAGTGGACTAGTACCAACAAGGTCGACTAGTGTGTTTACTAGTGGACTAGTACCAACAAGGTCGACTAGTGTATTTACTAGTGGACTAGTACCAACAAGGTCGACTAGTGTATTTACTAGTGGACTAGTACCAACAAGGTCGACTAGTGTATTTACTAGTCGACTAGTACAAACAAGGTCGACTAGTGGATTTACTTAATGCCCTACTCTATACATCTCCTTACAACAGTGTATTACCAGATTTTGCGTTTGTGCTAAATAACACCATTACCCTTTCATGTCACGCACCAATTAGAGGGCGTTCACACACCACAAGGCGTGGACAGTTTGCGAACCCCTGATCTACAGAAAGCATGAATTAAGGCTCAAATCTTCATTTAGGCCACTGGGTTCTAACTTCTAACATGTTACGATTATGTATCCACAGTGCTTCTCTGCAAAGCAATTCATTTATTATGTCACCCCCCCTGTGGTGAGGTTGGGATTTATTTTTAGACAGACTGCAATTGTGTTCATATGTATACCTATAGTATTATAATTATGTTTCTATTTTCTCAGCATCCTCTTGGCCATTACAAAGAAGAGCATTTCCGTGAGGACATTCCATGCAAGTTCATCCTCGATTTCAAAGCAGAGCTTGCAGAGTTCGGTGCAGCTGTCAACGCCAGAAACCGGACTCTGGAAGTCCGTACACATACATGGACCCACAGCTGGTGGAGAATAGTGTTGCCGTTTGACACCAGTGTGTTTGACTTTATTCTCAGGAAGTCGGTTCACTATTGAATAACTCACTGACAACTTGAGGTTATAATAGTTTGGGATATTTCATTATAGTTTAGTTTCAGTTCGTTTTGACTTTTTCGTTTCTTCTAATTCTAGATTGTATTAGTTTTTAAAGTGGGTTTGCTAGTTTTATTTTTGTAACAAAGCTTATATTAGATTTGTTTAGTTTGTATTGGTTGTAGTGTTAGTTTTAGTAGGCCTATTGTGTATTAAAAACTGTCCCTGGCTGTCCTCCGTGTCACTCATGTATAAATAAAAAATATATTTGTCAAAAACCTTCTGCAGGACATTATGCTTCATGTGAACATACTCAAGATTAAAACATTTCATTCCTCATTTTTTTCAGATTTTTCAACCAAACACAGCAAAACTCATATGGTGCGACTGTCCCGGCCTTGTTTCTCAAAGTAGGAAAAACTAAGGAACTAAAATATTCCATAAATATAATATAGTCCAAGCATAATGTTTTCAGTAATTTCTGATCAAAAAGATTTTGTCCCCCAAACCAAAATCATATTGTGTGACACCATTTTGGGAAATTTCAACAGGCAATTGTTTGGACACCCATTGGGATAGAGAGGTACTTCTTCAGTAAAGGGCAGTCCATACTCTCTCCGACCACCAAACTTTTCGTCGGAAAGCTCCGGTACAACTACAACATGACGTCACTCGCAACTTCTGAAAGCTGCACTCCCAGATGTTGTGACTCTCCGAACTCTACTTCGGAGAAAAAGTTAAAGTCTGATCTTTCCGACGAAAAGTTCGGTGGTCGGAGAGAGTATGGACTGCCCTTAAGGCTGTTCATGAAATACGATCTTGTTGGAACAATGACCAATGCGACTCTTCCAAGTGTCTGTGGGTGGGACTGTGACACCTTTTTCATTAAAAAAGCTAATTCAGTCATTGCCATGTTACTCAATGTTAAAGCAATTTTCCTTTTGCTGTTTTTCCTGAGTAATTGTTTAATCAATATGTAAAGTTCAGTACTCACTAATAAGTAGGTTAAAACACAGTTTGCTTTGAAAAATGAAGATATGATCATACGGTGTGGCACTAAATCATTTGGTGTGACGTTCCAAATAGAAAAATCATACCTTTATTAATGATGAAACCATTAATGTTTATGGATTACATAGCAAATAGTATAAGGAAGAGTCATAAATATTTGTGTAATTTTAGAGAAAGTTTATTTTTCTATGCAGTTGACACTTGACAGCTAACCTAGTGGGGGGAGTGGTTAGTGAATGGGGGGGGAGTGTTTATGCAAGTATCTATGGGTCACACCCATTCCAGGCCTCAGAGATGCTAAATACTTTGAAATCTTAGAATGGCAAATTCAGTACCTTGGTGTTTACAGTTCAACAAGTTTCAAATGGTCATATCTTCTTCATTTTCCCCCCAATTTCAATGAGCAATACATCATATGAAAGGTTACAGTGTGCAGTTTCATAATATGTAACTGAAAAATTACCATGGCCCCCTTGTATATTAAATCACTGGCACTGGTCACATATCTAAAAACAAAATATGTTTCCATAAAGATGAGAGTGAGTAGAACAAAAGTAAATCATTTTTATTCCTGTTATTTAAAGGTTTTTAAAAAACACTTTTTTTGGGGTGTCACGTCACTGACGCATATTCAGTTACTGTTGGTAAGGAGAAAAACGCACGCATGCACACACACACGCACGCACGCACGCACGCGCATACACACACACACACACACACACACACACACACACACACACACACACACACACACACTATAGGGCATTAAGCAACTAGACTAGTAAATCCACTAATCGACCTTGTTGGTCCTAGTTGACAGCAGCAACTGCCTGTCATAATTTCACCCCCTCCCAGTCCCTATCTAAGTATTGGACGGTATTAGGATGTTGATATTCATTCATCATTTTGTATTCATCCTTAGCTAAGGCCCCCAAATCCTTAGAAATAATTTGAGTGTCTATTTATTTTTATTTTTACTTTTTTTTAAAACCTCCTATTTGCAACCCATTTTTTCAACCAGTGTCAATCTAATGTAATACTAATCCTGGGTGCTACACTTCCTCTGCCAACCTGGGGGAGGGCAGCATACTGACCTCATGCTTTCTTCTATGCATGAGGAGTCCAAGCTGCTTCTTTATACCCGACAGGGGAGAGTTTCCCTGGCCGGATGTAGCGTGTGGAAGGAACACATTCTTCCGACCAGTTCCTTTCCCCTCCATCAGGCGCCCCGGCTGGCTAGGCGGAGGTTTAGAGACCAGGATTACTGCATGTTTTCTGTGAGGGTACCTACCTTAGGGAACACAAACTCCAGTCCACACAGAAAGGCCCTTTCGCCAACCCTGAGTTACAATATTATATTGCTGAGCCATTGTAATAGCATTAACCAGCTCAGTGGCCTTGTGGTTAGAGTGTCCGCCCTGAAACTGGGAGGTCGGGATTCGATCCCCGGCCGGGTCATACCAAAGACAGTAAAAATGGGACCCAATGCCTCCCTGCTGTGTGACAAATCCTACGACTTTGACTTTGACTCTGATTTTAACTTAGATTGATGTATCCTTAATGTGTGTTATTCCTTGCATTCTATTTTGGTACAATATCCACGTATCTAACGAACTGTGTGGAGAGTAATTCATGTTTCATGTTAAACATTGACGTGTGTGTGTGTGTGTGTGTGTGTGTGTGTGTGTGTGTGTGTGTGTGTGTGTGTGTGTGTGCGTGCGTGCGTGCGTGCGTGCGTGCGTGTGTGCGTGCGTGTGTGTGTCAGGTCAAAGTATCACATGGTGTTGTCATAATGTACACCACCTCCAGTATGACAGTACTGTGAAGCAGCGACGGCTCCAGACATTAATGCATGGGGGAGCTATGGGGGGGCTGTTTTTATTAAGCATGGGCTACAGGATTTTGGCAAAAGCTATGAATAATATATCAGAGATTAAAATAGGGTGCATTTTGCATCCCAAAACGCAGTTTATAGTTAAGGGACGCAATGAAACAGCAACCTCTGCATCCACGGGACGCACTACTGTACTGTTTTTTATTCTAGTTTATTTTGCTAGCTTTTGTTATAATAATAATTTATTCTTCTGTTTTCTACATGAATATAACCACATTATAACCATATAAAATGGGAATTAAATGCTGCAATTTGTAAAAAATGGCAAAATATGACTCCTAACGTCGTTGAAGTGGGACTCATAAAATGTCCCTGGGACTCATCTAAAATTCCATCCCAGGTTGCTGGTTCAGGCATCTCCACTCTTGTTCCTCAGGTAGGTCTTTAGCCTGCGGAGGCAGGAGAAACTCCTCTCACAAGCAGCCGATGTGACAGGCAGTGTTATGGCGATGCTCACAAGCTTTTATAGGTCTGAAAACGCCTCATCTATACAGTTGTAATAGCACCTGCACATCTTTTGTGCTGTTTACAACCTCTCCATTTCTTCTTTTCTTTTCAATTAGTCTTTTTCCTTGGTGCAGTTCAGCAGAGAGGTTTTCTTCAGTAATGCCTCAATGTTTAGCCATTGGCCAGAGGGACTCTTTATCCATGAATGTTTTGTGTTTGGGGTCGAGGGCTGTTGCTCCTTTCAGAATGTCACTGCTTTGTGAAGAAAAACGTGTTTTTAATTCACTCAGCAATTGGTCGATTGGGTCAATATCAAATTGCGGGAGTTTTGAAGTCCGAGGGATGTAACTTGTATGTAATGTTAGTAAAATAAAAAAACTAATGCTATTTATGATCATTATGATCATGTCTTTACAAATACCATAATTATTTATTGTTTGATTAATTTATCATTAATTAATACAAAAGTGGCTGGATATCACTCAAATGTCAACTAAGTTACTGTCCGAATGTAATAACAACCATCTTCTAATTAGTTAAACAGCAATAAATTGAGCTTAATCAAAAAAAATTGATAATTTTATTTTTATACGGCTAAGATAATCATGGCATATCTAATGTTTTTGGCAATATATCAACTATTATATGGAAAATAACACATTTTATCCGTGTCCGAGAAGTCACTGTCAACTAAGTTACCCATTACAAAAACATCTCTCAAGGGGGTGTGTCATTTCCAAATCACATGACCTGCTCCATATTATGTCATTAACTACTGATGAACAGACTGGCATGGCTCCAATGTATGTTCTTTCTCCTCTTTCTTCAATATTTAACATGAAGTAGTGTGTGAGTCATGTGTGGATTTATCGCATGTCAACAGTGTTACAATATTGTTAGATTTTTATCTCCCGCGGTCAGCACCTCTTTACTACTGGTGTGCTCTCCAACCTCCTTGTTTGTTTGACTACAATATTGTTATAAATAACTTTCAATTTCAACTTTTCTCAAACGTGGATCTAATATTTAGAAGAATCTTTCTGTAAAAATGCCATGTGGTGTTTGGTGATAGGCAGCCATGTTGATTTTAGACCAGAAAACAGCAAATATGTCAACTATGTTACTGTCAACTATGTTGCCCTTGTATTGGTAACTTAGTGGACTAAGAGTTGACACTCATGACATGTTCTTATATTTTTCAGCAGTTAATTTACTATTCTAACTGTACAGTAAATAAAAACACTGTTTTAAATATTAAATAAATAATATTATAAAAGACAAACATATTTTTTTCAGGAAAATGTCACAATTATCACCTGCAGAGAAGCAGCGTTGGTAATTTGTGCCTGACGAGATGCCGACCCTGCAAAAAGGGAGGCATACCCAGGATGCAGACATGCCTCTATAGTAGAGTGTGCCCTCAGACCCTCTGGGGGCTGTATTCCTCTCTATGGCTCCATAATCCATTGTGAAAGTCTTACCTTTGATATGGGTTTTCACTTGACCTGAGAACCCCATGCCACAAATAACTTATCACCCTTTCTGAAGGGAGCTGTTCTGTCTGTTCAATGCCCTAACCGGGCAGATTCAGCCTCCTGTCCTCCACCGAGGAGAACGGAGGCGGATGGAACGCTACTATGTCGACTGGAGCACTCACAGAGGGGAAATGATTAGGCACGAAAACCAGGTTCGGCCTAATAGACACCCTGAGTTCCCACTAAATCTCTTGCAGCTCGGGCTGACCAAGAGTGCATGCATGTCACTAACACGCTTTGCAGTTGTCAGGGCAACCAATAGAGCAGAAGAAACTTCAGGTCCACCTTCTCCAGCGGCTCAAAGGAATGATGTGATAGGGCATCCAGTACCAGAGTCAGATCCCAGGACGGGACCAGAGAAACCGCACAGGCACGCTTGACGCCTCTCTTGAACTGTCGAACCAGCAGGTGTTCTCCCACCGTCTTGCTTCATGCCGACGTGGTATGCCGAAATGGCTGCCAAGTTGACCTTAACGGAGGCCTTCCAGGCCTCTATCCAGGATCTCCTGCAGGAAGGTCAGAATGTGCACCACCGAGGCCTGGAACTCCCGTTCCAGGCCTTGAACCAACGTTCAAACATGTTCCAAGTGATGCTGTACCGTTGTCTATGGGTATCACAGACATGGAAGAGTGGGCACTGGGCAGCAATGATTCGTTTTGTAGAGTTTTAACTTGTAAAAAATTTAGAAATATTAGGCCTGAGATGTCCAAGTGTGTTCTGATCATGACCTATAATTTATCTTAATTAATATCATTTACAAAATACTTTCACTTATTGGGGGGGTGAGGGGGGGTAAAATGCAAATTTTACATCAAGGTGTCATATAAATAGGTGCCCACTCTTCCTGTCCTATCTGTAGGCTACTTGTGTAGAATCTAGATGTGTCTTGTACTGTCTTTTTGAAGACATCACTGCAGGCACAATTATCCAAAGTAACTGTACAAAAAAATGCATAAATAAACACGGACATAAATAAATAGAACAAAGTTTAAACGTTGTACAACGTAAATGTAATGAAGGCCATTTCGAATGTAATGAAAACAATACCTTGCTCGCTGGCTGCACTTAAACCAAAAGGGAGGAAGAAATCTGATTTGTTGAAACGGTTTCTAGCCGTGGATCAGACCAGCACTGTTTAGCTAGGGTGCATTTGGAAATAGCGCACTGAGCCCACTGTGCAATCAATGCAAACTAATAGGCGAGTGCGCTCCGGTGCGGTAATTCCGAACGTGCCCTAATCAAAACAAAGAATTCAGCCGCTCTGTTTTCCCAAAGCACCAGCAAACTCGGTTGCTAGGCTAGCTAGTTTCTTGGCACATTTGTGGTCGTAGTGACTACATCTGTCATTAAAAAAATATATTTTTTCAGCGATTTTCTTATAACTGCAATATTATAATACAATGATAACTGCAATATTACACTTGAGGGTGTTGTTTTAACGTGATTATTGCCACTTCAGTGTTGCTTGCGTTCCTTACCGCACTGTTGTGGCAATAATCGTGGCAATAATCATGTTAAACAACACCCTCTCGTGTAATATTGCTTAAATTAACTGGAACAAAATATCAAACATATGAAGACACGTAACATAAATATAAACACACGTAGAATAGCAAACATTCAAATTGCAAAGTACCTTATTCTGTCCCGCCGAACGCTCCGTCAGTGTGAACTGTGAAGTGAGTGTGGCTCTTATCTCAACGAAAAACAACACAGGGCACTAATAATAAATACATGGGGAACCCAAAGTATAAATATAACACATTACAAACTGTTATGGCAGTGACAGTCTGTTTGACAGACAAGTCTAATAGTCTATAGTAGTCAAGTCATTATGAATGTGATCATCCGGAGAGTTTTAGCCAACTAAAGAGTCAGTGGTTTATTTTTTCACACAAATCAGAAGTCAAGGTGTTGCCAGATCTACAGCGAAAGGAATCTGATAAGATATACACCATGTATATCTACATCATGGTTGCTGTGTTAAGTTTAAAGGGGGTAGTTTGTGTCATATACTCATAAATTATTATTCATATCTTCATATCTTCATATATTATTATATTATTATTATTATTATATATGTCATATCTTTGCGTGCATAGTTTTGCAGGACCTGGCAACCCTGTGACGTTACGTTGGTGTGTTCAACGTGATCTAGTACGAGAGTGACGACACTAGCGTTGACCAATTAAGCTTCCTTGGTGTTGATTCCCAATGTAACAATGGAATGGAATGCTCAATATATTTCAATGGGTTAGTTCCAATGTTTGGAACTAGATCAAAGCGCTGCACCCTCTTCTTCTACAGCTCTGGGTGTGTTCAGCGCTAATAACCCTGCAGACTCAAATCACACTGTCGCGTAATCCACCAACGGCTGATTCGGTCTGGTTTATTAGCCCGGCTGGTTCAGAGCCTTTATTACGTCTGGTTCAGAATCAGACTAGTTCCCAGCTAATTCCGTTGCAGGTGGTGGATCAACGAGACTATAGTATAGTATAGTATAGTATAGTAGTATAGTATAGTATAGTATAGTATAGTATAGTATAGTATAGTATAGTATAGTATAGTTACAGTATAGTATAGTATAGTTACAGTATAGTATAGTATAGTATAGTATAGTATAGTATAGTATAGTATAGTATAGTATAGTATAGTTACAGTATAGTATAGTATAGTATAGTATAGTTACAGTATAGTATAGTATAGTATAGTATAGTTACAGTATAGTATAGTATAGTATAGTATAGTTACAGTATAGTATAGTATAGTATAGTATAGTATAGTATAGTATAGTATAGTTACAGTATAGTATAGTATAGTATAGTATAGTTACAGTATAGTATAGTATAGTATAGTATAGTATAGTATAGTATAGTATAGTAGTATAGTATAGTTACAGTATAGTATAGTATAGTATAGTATAGTATAGTTACAGTATAGTATAGTATAGTATAGTAGTATAGTATAGTATAGTATAGTTACAGTATAGTATAGTATAGTATAGTATAGTATAGTATAGTATAGTATAGTATAGTATAGTAGTATAGTATAGTATAGTATAGTATAGTTACAGTATAGTATAGTATAGTATAGTATAGTATAGTATAGTTACAGTATAGTATACAAACCGAAACCGTCATGTCTCCATTTAAGTTTGCAATTTTTTTTTTCCCAAGTAAATGCGTTAGTGTTGAAAGCACGGACATTATAAGACCACCGCACAAACAAAAGGCAATAAAACAAATCACCGAAAGACCAGACCTTGAAGCAGACCGTGGCTGTATTGAGGTAGAGTTTTCAAAGAGAACAGGTCCAACGCAGATGATGCCTGCCAAGATTATTCTTTTGGGAGGTAAGTCGTGGTTCATAATTCACTGTGTATTTGTAATAATTATGTGTGACGTCGGGTGTTGTTTCTCATAACCAAAATATCAGCGCTAAAAAATAAATTGGGCTTTGTTCTTGTTTTAACAATGATACCAATGAAAGCTCTGTTTCGTTCTGGTCAAACGGATCGAGTCAAGGTGCTGATATTGTGCTAGTTGTTTTATTGGAAAGACTCAAATTGGCGTCCATGAAAATTAAAAAGTTTGAGAACCACTAATGAAAAGTATCATATCATATCATTAACACTAGAGCCCGACCGATCCGTCGGTCGCACCGATGTATCTGTCATTTTCGGGTAATTTTGCGACATCGGACATCGGTGTTTATTTAATCCGATGTCCCGATGTTTATACAGGAGGGGGAAAATTATTTAATGTTTACTACAGTCCATCCTGCAAATATCACTCTCTCGGTCCTGCACCGCTGTACTAGAGAAGTATATCACCTTTTCGGTTCTGCACCGCTTAGTGGAAAAGTCTATCACTCTGTCGGGTGCGCAGCGCAACTACCCCCCCCCCCCCCACACACACACACACACACGACACACCTCTACAGTACTACAGAGAGACGGAGAGAGAGGGGGGAGAGAGGGTTTTTGCCCAGCAAAACTATAATCCTTGTGTGAGTGTCCTTGTTCCAAATTGATTGGAAGTCATGTGCATATTGGTTGCCAGCAGGCACTTGGCAGCAGCAGCTAAGACGGTGAGCCTGTACATTTCACATAAAACTTGACCGCATAGGCAATCAAGACCATTAATTAATGACAGTTGTGAGGCTGTGAGCCTGTGTGTAACTGTTGTGTGCGGGGCTGGCTAATCCTTCCTTATAGTGAGGGACTACAGGGAGCAGGGACAACTATTATATTTTAAATCATATATATATATATATATATATAAGGATGAGTGGAGGAAAAAAACATCCCGCAGTGCTTGCCTGTTCCGTTGATAAAAACATTGGACATTCGCCTGACGCCCAGTGTGCAAAGAACGATCGTTCACGAAAACCCACCAATAAGCCCTTCAGACTTGGATGGTCAGAGCGGCGCGATTACATACAAAGGCAATGCAAAGACGAGAATTGCGCAAACGGGCGCAGCGCGACCTGCCGCAGTACAAACTGGACGAACCGAGGCGAATATATATTCAGGTCTGAAAATTAACTAATCTTTCTCAGCTGTACAATTTCACTGGAGCGCAGCGCGCATATCTGACTAACTGCATGATGATCACTTATTGTTTGATTAAACATATAATGTGCCACGAAAAATAGCTTCCAAAGCTTGTTATGTTTGCATCGAGGAGGTAGCCTGTGTCCATACATGATTATCGGCCAACAAAACATTAATCTGATCTCCCTCCCAGTGAGTGAAGAGCGCTGATGACTGATTTATTCTTCGTCGTACAAAGTGTGTGCTGAAAATAGCTGATCTACAAGCTCACAACGCGTCGCGTCCGCGATACGTTGTGATCTTGTAGATCAGCTATTTTCAGCATGCGGAGATATGCAGGCTCTGAGAACATTCAGAAACTTTTACCTTCACGATAAAAGTATGCAGCTTTTTCCAAGATGTAAAAATATTATAATAAGGAATTAATTTGGATAATGGTAATGGTATATTGTACAAATTGTCACTTTATTAATCCCAAAGGTTTGGACTGCATTTCATTTTCAACACAAAACCTTAAACTGACTATGTGTGTGGAATATAAATATTTGCTTTATTGACTAAGTGACTTTGTGTTGGGTTCAAATCATCTACAGTGTTTTGAAGTATAACCAGGTAGGTTGCTGTTTTTTACACAGTGACCTTTGTAGGGGTTTTTATGATTCAAACCTATAATGGTGGAAACCACTACATAAATAAAAGGCATGATAAGAACATGTATTAATACCATGCTATACAAAGAAAACAATGGTGCTACCTAATTTGTGGTGGCGCTACCAAATGAAAAGGTAGGTGGCACAGTGCTACCTTTGAAAAAGTTAGTCTGGAGCCCTGATCCTACATACAACTAAAAAAATTAAACAAAAAGTGAGGGGTGCTAATATATTAAAGTCTAACTCATGTTGATTAGGTGATGTAATGGTGATTAAGGTGTCTATTGCTCAGACACTGACATTTTTTGTAGGACGGACATCTACACTAATAGCTGTATAATAGGAGGGCATATATAGGGGTGCATTTAATTTAGAAAAAAAGCCTTATGTGCCAAAACATTTTATTTAAATGTATTCAATGTATTCTATTGTTAATTTAATTAAAAAAACGTATTTTGAAGTTTAGACGTTTTTAAAATGTATTTTTTATTATTGATAAATTGAAACATCGGTCCAAAACATCGGCATCGTATCGGCATCGGGGGTGTAGGTCTCTCCAAAATCGGCATCGGACCCAAAAATATGGCATCGGTCGGGCTCTAGTTAACACCTGCGAAGGAAGTAATCAAGGGGCCTTTCTTGTTGGTATTGTGTGTTTTGTTCTTCCAGATAATTACAAAGACATGGTTGATAAAAAAAACTGTTTGAAAAACAACAGGACATATGGCTCACCTGGAAAAGAAAACCCAAAGGTTTGTAGTTGTTTTTTAACCAAGGACCCCCCCCCCCCCCCCACACACACACACACACACACCACACAGAGTTACACCACTCACTTCACACGGGTGTGATTTATTTTGTTTTACACATCTCTGCTATTGTTACATAAACCCTCAATATGTAGTAAACATGACCTTTGGTTCTGTATTAGGTATGCTTTTTCCTTCCACTACAAAGTTTCTTTGGCAAAAATGGCTGATCTGGCCCAGGCCGTAGCGTAACGGTCTGGGCACCGGACTGGTGATCCAGTCGCGGTGTGCCGCGGGTTCGACTCCCGGACCCGACACGGCCTTTACCGCATGTCATCCCCCCATCTCTCTCCCGTTTCCTGTCAGCCTACTTTCTATCCCTTAAAAAATCAATAAAGGCGTAAGCCGCAAAAAAAAATATCTAAAAAAAAAAAAAAAAAATGGCTGATCTACAAGTCAGAGCGCAATCGTAGACTGTAAAAAAAATATGGACAAAGCGTTCTCCGGGTCTGATATGGACGTAAGATGAAGCCTGTCAGTCCTTGAATTGTAAATCGCCATCTTTCTAGATCCGTTTGGGCCCAGCTGGCCATTGGCTGGCCCAGACAACGAGGCAGGACTTCCCTTCTTATTCGTTGGTTTTTATTTTGACTCGAACAGGGGGTGCCTCCTGATCATAGACTGGTAGCCACGCCCCTCAGAACTTACGTGACTTTATGGTCATTTCTTTAATAAATGGGACCATAATTTTCCAAAAAGAATATTATGACATGATAAATGAGACTTTAAACTAGTGACTGGAAGCAGAAAGTATTCATGACCATGTTTATTAAGGTAATACAGTCTAGGTGAAGTTGGGCCCAAATACATGGCCCTCTATGGAGCTATGGGGTTTTTTGGGCCCAATGACAGCGCCACAATTATATGAACTTTCAGGAAGTCCCGATTTCCTTAGTGGCTTCACAAAATATCTGTCTGACTGCGCAATGTGTTGTGAGCTTGTAGATCAGTTATATTCTGTGAATGTTCCCCCGAATAGGGATGATCTGGCTCAAGTGGTTCATGTGGTTAAAGTTGCTATCAAGGATTTGGTAGCCCTCCTTTAGCAACTCTGTGAGGACCCCCTAGGGGTCCTGAACCCCCTGTTGAAGAACCATGTCATAAATGATGTCCATTGCTAGTATTTTGGTACCTCCCTGTTAGAAATGATGATTTGGACTTTATCCTTTTCTCCTACCTTTACCATTTTCTGTAGCCATCGCCATCAGCAATAAAAGAGATGACAAGAGATGCTGTGGTGAGAAAAATGAAGGACGACCTCCAGAGAGTGGTTCCTGACGACGATGAGACGCAGATTGACATGTTCAATGGTTATCCTGGTTTTCAAAGTGTAAGTATATTAAAGGGACACTTCACTTTCCTGGGGTCTTTATGTGTGTAATATGTGGTTTTAGATTTTAGCAGTGAGCCCAGTGCCAACTGGCCTAGACTTATGGCAGCAGCCCAGGGCTAGTCTAGCTGCCTTGTTTTGTTGCATTAAATGTAACTTTCCAAGTTGACCTTTAGAAGCAGATGACTACGCTACCACCGGCCCATTATTGATTATGTTTATCAAAACAATAATGGTGCCAGATCAATAATGGTGGGATCTTTAACGTCCTTGCGGGCTTAATATGCAATGGCTAAACTGTAATTTAGATGGCATGTTATGTAGACTAATGCCAAGTCATCATTGTCCTGGCATCCTATAAGTATAATGTGTATACTGTGAGTTGAATGTACAGATAGATTATTGATGTTAGTTATTCTACTGCTAGATGACAGTTTATCATTATCCTAGATCAGTGGCATTACCTCAGGGCACCTGACCTCAGGTCCTTCAGGTTTCTCACTCACCATTAGACCTAGTATGCCAGACTTGGGTGGTCTCAATGTACCAACGTAGGCTCACACATTGTTACTTATTTATCTACAAATTCAGTATATTGCACAGACACAACTATATAAACAGGCCTTCGTGTTCCCCTGCCACCTCTGTTGCGTGGAATCACTTGCAAGACCGATCTGATGGCAGACTCCCATCGCCTGCTTCCCTGCCTAAATGTTTTTAATGAATTCCTAAAATGTGCTATTTCTCTTGCCTAAAATATGTTTGCTACTCTTAATTTAGCTGTAAACGGGAGCTCCATCAAGTTGATTAATACATACGTAAAATGCCCATATCCTTTTGTTTTTCTCCTCAGGTCAGCTGTCTAGAGGAGCCATGAATCAAATGAAATTGAAGTTGAAGTTGAAGAGAGTGAATTCCAGATTTCCCAGGCATGCTGGATTATAATTTCTTTCTTTAGATGGGGGGGGGGGGGGCATTTTAATCTGGGGGACAATAGACATACCGTACACAGAGGTGGCTCTTTGAAAGTTCTTGTAACTCCTAACAACATTTACATTACATTTACATACTGTAAAATTTCCCATATACATATTTTCTTAGGGGTGCACTACTACTACTACAGAAAAGAGAGACCTTGAAGAGGGAAAGATACCCACCCAATCCAAAAAAGTATGTTTTATGCATGTCTGTGTAACAGTATGAAGTGGGATCTTAAAAAAGATGTAATACTTTATACTACTAAAACATTTTAATGATTTTGAGAGGAAAGATGACTTTGTATTTTTTCTTTCCTTTATAGATAAGGGTCTTAGATGAAGAGTCTGAAGAGGATGGGGCGGAGGATGAGGTCTATCGAGCTCTTGGTGGTAATGCATTTTTTTACATGTATCATTTAGACAATGCTACAGTATGTACTGTATAGCACACATATATTATTTTGCACTCAACACTATTCTCAGGGCCCCTCTCAGCTAAGTGACTTGGAGATCCCTGATGTGATCAATATTGACCAGCAACTCCACATCTGACCTCAAACCTGACTTAGATCTCCATATATGGAGTTTACCTGTTCTGGCATTCAAAGATGACCTGAAGCAGGTCTTGGCCTTTTTCAAACTGCTTAAAATGGCGGAAATCTGAGGGTGGAGCTTACCGGTCAATGTGACAGATGTGGTTCCGATAAGTCCACATATCAGCCATGGAAACAAGTGTCATGGCTTTTGGCCAAACGAGGAATGAGACATTATTATTGTGGTAGGCTACTTCTCATATTGCAAAACTACTTGCAGTTTTTCATTGGAAAATACTGGTGACAAAAAAGACAAAAAAGTATGAGTATGTGACAGTCTATAGTGATCATGTTGAAATGTGTTGTTCAGTAGATTCTATCACAGATTAGATTCTATCACATGAACTCAAAGGTGTCAATGTCATCCAGAGTCGTGCTGCTGCACAGATACACAATACACATAGGCCTAAACACTTTCTCACATGCACACTCTTAATATGCATGCGCGCAATTTTTTTTAGTTATAGTTACCCACTCTAACCAAAAAGCCATCTGCCTTGCTGAGATTACTATGTGATCCAAAGAGAATGCATTCCGTTTTCCCCAGGTGTACAGATAGATTGTTATCAGCGAGCCAGGTGCAGATTCTACCGAGTTCAGAGCTGAGGGCCTTTTCAACCTGCAGTTTGAGACCAGCAGTGCTGAGTCATCTGCGAACAGGAACAAGTTGCAGTCACAATATGGGAAGTGTTGGTGTGTATTTAATGTCCTGCGCTGAGTACCTCTTATCACTCTCCTCTCTCCTCTGAAGAGTTCTCTCCTCGCAGAGGACTCTTCCTCGTCTTCACCATGAGGCTCCTGGCTCTGCTGTTGGTGCAGCTGGCGCTCCCGTCGCTGACCAGCGGACACGTCGTGGCCTTCGATCAAGGCTGTCCAGAATTCTTCATCCCGGCCAGCCAGAACGGCCACATCTTCCCTACCATCCTGCTGCACGGAGACCAAAACCGTTGAACCACAACAGATTCGCCACGCTCTATGACACGACAAACCGGATTCCGGTGTATTCTGCATACACTGTAGCACTGCCGATCGGCAATGAGAAGCAAAAGTGGCGCACTTGAAGAGTGGAAGATTGAACCCCAGGTGAGTCTTTTTAACTGCTTAACCACTTGAACATGAATTCTAGTGTCTAGTGATGGGGGAACATTTGGCAAAACAAATAAACTGTATACAAGATCACATTGTGAGCTTGTAGATTGTCTATTTTCAGCAAATACATTTAGTGTAAAGTGTAGGCCTATTACAGTGGTGGAAAAAGTACTGAAAGTTTCTTCTATTTAGAAATGTCTTTCGATCTGTTGGCATTTTGTGATATTCTTAGTGATTGGCTTATTCCTTATTTACTTTTGTATATATTTGACAGAGATTATATCTGATATACAATGATGTAGGCCTACACCAGTGACAAACTATAATTTATACTCATTTTACAGCTTGAAAAATAGCAGGAGGTGAAACAGATGGACCGAGCCGAGAAAGGATTCCAATGTAAGCATCAGGCAGTGGACGACGACTATACAAACGACATCAAGGAACGAAAAAAACAGCTACGGGATATTTACACCAGAGGCCACCTGAACCCAAAGACCGCCGCTGACAGCAAGAAGGGGAGAGAAGCCACCTTCACTCTCACAAACGCAGCACCGCAATTAAGTAAAGCTAATGAAGCATGGAGCAGAGAGGTTGAGGACCTTGTTTTTAGAAACGAGCTAGGACTAAAACAATGCAGTGAAAAGGCCTACTTAGTGACCGGGGTAGTGCCAGGAGAGAGCTGGTTGGGGTCAGAGGGAGACGGTCAGGCTGAGAATGAGAAACGAGTCAACGTGCAAGCAGGGGGGTTGATTAGATCAGGTTTTGTTTTGTGGTTTAAGATGACACTTCCAATTTGATCTACGACTCCACCTCAACCAGCTCCTCCAGCTCGGAAAAACAACCGAGACATGGTGTGTAATGTGTGTATATATTAGAGCGTGTCATTGTTTGATGTGTACTCCTAAGTGCCTACTGTCTAAAGTATTATTTACATTGTATATCTTCCAGAAGCTCTGCCATGCAAAGCCAAGTCGTCGCCAGTCGCACTAATAAAAGGTTCACTCACTCACTCACTCACTCCAATTAAAAGGGTTGTAGAGCTGTGTGTGCTGGTGTGTGTCTGTGTGTTAGCAGACAGGCCACACATTTCTTATTGTCTCTTGTTAATGAGCCTAAAAGCATTTTAATTATCTCCTGTAGCTGAGTCAGATTCGGACCAGTCGTCCGTATTTTCCCATTTGGGAGACCCGAGTTACATGCCAGAGCGTGCAGATTCCCCAATGTCCCCCTGGAGCCTCACGCCCTGCCCTTCACCCACCTCCACCCCCCCACCAGTGAAAACCAGGAAAAGAAAATGAACTAAAAAAGGTGTGTATATCTGGACACAGTCAAGCTGTGAATGAAGTTGGCAGACATTAAGTTGACAGAAGTAAATTAGTTTATTTGTATTTCACTCAGTCAGAACAAAGTGCTGATGACTCAAAGTATATTTTATTTTAGCATTATGTAATCTTATTGTCATCTCTCTACTCTGTACTTCATTCAGGCCGCCGTCCTCTTGGACAACAGGACGCATCGCCCGTCTCTCCGCTGCCACCTGCCCCCCTGCCTCGCCCAGCCACCAACGAAGAGGCTGGTCCGTCACAGGCTGGTCCATCACAGGCTAGTCCATCACTGGCACATTCCTCCTCCTCTGCTCTCCCCACCAGATGCACCATCTACAGGAGAAAGAAAAGGGAGAAGGACAGGGCGGTCCTCGCTCAGCATTCCAACGGAGGGCAGAATGCCGGTGACCCCTGCGCTGAATGTGGCCTTTCGAGGAGTGCAGAGACGGGCCATGCCCATTTCAAGGGCCAATTCTATTGCACTCTAACAGACATACACCAGAAGGGCAGAGTCAGGTGGCTAAAGGAACGGGGGGCGTTCGACAAATCCAGGCTTCTGAGGACCACCGCCTGGAGAGTGAAACAGGGTAAAAGCAGCGGTGATAGCTGCAATGTCTGCCAGCTGTGTGGACAGCCAAAGAATAAAGACTATGGACACAGCTTCCTTCGTGGCTCTGGGCGCTTTTGTGCAATGCACGAGTGCAAGTTCGGTGGAGCTGTGGCTGGCTGAAAAAAGACTACATGTTTGAAACATGGCCCAGCATGTGTGTGTGTGTGTGTGTGTGTGTGTGTGTGTGTGTGTGTGTGTGTGTGTGTGTGTGTGTGTGTGTGTGTGTGTGTGCGCGTGTGTGTGTGTGTGTGTGTATTCTTGGGTTTTAAGTGTGTGTATTATTGGTGTTTAATTTTCTTTATTTTTACTGTTTACTGTAGGCTATATATATTTTCTTGTTAATAAACTATATTCATTTCAAACCCCTCGTCCTTTTGTCTCTCATGTGGATTAGGCACTTATAGATGCAAGGTTTTGAATAAATTAAATAGTATACAATCATTCTTTCTATTATGTAAAGCACAAGGGAAAGTACAAAGAAAATAGCTGATCTTCAGGCTCAAAATGCATTCATTAGTCTTCAGAGACTTTTTCCACCACAGCAGGCAAAGCAGCATGTGAGCAGAAGTGAAATAATTTAACCCATTCAGGCCTAAGGCCGATTCTAAAAACGCCTCTAAATCCAGTTTCAGTCTTCTATGAAATAATTTAAATGCTTTTATTTGTTTTTAAAAATAAGCACTAAAACATGAGTTGACTGTACACTAAATGTATTATTAATTCATTTAATGTTGATCTAACTATATTCACCCATGTAACTAGTAAAGACATGGATTAAACATAGCCTACTATATTAAAATGCTGTTATTGTTGTATATTGAACATATCCTACTGTGAAGTTGATTAGAAAAAGTTAAATTAACTTTGATACTATAGACCGATTCCGTAGCGGGTCTCATGGTCGCAGCCTACGTATTTCCTGTAGGCGGACTCGACGTAGCTGCGGGGGTAAAACCCTCACCAGGCGCACTCTTCCACTACAGTGAACGGCAGAGTGACTGATGTTAGTTTGCCTCAAACTTTACTCCTTTACCTGCTTTTTTACTAACACTAACATTACAAAGATGCCCAGAACATCGAGATGAACCTGTGTAGTTTATGGCTGCTCCAACAGTAGTGGCAACATAAAAATAAAATAAAAACGGAATGTCTAATATCCACCGCGGTGGCGGAGACCAGAGCCATTGAGCAATGGTTGAGACAAAGCAGTGAAAGATACATAACGCCAGTCTTACCCAATACCAAATATTTCTGTTTTATTAACACAAGGCTGCTGTACTTTATACCTCATACTTTAAATGCTTAGTATGAGGTATAAAATACAGCAGCCTTGTGTTCATAAAACAGAAAGATTGGGTATTGGGTAAGACTGAAATTATGTATCTTGCAGGATTCTTCACTGCTTTGTCTCAACCATTACTCAATGGCTCTGGTCTCAGCCATCGCGGTGGATATTAGACATTCCGTTTGATTTTATTTGTTATGTTGCCACTACTGTTGGAGCAGCCATAAACTACACAGGTTCATCTCGATGTTCTGGGCATCTTTGTAATGTTAGTGTTAGTAAAAAAGCAGGAAAAGGAGTAAAGTTTGAGGCAAACTAACATCAGTCACTCTGCCGTTCACTGTAGTGGAAGAGGTGCGCCTGGTGAGGGTTTTACCCCCGCAGCTACGTCGAGTCCGCCTACAGGAAATACGTAGGCTGCGACCATGAAACCGGTACGGAATCGGTCTATAGGGCAAACATGTACATGACAGTCTTTGTAGCCTGGCTATCACACAGAAAGCCAGCCAGGTGAGAGATCTAAGCTATTTTTGTGAAAATAGCCGACACACTGGTGCTAGAGCAAAGCATAGCCAATGGCGCCCTCTCCTGGGCCAGGTGTGCAATGGCAGATGAGTTCCCAACATGGCATGTGGTGTGTGAAGTGAAGTGAAACAAGCCAATGGGAGACTACATGAACGGAGCAAGTGAAACAGTCCATGGTGGCCGCAAAGTTGAAACAAGGTTGAAACAGTTGAAACATTGAAACAGAGAAGATGCTCTAATGAGCCAATAAAAGAACAGCAGAGATTTGAGTGATAATAGTATTGCAATTGCTGTTGTTGACCCAAGGCTTTTTAGAATATGTTGCTACCATTTGTTGACACAATCATTGAATGGTTATTTTTTACACCTTTTTTTTTTACAACGCTTAGTGTGGTTGTCTAATTCTTAAGGTGCATGCATATACATACACAAATACATACCATTACCCCTTAATGTTATTGTTAAAGAAGGGGGGAAACGACAATTTAAATATCTGGATGCCTTTCTCACGTTTTTAAGGTTTCCCAAAAACGCAGAGAGGAAGAGGCAGTGGGAACTTGCCCTAAGAAGGGATGGCTTTGTTGCCTCTGGCAGGACAATGCTCTGCAGTTGTGCCAACAATGTTCAACTTTCCAGCTCATCTTCAAAGGCTATGTTTCATTGGCCAAAAATAATTAAAGGTGTACAAGATTATTAAATATGTGTTTAAATGTCACACTTCGAGACAGGGAGTACACGAAGGCCCAGAGAGAGTTTGCCATCACACTCCATCTGCATGTCCAAAGGCATATCACTACCTGAGAGAGAAACTGCAGATTCACCTCCCAGTTCATTGCAAAGGTATTCTTCATGATGTGAATGTCTAATTTTAAACTACATAAACCACTAAACACTACAGACCTATCAGGAATGGTTATATTTACTGATCTAACACCTCTATTTTTAGCATCACAATATGGATGCGTGGGTTAGTGGTTAAATGTCTACTTTTAATTTTATTAAGGTGGCTGAGCTCTCTTGATGCCAAACCTGGTCTCAATATATTATGCTGGACATGCTGGGAAGACGGTGTCAGGAAGATGAGGCCAAGTATGGACGTGTCACCCTGATGTTGGATGCCATGGCCATCAAAAAGCACGTCCAATATGATCCTCAGACACAAACAATGTCTGGATGTGTGGACATGGGGGTTCGTTTTAATGAGTCTGACATTGCTTCCGAGGCTCTTGTGTTTATGGTGGTGGGGCTGCAAGGTTATTGGAAAGCTCCAATTGGATATTATTTGACCAGGTCCCTCACACCAGAAACACAAAAAGTCTTGGTTGAATATGCAATAGAAGAGATTCATCGTCGTGGAATTAGGGTGGTGTGCATGACAATGGATGGCCATGCATCCAATGTCAGTATGTGCACGCAACTGTGCATGTGGAGTAAAGGCAGACCCCTGTGAGCCCTTGAAGACACACTTCCAACATCCCGTAACCCATGACAAATGTTTTGTTATGATGGACGCTTGCCACATGCTGAAGCTGGCTCGCAATATGTTGCAGGTGCATGCAGATTATTGTCTATTTGCTCTAGTTTACTCTATTCTTCTTTTTATACATTTTGATTGATTGTATTTCACCCATTCTTGAGATATGGGGCAAAACAGGTTTGAAAGTTGAATTTTATAATCTTTGTTCTACCCTATTTTCAAATTGATATATTTGTAGAGAAGGGTCTAAGCTATCAATCCATGTAAAGGTGCAGGTAATTCATAAAAACACATTTTCTTAAAATACACATTATTCACATCATAACTTCATTTTTTACAACTCCAGCCGAAATACAAAAAAAAATGTTAATAGTATTTTTTCCACTCCAGCAAGGATTATAAGTTCCCAGACAGGTAATACTAATGTTCAGTTGCCTTAATGTGTAAGAACATTCAATATATACACTTCAATACAAATTTCACAATAGTCTGAAAAACCCAACTCTGAAATCCCTTAATTTCTTACCTTTGTTTTTCATATTAAGACAATAAAAAATGGTTTATTTGAATAAATCAATCAATAAGATGTATATCACGAATAACCTTAATAGATAAAGACTATCATTTGGACATTCAGTTAACAAAGCTTTTGAAAATTAAGAAAAACATACATCGGCCGGAGTTGTAAATTTGTGCCGGAGTTGTGAATCTCTCTGCCGGAGTTGTAAATCTCCAATGGAGTAAAAAAAAACTCAGTTTAAGAATACTTTAACCCAATTCAATAAAAACAACATTTATATCCAATCTGCTTTTATTGAAACAGCCTCACAAACACCAACAAAAACAAAAAACATAAAAATGTAATCGCCATTCAGGCTATAGATGTCCATAATAACACGTCAAAATAAACAGG
Organism: Protomyctophum parallelum; assembly: GCF_964188405.1. Taxonomy (NCBI): domain Eukaryota; kingdom Metazoa; phylum Chordata; class Actinopteri; order Myctophiformes; family Myctophidae; genus Protomyctophum; species Protomyctophum parallelum. The sequence continues at coordinate 6,027,251 of NC_139716.1, read as the reverse complement.
CACTCCTCGCCATGAAACTCAAAACAAATAAAGGTGCTGGAACTGCTTTGGGTCCCTCTGTGGAGGTAGAACTGAGTGAAACTCAAAACAAATAAAAGTGCTGGAACTGCTCTGGGTCCCTCTGTGGAGGTAGAACTGAGTGAAACTCAAAACAAATAAAAGTGCTGGAACTGCGTCCCTCTGTGGAGGTAGAACTGGGTGATGACAACATCACGATTGCAGGGTTGGGGGGGAAGGAGGTGGAACAGGGGCGGGGGGTGGGGGCTAGTGGTTGACGAGGCCTTGCATCATCATCATCAGGGAGGGGGGGGGGATGCACTTGCTGAGGGGGCTATGGGGGTCCTGCTGCAGGAACTGGAATAGCTTCTGGTGCACCTGGGAGAGCACGGCTGACATGTGGTCCCTGGTGACTGGGTCGTCGTGGTCCAGGTTCATCACCGCTTCCTCCAGGTAACTGGTATGGCAGAAGGGCAGAGGGAGAAAGGTTAGACTTCAAGAGACATACAAGTCACTAGCACAGGGAGACAGGTTAGATTAGGCGTAATTCGGAATTAAATATTAAATATGCCTCCTACATTGGAAAATGTAGAATTCAAATGTTCTCTTACCAGCATGACTTCAGCATTGGACAACAGGTGACGCACATGCTCTCTCTCGATGAAGTCCATGACATCAGCGGCTATGCTGAAGATCTCTCTTGTACGACTTGATTGTAATGGTGATGACTCCCCACTTAGTTTCACCAGAATGTCTACAACTGGACTGAAACAGACATCCTTCCTGCCACGTTTAGGGTGAACATTTGTTGTTGGACCATGGGGATGCATAAACTCCACTTTGACATCTTCATGCTCAGTGTCCACATCTATGGTCTTTGCCAGCCACCAGTTTCCATCATACTCAACGGCAAGCCAGTTGACCCAGACAATGCCGTCTGGGGCACCCTTGCCATGGGATGTGGGGAAGAAGTTCCACGTCGCTCTTTGGTAACCCATTGTAGTTGGTACCTTAGTCAGAAGGAAAAAGTTGGTCTTGTTCTTATATTGTTTGCTTGGACCATCAGACCAAATGTGCACAGTGGTAACCAGTGGGAACTTTGTCTTGATGTGTTTCAAGATGGGATCCATGTGTGTCCAGATTGCTGAAGCATCTTGTCTCTTTGACTCTGACACTGTGCAAAACCCTGCCTTTTCTCCCTTGGTGTAATACATTCCAGTATGTAGGGTAATCTGTGGCAGGTTTTGTCCAAAATGGCAGGATTGAATTTCAGATTGATACTTGCAGCTCCAGGATTCAGAAAAGTCTACATGTACAATGACTGTATTTTCATCACAGGTCTGGATTGTGTTTCTGTATTCCTTTGACTGATTCCGAACTGAACACACATGTGTTGTAGTTTCATCTCTCAGTTTTCCCTCGTACTGTTGGGTGAGTTCTACGAGATTGCCACTGTGCTCGACGAGTTTTGTGTTCATGTGGGTTCCACTGGCTGTTTCTTCTGGGACTCGCTCCCACTGCTTCCACTGCACAGGGATTTGGTCTTGGTCTGGGGCCAGAACTGTGTGTTTGTTTACACACCGTGTGCAGGTGCGAAGAAGGCAGGCCTCGCTTGCTGGAGAGCAACATACTAACTGAAAACTGTCTTCCAGTTTAGCCGTCTTCACTATCCCTGACGATCTTAAGGCCTCGTGCATTAAGCGTGCGTTTTCGTGATACTGGCACAAACATGTCTTCCGGTCCGATGCTTTTGGGGCTGTGACATGGAATGGCCGCAGAGCACAGAATGAGGAATAACTGAGCTTCACCGTTGGATTATCCACAAGGAAATCACAATGAAGGTTGGTCAGGTAGTCTGTCAGGATCATTCTCTGGCGCTTAACCTTCTTCCTAGTGATGGTGTCAGTTTTGTCGGTGGTCATGCGTGAAGAACTGAGGTAGAACTCCTGAACGGTCCGGGTGATACCCTGAAGGTATGTCGACTTTGTCACAGTTGTCGCTTTCCGCTCTGTCATTGACTTGTAAGTCAACCCAAATTCATGAACTTTATTGAGAAGGCGGTACTTCTTTAGAACTCTGCCAGATAAACTCACTGTTGGTGTCTGTCTTCGTGACACAGGAGTTTGTTTCTTCTTCTGAAGTTCTCTTCTCAGAACGTTGTGAAAGAGAAGCGATCTCTTGATGTTCGGATTTCTAAGTTGACTTCCTGACAGCATTTTCTCAGTTTCTGTCAGTGGGGAGTCTGGTGTTGTTGTATTTGGGGCATTTCTTTCTTCTTTTCTCTTTTTAATTCGCCATTTCTGTTTCCTCAGTTTGTTTCGCTGTTTTGTTATCTTCTGAACTTTCTTCTTTAAAGCACGTATTTCTCTTGAATGCCTTTTCCTGGTTTTACTTCTCTCCCTTTCACCTCTGTCTGGGGGCATGCCACCACGTGGCTCTGCATCACTGAGCTCTTGTGAACTCTCTGGAGGTGTGTCATTTGGTTGCAGCACTGCCTTTCGTTTTGCCCTCCTTTGATTTGCAGCTCGCCAAGCCTTTCTCCGTTTCCTTTTCTCTCTGTCTCCCACCTCACTTATTAGTTTGACTTTCTTTTCTTCAACTCTCTTCTTCCACCTCTGCCTTTCTTTCTCTTTTGCCGCCTCTTTGCTCTCTGGGTTGCTGTTAACTTTCTCTTTTCTCTTCCTTTTATATTCCTTGTTACGTTGTCTTTGCTCCTCCACTGACAGTCTTTGTTTAGCCATGTTTTCCTAAAACACAAAGTATGAATAATTTTAACTAGACACTGGGATGTGGTTTAAATGTAACATGTGTTTTATATTTGAACACTTATAGATGGTTCAAACAGATAATGTAATATAATTAATTAGGGTAAGTAAAAGCTGTATAAGAGTAGCCTACAGCTTGTCCATGCTCTACAAGTCAAAGATGTTGGGTATGCTATAAAAGACTAAAACAGTATAAATAAATAAATAAATCAGCAGGTGTATACATTTTTCCATAGGTAAAACAGTCTAATAACATTGGAATATGTAATCATGAGCATAAGTAATATTATATGTCCACAGTAGGATGTTATAGGAAGATTTTACAACTCCAGCCATTGACATTACAACTCCGGTCAATGGAAAATCGTCCGGAGTTGAAGTCTGCCGGAGATGTAAAATGTGCCCTCTTCCCTACATAAAGTAAATATTGTACATGCTAGCTCTTTGTTGTTAGCACAGTTGCTAGCTGCTTCAAGAACAAAGCTAACATATACACATTCAATCCACAGCTCATACCTAATATTATCAATATTAAGGGGGCGGAGTTGTATTGCATTAGCTGTGACATCAGTAATATCAACATTGTTTGTCTAAAATCTCAAAAAAGTAAAACTTACCTGAGCACATCTTTTACTGCTGCACCCTTCATGCACAGGTGGTGGGAAAGGGGTCCTCAGGCTTATAGCTGACCACTCTATTTACTGATTAGAACTGTTTTTTTTTTAATCATCCGGAGTTGTAAGAAACTGAGGACACAACTTTGATAGGCAGATTTCTGTATAAAATATTTTTTTAGAATTGTGTTATTTCTTGTTTAATGTGTCTTTAACTGTTCTTTTTCATTTGAAACATATATTTTCAAATTGGTGGTGTTTTTAATAGGTTTTTGGAACAGTGTGATATTGTGACCTCTTGCTGAGGACAGGTAAATTAACATGTAATCTCTATGTATAGATCATGTATTCAAGTAAATTCAACAGAAACAGTAAATACATATATACAAATACTACTATGGGTATACACATATCCCATATATTTAAATGTGTATATATATTATTTATTATACATTTCATGATTTTTAACATAAAGATCACTTTTCTATGTAGGACGTGTTTTGTCCCAATTCTCAAGAATGGGTGATTTACTTAATTGTGGAGAATATGGTGCTTTACATTTGACATGTGCTACCAGTGAAAATATTCTGATTCTGCAGGCATACAGCCCAATTGGAAGCATCACTGGCAGCATCAATTGGAGTTACATTGTTCAACTGAACAATGCCCAAAATAAACTGGTCTACATGCTGCCAACAAAGTCACAGATAAGCATGTGAACTTTTCAAATCAGAAGATGAAGGTATGTTTTTAGGGCTTTTTTATTTCTATCCTTGGTGACGTTTGTATGTAGCTATTGAAGTTTCTTCCTTTATAAACTCAATCTAGGTCTCCCTGGCTGCTCAGACTTTGAGCCACTCGGTCGCAGTGGCGCTCCGCACCTTGCGGGATATGGATGAGGGATATCCTGAGTTCAAAGACTGTGAGGCTACTGCAGAATGCATCGATGTAATACTTCATTTGCATCATTAATATATACCTTATATATTCTTTCAATATTCTACTGTAAACATTTGAGCGATTCATTGCTTTAAACACTTGGACGATGGACGACTGTGTCAGCTCACGTCCAAATCAGTTTGTTATCAAGTTTTCTGATGACACCGTGATACTTATAGGCGATTCACACTGAGACGGATTGGATCCGTTTCATTGGAACCGTTTCCGAATGCGGTTGCCTGGTCCCCGATGGCCATGATTCACATTGCCCGAGATTCAACAGCGCAACCGGGTACACTTGCATATCACACTTTGATCCTCCAGATGGCGGTGTGCTTCATGGCTGGCACGCCAGGACACTGACCATCAACTCTGCCATTGTCTCCAATAAATCCAGACACACATTGCATTGCCTCTTTGGCATTATACTACTTCACTGTCAGCCTGCCTGCTATTCACTGTGTCAGTCAGTTCTGTGCTCCAGTGTCGTGTTTGATATTAGTTTGCTATGGATTCTACTTCAGCATTATTATTATTTTGTTTTACTTTGGAAACTCTGCCAATCAAAGCCCAAGAGCCATGTGTAGTCCGCAGAATAAGATCATTGCGTACTGCGGTGCTGCGCATATACGCAAATTCAGCCTTGATAAATGCGCTGGTGTTACGCGTCGTGCAGCGTCTGTAATGGCCTAGGACCCTGTCACCCTAGGCCTAGGCTAATTCATATACATTTAATTTGGGGGTCCTTGAAATAAAAATGGCTGAGGATCAGTGGATTAAACTGAGTTAATTCACAGAAAATACAATGACAGACAGCCTACATTCATTTTTATAGCCCCATGTTTCTGTTCTCCCTTGTTTGTTTTTGTTCTGCTATATTGTCACAACTGTGTGATATTTTCACAGTTTATACTGTGCAAATTGTTTAGCAACTTCTAACTTTGTTTTTCGAAAGGTGCTTTATAAATAACATTTACTTACTTACATAACTTTTGAATGAGGGCGTGGTTTAGAAAAGCCTATATTTTGTTCTAAAGTAATATATTGATTTATATAAATGTAGATTTAAAGGCATATGGCATTGTGGGGCTGCAGGACTGAGGACTCAAATGTAAAAAGCATTTTGTACAATTGTGTGCTTATGAACATTTACCACGTTACGCAACGCATGGTGTACAGTGAGCGTGCTCTGGTGCTTGGCTAGCGTTTGGCTAGCAATATTAGCCGTGGCCAGCTTTGGCTGTTTAAACAATTTACTCTGTCAACTAACGTAGCAGACGATAGCGTGGTAAATGGTGGAGGAGTCCTGCAGTCTATGCTGTTGCGTGGTGTTGTTTTGTGAGTTTATATCCATGAAGACGAGTCACGTTGGTCTTAACACACAGGCTCTGTGTGATAATAATCCTGAAGCACCGCGCCGGCCGGGCAGAGTGTCAGTGAGTGAGAGCTGTCAATGCTGCATGCGTGCTGCATGCATAGAGCGGAGGAGGAGGGAGGAGGCAAAGTAACTCAAAATCATCAAACCACTTGGCACATTTGCCAAGAACTTGCGGACCCAAATGCAGACACAGACAAAAGTTTGAAAGTTCAAGGGTGGTCACTGTGGTTGATTCAACAGTCTGGCGATAGGTGATGTGGGAAGGCCGGGGCTTTATAGGCTGGAGGTGATGAGCTGATGGCAGGCAGGAGCGTAGATTGGAGAGAATGAGGGACTGGAAACAGGTGAGCCAAGCCTACGCCCACACACACGCCCACACATAGCACAGACACTGACAAGACAGAGACAGACAAAAAAACAGCCCTGCCTGGGACTGTGACAAACACAACTACAATGCAAGTCTGCACGAGACGTTTGGGGAAGGTTACCGTAATGACTGGAAAATTGCGCACAGGAAAAACGGTAAAATGAACTGCTGTGGGCGCCGTCGGGGCACATGGGCACCACGGCCACTCTGGCCGTCTGGGCATATAATTTTTCGAGGGGCACACGGCCCAAGAGAGGGGTAACGACAGCCATGGCCGCCGTGAAATTCCTGCCCTGGTTGCGACGCGTTGTGAGCTTGTAGATCAGCTATTTTCAGCATGCAACCAACTGTAAAATGACATTTTACTCTAGTTTTTATTTGTCTACGAAATTGTCACGTGTATATTTAGTCTCAGTTTTACCGACATCTGTTCGACATCTTGAACAGCCGCAATCCCAGAGCCAAAGGGTTCAAAGCCCCCCTTGGTTCTAGGAATTGGACAAGCACCAGGGAGTTAAAAATAGTGAATGTTCTGTTAGTGATGGACTGATCTCCCCCCCCACACACACACACACACACAAGTAGGGGAGAGCCGCCACAGTTGTAACGCTTCACGGTTGTAACATGGACGTTATATCTTGATTGGTCAACGCCACCATGACGCCATCGCGTCAGTATGTGTACAGCAACGTACTCTACGTGCCCAGGAAGTTTGAAGTGTTTACCTTTATCCTACGGGGAGTTATTGGCGAAAAACAGACTTTTTTCAAAAGGCGTATAATTTTACACCTGGAGTATATGTGTGCTACAATTTTTTTTCTTCGGTGTTGGTGAATAAAAATCCACATGGATGTCTTCATGCTTATGTTCTTCATTAGTTTGCATCGTGTTTAAACGGAATTCACGTTCATTCTGGTCTGTAAGCAACGGCAAAGAAAACTTGCAAAAGTGGGCCATTTGTAACATGTTACAAATGGTCCGCTTTCCATTCAATACCATTATATGTAATATTTACATATTTTACATATTGGCCAATATTATATGTTCAGTCAGGTGTCTTCATTACTGAGTGTATTCTAAAATTAGTTTAGGGTTGTATAACATTGTACAACTCAATCAATCAAACGTTTGTTTAATCAATGTATTTCCCCATTGAACTGAAAAAAAGAAAAAAAAAGCCCAAACTGGTACACCCGATACTATTTAATATTTCCCTTATGTTTGATACATTTTCTTATCACATCCATGGTATGAAAACAATGCTAAGGAGTTGCTTCAATGAAATATAATTGCTTTAAGCTGAAAACGATATGTTTAATGGTGTTTTTTAGCGTTGTTACATTTATCATGCATGCCGTTACAATTAATCCGATATGCGCAGCAAATTTTAATTTAATAACTCCCGACCTGTTTTATCAAAAAAATAACTTGAAGTGGTTTATGGTAGCAGACATGTGTAGGTCCGTTGCCTGAAAATATTACATGTGTAGATAAACGGATCTCTGAGTAAAAAAATGAAACGTGCAAAATGTTACATCCTTGGCGGCTCTCCCCTACAACTATTCAACGTTTGAGTAGTCGCCAATACCCAGTACAAGTTCTTATCTAATAAGTATCTAAGACTTTTAATGATTACCTACCAATAGCTCAATTCTAATGGTTTCAGTGCATCCCTAAGCTTAATTCCAGCGTGACCCGGAAATGGTTAACGTTCCGATTGTTAAAGTGCTCCATCGAGGAGGAGAGGAGAGTCGAGTGGGCTCTCCGAGACCGCATAGAGCGAGTGTACATCAGGTGCAGGCTCGGTGGGGTATTTTGTCGCCTCGCGCCGGATTTCCGCATCACGTGTACACGTTTTTCCTTCTCCAGTGACGTATAAAAATGCCCCCTCCACATGTGGATAGTACACAAACGCAAGCGAAAGGATTTAAGCAGAGATGGCAAGGAAGGAGGCAGAACCAATCCATATATGTAAGTTTGCGCATACATGCGCTATTTTAATTCTGGAATAAATGGCTGTGCACACCAACAATGTTAATTATAGAGATAGCAATGTGGCCATCCACATTGATGATTGATGAATGAAGATAACTGGTTCTGTAACTTGTGGGGTTTTTTTAGGAATCCAATCAAAAAAATATACATACAAATGTAAATAAAATAAAATGACAGTTCATATACGTAAATCTATGAATATTATGTGCATATTCTGTCTCATCAGACACATTTGTGATTTGAATCGACATACTAGCTTGACACAAACAATTCCTTTTACAGGGACGGATGAAGAGACTCGGTCGCTCATACAAGTGAGAACGACAAGTGAGCATCTCTTTGATGGCAGACGTAATTCTGCAAAACATGCATGGACGTGAGTTGCATCAATTAGCATTGTATTTGTCACAATATGTATCAGAACAAACTGAGCTTTAGTTGTGTACATTTCAACTTGCAGGATAACATATAGAAAGTGCATATCCGACAGATTAGGAAGGAGTTTGGTTGGTCATTGCTCACCATGTCAGCACCCATCTGCAATAATCAACTTTTTTTACCTGCTAAAATGGACTCTGGGTTTGCTGCATGGGGAAGAGAAGGTTTGATTCACTTCCGAGACTTGTATATAGATGGCCAATTTGCAGAATTCAGAGATTTGTGTGCAACCTATTACCTGCGACAATCTGACCGGTTTAGATATTTTCAGGTTCGACACTTTGTTAAAACCCACTCTCCAACATTCCCGCAGTTACCTATGCGGTCGGGTGTGGGGGTCTTTATGCCTGCAGCAAGCCTAGCTAGAGGTGTTGTTTCTTGTCTCTATGAGACTATCCCCCGCAGAGACCCGGGTTTGGATAAGATCAGGGCAGGCTGGGAGGCCGAATTGGAGATCGCATTTTCAGATGAGTGGTGGGAGCAGGCAACGGAGGGGGTTAATTCTTCTTCTTCCTGTGCTAGGCTTAGCCTCATTCAGTTTAAAGTTCTCCACAGAACTCATTACAGTAAAGCAAGGTTATTTAAAATATATCCGGGCATGACGGATAGTTGCGATAGATGTTCACAATCACCAGGGAATCTGTCCCACATGTTCTGGTCTTGCCCCAAATTGATCCCATTCTGGAAATCTTTCTTTGACATAATTTCTGAAGTGCTGGAGACAACCATTTTGCCTTGCCCCCAAATTGCAATTTTTGGAATCCCGGAGGAGGATGTAGTTTTACCCAGAAAGCAACTTAATGTTATTGCCTTCGCCTCATTAATCGCCCGCAGGAGGATACTTTTACAGTGGAAGGCTGAGTCCCCTCCCTCGGCTAAATCATGGTTGATTGATGTTATGTCCTTTCTGAAACTTGAAAAGATCAAATTCACAATTCGAGGGTCCTCTGACAAATTTTACAACCATTGGCAACCTTTAATATCGTATGTAAGCAGTTTAGAATCACTTTCACCTGACTGAAGACACATGGTGTTGGTGTGCGGATCTCTACCTGGTGCAATATATATAGCATAATATGTCGGAAATCATTACACATGAGAGTCGAGAAATGAGCCAATTAAGCACTTTATCTCTTTATGTATATATATATAGTATATATATATATATATATAGTTTTTTTTATATATATATATATATATATATATATAATTATTTTTATTTAATATTACTTTGTTTTATTTTTATTTACCTGTTTGTATTATTGTTAATCTTACCCCCCATTGAAGTTGTTATTAACCATCCCATGTGATCCCTTTCTTTGTCTCTTAGTATCTTATCTATTACCCATTGGTTTTATACCTGTATATACTGTATGTTGTGTGTATTGCTTTGTACTCAAATTATTGTTTTTTTTTTTATATATACCTGTGTTTGTATGTTGTTTGTATGTCTGGCCTCGTGGGGAAAGATGGTGGGTGGGTGGGGAGGACTGGGAAGGGAGTTGTGGGAGAAAATGTAAAAAAAAACGAAGAGTCGTATTCTCTTTCTGTGAAAACTGTGAAAACTGATCCAACTCTTTGAATAAAATGTACTTAAAAAAAAAAAGAAAGTGCATATCCACATTGTTTTGTAGCTTTCAATGAAATACATGTTCATCTTTGTCACTATCAATATTAATAGAGTGACAAAGATGAACATGTATTTCATTGAAAGCTACAAAACAATGTGGATATGCACTTTCTATATGTTAAATGTTCAGTCAGCTGCTGGACTGTATTTTACTGTATATGTAGAGTTGACAATTGTATGAATGCGCGTATCCTGACATCATCCCTATTACAAGTTCAATAGCATGAACCATTACCATCAAATTCCCAACACATGCAATTGATTAGTAGAACGTGTGCATGTAACATGTTTTGTATTCCTCAGGAAAGTACAGAGTATGTTGCCGGTTGAAGGCATTATCACCACCACCCAGCTCCGCAAGAAATGGGACAATCTAAAAAGAAAATACAAGGTATGGTTGCAGTGTGCAATTTCAAGTGCTTCGTGCCGTTTGGCCTCTGCTGTGTGTGTGTGTGTGTGTGTGTGTGTGTGTGTGTGTGCATGTATGTATACTAGTCTCACACATTGTGAAACTTGTAAGGCTGTTCAACTACAATGTTGCTTCTTTTCTTGTAGGAGATCAAATGTCCCCCTACTGGGTCAGGGACGGATAAAGGGGAGGACACACCCATAACATGGCCCTGGTTTGCAGAGATGCACAATGCCATCGGGGACACCCCCTCTATGGTGCCCCCGGTTCTAATTGATTCTAATAGCACTGTAGTCCAGACGGCCAGGGGTGTGTCCTCCCAAATGCCTGGCTCATCTCCTGGCCAGGAGGACGGTGAGCCAGGCAACTCTGTCTGTCCCTCCGGTTCTACATCATCCTCCACCTCACATCCATCCACCGGTACATCATCCTCCTCCTCATCTTCCTCTGCCAAGCGTCCATCCACCAGTTCATCTTCCTCTGCCAAACGCCCATCCACCTCATCCTCCTCCACCTCATCTTCATCTGCCTCTGCCGCCCCCCACCTCATCTTCATCTGCCGCCCCATCTGCCTCATCCTCCTCCACCTCATCTTCATCTGCCGCCCCATCTGCCTCATCCTCCTCCACCTCATCTTCATCTGCCGCCCCATCTGCCTCATCCTCCTCCACCTCATCTTCATCTGCCGCCCCATCTGCCTCATCCTCCTCCACCTCATCTTCATCTGCCGCCCCATCTGCCTCATCCTCCTCCACCTCAGCTTCATCTGCCGCCCCATATGCCTCATCCTCCTCCACCTCATCTTCATCTGCCGCCCCATCTGCCTCATCCTCCTCCACCTCATCTTCATCTGCCGCCCCATCTGCCTCATCCTCCTCCACCTCATCTTCATCTGTCCCCCCCCCCCCCCCCCCAGAGGAGAGCAGAGGAGGGAGGAAGAGCGCCAGGCTAGGGAGGAGCAGCGCCACGCTGCTCAGCAGCGGGACAATAACCGGTTCCTTGACCTGTTTGCGGAGCTGGTGAAATTTTTAAAAAATATTATCTTTTCTTTTTTAATTTTGTAAGAGGCATTTTTTAATTTTTTAAGAGGCATTTTTTATTTTTTATTTCAATCATATTCTGACATATTGGGTGTACCTATCCCACCCAACCCGTTAACGGCCTTGTTTGGTATTCCCCCAGGGACTAACATTCCCCTACACCTTAAAAGAATAATGTCCTTTACTTCTCTTTTAGCCAGACGTCTCATACTCCTGAAATGGAAACAAGTTTCCCCACCCACACATAATGGATGGATAAAGGATGTACTATTCTATCTTAAACTTGAAAAGATTAGATTTGCACTTAATGGTTCCATGACAACTTTCCAGCAAACATGGACGCCCTTTGTTGATCACGTAAGAACCCTGACAGTTGTCCCAGAGATGTGCGATATTTGAAATATTTGAACTATATAATGGTGAACGCATTATGCTTATGCATTGCATATGCGTCGTGCAAACCGGTGGCTGCGCGCACACACAGGTGGTCCCCCCCCCCCCCCTCTCCTCCTTTCTTCTCTTTCCCCTCCCCCTTCTCCTTTTTAAATTTAATTTACTTACTTTTTTTTTTTTTTTTTTCTGTATTTTTTTTTTGTAATTTCCCCCTTTTCCAGCTGTATTGTCTCTGCATTGGGGAAGAGTGGGTAGGCTCAGTGGGTGGACGGGAGGAAAATGAGGGGTGCCTTAAGACGTACGTACTGTATCAACAAATGTATATGCTGACAGTGACATGTATAAGGACCCCACATGGGAGGGGAAAAAAATGTAAAAAACCCAATAAAAATATATTTAAAAAAAAGAGGCATTTTTAAGAGACATTTATTGAATTTTTTAAGAGACATTTATTTCATTTCTTCAGAGGCATTATTTCATTTCTTCAGAGGCATTATTTCATTTCTTCAGAGGCATTATTTCATTTCTTCAGAGGCATTATTTAATTTCTTCAGAGGCGTTATTTCATTTCTTCAGAGGCATTATTTTTCTTCAGAGGCATTATTTAATTTCTTCAGAGGCATTATTTAATTTCTTCAGAGGCATTATTTCATTTCTTCAGAGGCTATATTTCATTTCTTCAGAGGCATAATTTCATTTCTAAAGAAGCCACCGACCATCTGCTGGTATACTGTACATTTAAGTGAGTCTTTTGAGGTGCTGGAGTCACAAATAAATTCCCAATTGTGGCCATATTTGAGTGTGTGGATCCTCCCTTATTTTTTTCCCCCATTTCTTAAGAAAAAGGATATAAGCTTGTAGATGAACTATTTGCTATTTCTATAACAAAGGTATTCTTTCATTCTATGCCAGAAACACTATCAATCATTACCCTAATAGGAATTGGTTTAATGTGTTTGTTTATTTAAACTTCAATTCTTCAACTGCATTTAAGTTAACCAGTTTTTTTAAAACCAGGGCAGTATAGCACAAGTGGTAAGTTCCAATTCCATCTCATACTAATTATTTAAATAGAAGAAACACACTAGACATACTACAGTACAGCATGTAAGAACATTCATTAAATGAAAAGAGTCTAGTGTATCAACGCCCAGAAGTTTTATTCATGAAATAAATGAAAGGTTAAAAAAAAACTACTAGTGCTGTCAGGCGATTCAATGTTTTAATCGCGATTAATCGCATGATTTGTGTAGTTAATCGCGCGATTAATCACAATTAATCGCAAAACCTTTTTTGCTTTAAATTCAATGATGAACTGAAAGAAAACGGTGTATTGTAGAGATGCTCCGATCATGTTTTTTGGGGCCGATCACCGATCACTGGAAGCAGTATCTGCCGATACCGATCACAGCGTCGTGAAATCACACACCTTGCAAACTGTGAGTTCGGTGTCCTTTTCTGACACAGTAAACCAGGGATACTCAAATAGCTGAACATGTGGGCCACATTATGAAAATGGCAAAATGACATATGAAAAGACAAGTGCAATGTGCATTATTTTATGGCTTGCCCATTTTCTCTCTTTTGAATAATTCTATGCAATTGGCATATTCAACACATACAACTGTTTCCATAAAACAAACTAACATGTGCATCTTCTCTATAAGCAGAATCATGAATAGGCCTATTTAAAGGTATATTCAGTGATTTCACTTAATTATATTTTTTTGTTTTGTTGTGATAATCCTCCCTACTATAGAGTGTGCTGGCCATATAAGGAGTTCCTCCCTGTCCACAGTTAACCCCTGTTGGGGTCAAAAAACCTTAGGTTTCGTTTTTGACTCTCTATCCTGATTGGACGAAAGGCTGGGTCCCACAGCCAAAAACGAAACCTAAGGTTTTTTTGAGTGAAATCACTGAATATACCTTTAATTTATACAAAAGGAGAAGAGAGAGAGCAATGTGTTTGTGGCTCAAACTTTGTCTAATATTGTTTTAGAGCAGTGGTTCTCAAACATTTTCATGCCAAGAGCAAAGGACCCCCAATATTTTTTCAATCTACAAAAATAATCCCAAAATCGCTTATAAACAGCAGATGTGGCAACACTGGCCAGAAACGACCAGTGTTGCTTCTTTTTGGCTTATTTTGTATAGACCTAGGTTGCTTGTTTCTGCCATAGAGTTATACTGGCAACACCTCTGGCTTCTAGCTTCTAGCAGCTACTGCTAGCTGGTCTGTGCTGCTGCTCTCGACTCGTCTCTCTGTGTGTCAGTCCCAGCTCCGTGACTGGGAGATGGGACTGTCCGACTGTGGATACTTGTCTGGATAAAACTTTCTGTTACAGTTAAATCCATTTAAAAGTACCACACAACTGAAAAGTATCGCGAATGTGACCGCAAGTTAGAAACGTGTGTGGCTATAACGAGGCACAGCTGTTTACAATGCGATGCAACATTAACAGCGGGGGTTTTGCTTTTGCTCTGGATGGATTGCACAGGTTTCTTTTAGGACTGGAGCGTACGACACGAGCAAAACCTTTGTGAAATGTAAATGGAAGGCTGCCTGTTACTCCACTTAAAACATCCTAACAAGGGGTCGGAGAAGGGAGTGCATTGCAGGAACCAATATCCCTCAACATCCCGCCTGCCAATCGCTGTGATTTTTTTTTTTTGCGTTAATGCGATAAAAAAATGAGTGCCGTTAATGCATTAATAACGCGTTAACTTTGACAGCATTAAAAACTACAAATAATCATGCTCGTCCATATGATCAGGTATGTGCTCTGGGTCTGGAGCCAACAGTTGGGCTGCCATTCTGTCCCGCAGACCTTCCCCCCTCTCTGGACCGGCTGGAGGTCCATCCTCCTCCTCCTCCTCATCGTCAGGCTCTATCATGTCCCCTTCTGTAATGGCAATGTTGTGTAGTACACAACATGCAGTGACCACAGCTGGTACAAATGTGTTGTGGACCTCCAGGGCCTTGGAAGAGCAGGGACCTCCATCTCACCTTCAGCCTGCCAAAGGCCCGCTCAATGATGGAGCGAGCCTTGGAATGGTGGTGGTTGTATCGGATCTTTATGGGTTGGACTGGATCCCGGTACGGTGCCACTAATGTGATGGGAGCACTGATACATGGGTAGCCACCATCGCCCACAATAAAGTACCCTGGAGGAGGGTACAGAGACTCCCTGTACATCCCGCTGTTAAGAGAAAATAATGTTATTTATTGTGCAGCAAGGGGGAAATGCCTTGGCATATCAAGCCCACACACACGAATGATAAGTAAAGGTATTTGGACCATGATCCTGCAAGATGGAATGATACAATTCTCATACCTGTTCCTCAGGATTCTGGCATCATTGACACGGCCAGGATACCCCACGAAGGTGTTCAGGAACCTGGCCTTCGAGTCACATAAACCTTGCAGCTGCAGAATCAGAAGCAACTTTATTGTCACATCACAGGTTTACAGGTGAAACTAATTCATCAGTGGGTGAATACATTTTTGAGGCCCCATCGTTTATGACATTTCCATAAAGAAAGGGGAGAATAAGAACAGTGCAAAGGGGAAGAAAATGATCTACATATTTATTTACACATAGTTTTTTTTTAGTTTTTTATCCCACGATTTTGTAACCCATTTTTCACCCCTGTGTCAATCATCTAATGTGATCCTGGGCTCTACACACCTTCCGCCAACCTGGGGAGAGCAACGGACTTAACTCATGCTTCCTTCATGCTTGAGTGTCCAAGTTGCTCCTTTACACCTGACAGGGGGGAGTTTCCCTGGTTGGACGTAGCGCGTGGAAGGAACACGTTATTCCAACCAGTTCCTAACTTCCTTTCCCCTCCATCAGGCGCCCCGGCTGGCCAGGGGGAGGCAGTTTAGAGACCAGGATTACTGCATGTTTTTTGTGAGGGACACGGGGAGAACATGCAAACTCCACACAGAAAGGCCCTTTCGCCAACCCCGCCTTCGGGTATGGGCACTGATGACGCGGAGGAGGAAACACGCCGCCAGCACCCACAGCTTATTTACACATAGTACTTGATAAGACATAAGGTGATACCTGTATGGAAGGGAAGACCTTTCGGTTCATGTACTCCTGGCAGTGTGGTCCAGAGGGGAGCTTAATGTGTATATGGCACCCATCAATGGCACCAACACATTTTAGGAACACTGGACTGTTGCCCAGGCCTTCAAAGCCTCGCCCAACCTCTGCCAGCTCATGAGCAGCAGGATGACCTATTGTTAAACAAAAAAACATGATTATTTAATTACTGCATTGTGTTACGACCATAGGCGGAGCTTGAAGTTGACGCTGGGGGGTGCGACTGCTTGGCCAACGACACCCAGCGTGTGCGCGCGATTTTTTTAACCTTTATTTTATTATTTTAGCGTTTTTACAATGCCCTAACCCCTAAAAATGAGTTATTTAGGTAGTACAGCAGCTCACACACATGCACTACAGCCATACAGCGAGTCATCATATCATGATAAGAGAGATGATTACAAACTACAGTCAGAAGCCAAAAGGTATTAAAGTAATACACCCCCTGAACCCCCCCAAGCTCCGCCCATGGTTACGACTCACTGAGTCTAGGTCGGTTATGAGGAAGAAGGCAAGATGGAATAAGCCAAAGCTGTTTTATTACTTGACTTTCTGTGGCATACAGAGTGAACGGTTACATATATAATACAGGTGAACAGGGTGAGCAGGCTACGCAGGACCATAAAGCAAAGAAAGAAACAAAATACCCTAACACTGCACCCTATACTAGACCCCCCTCCCAATACTGACTATCTGACTGGTACACAAAAGAAAACGCTAACTGACTACTCTATTCTTATGCCTACCATCAAACAAAAGTACAGGTGAAGGTGCCTGCCTAACGAGCTATAAGGTGACAATGGTGAAATACTAATATAAGAAATACTACCGGAATACTACCTGCTCGTGATTGACTCACAGTTATACAGAAGCACTTAGAACTATAAGTATAGCACTCGATAACACTCTCTTTACGAGGTTTCTTAAAGTATAGGATTAGGATATATAGATTACAGGTTGAATGAACTCTCTTCCCTGCACGGAGGGCGCGCTGTCACTTCCCTACTCTAGAGACACAAACAGTCTGACAGCGGCCCGGAACACAGTCTTCAGTTTGGCTTTATGCCATCAGGCGAGACAGGGTGGAGGCGCTGGTTGGACGCTCAGGATGAGAGTAGGCGGCCGAGGGTGGAGCGTAGGGAACGCTCCCCACCATTGGCTGCGCAGGACGGATCTGCAGGGACGACAAACAGGGCGCGCGCACAGACAAACAGACATATAGCAGACCCGCGCCCCGACATCCGTAACAATTGCATATCCGTATCTTAAGAGTTGTTGTGTCATATATGTTTCAATGAGTGTGTTGTTTGTTGTTCTCATTTTGTATGTTGAAGCAGGTGTATTTGGAATGGGCTGTTTAAAGGCTTCTAGAATATCATGCTTCATGTTAAACCAAAATGAAAACTGATCACCTCTGTGCGAAGAGCTGCAATGGCATACGTGCCACTGTGGACCAGCCTGTGAACAGTGGTCTTTGGCATGTCAAATGCCCCGGACACCACCAAATAGGAGGCGCCATGTGCCAGCCAGTAAAGTGTGACAAGCACCATGATGTCCCGTCCCCAGCCATGTGTCCCCTCATTAGGCAGCAGCCTGATGAGGGCCACGATGGTCTCCCGGCTCAGGCGGTACTCCCTCCTGAGGTGAGTGTAGTTGGGGTCGAACCATATTCTCAGGACACGCACACTCCTGTTCACCCTGGCGTACCTGACCAGAGATGGACTGTGGTCCTGTGAATTGAAAGTGAATGATTGTTGTCATGTACACATGAACTATATGACTATATGTAATTTATGTATGTAGTCTAAAATACATGCACTTTATCAAGAATCTCTACAATGGCATGAGGCCTGTCATTAATAACTTTGCTATGTATCCATTCATGTAAATGACTGACCGTAATGAGTGCTTGACAGTGCATGCAAAACACAAGATGTGTGAATTGTAGGATTTTGTTTGACATCCATGACATTGCCTACCCACTTACTGATGTTTGGTTTAAGAACAGCTGGCTTACCTTGTGGATGAGCAGGATTAATGCACGGCGGATACGTGCTCTCCTGCGAGCGGACAGGGCCTGCTGCTCATTTCGTTGCTCTTGCCTTTTCAGCTGCAGCCACAGCCAAGAAGCTGTAATCAAAGCTGTCTTCATCTTGTCTGGTGATCATCAAATTGTTTGTAGAACCCCTTTTATATTCTTGATATTCGTTCATGATAGGCATCACCTGGTGTGTGTTCTGTGCAGTGTTGGGCAGTAGCTAGCTACAAGTAGCGAAGCTACATAGCTTAACTACATTTATCAGTAGCTTGATGGTAGCTTCACTCCTTTTGAACCAAGTAGCGTTTTTTGTAGTGTAGCTATTTTTAGACCCAAGTAGTGACGTAGCTTTCAACAAAAGCTATACATTACAAATTGACTGTTAAATAAAGTTTTGTGGGGGAAAAAAATCCCTGGAAAAAAATCCATGATTGGTTGGTTTAGATAAGAAGAGTCTGACACAGTTATGTTGTTAAGCAAGAGGATCCCACGCAGCAGCTGTCCTTTTATCTCTAGCACAACACAATGAATTACTCACCTAATGCTGCCTGCAGGTTCCATGTTTAATTCCAGCGTGTGTAACCTACATTCAGTGATGGGCAAGCTACTTGGAAAATGTAGTAAGCTACACTACCAGTTACTCTCTATTAAATATAGCTCAACTACAACAAAGCTATCCCCAGATAATTGTAGCAAGCTACACTATAAGCTACATGGCAAAAGTAGCTAGCTACATGGACACTACTTTTTTTTTAAATATTTTTTATCAACTTAATGATCAAGTTTCCACCGAACAAATAGCCTAATAGGCAGGCAAAAATGCTGAGTTTGATTGTTTATTAAAAAACAAACAGGAAACAAGCCCTCTGTCTGGCTTTTGGTGTCAACTTTTTCACATTTACTTGTATTAATGTACCTTGCGGTGTCAGGAGCCGGCTGATTCATGTGTTCAGTGTTGGGAAAGTTCTTTTTTTTATTAACTATAGTTCAGTTCACAGTTAATTTTTTTAAAGGAACTAATTCAGTTCATAATTCAACATTTTGAACTAAAGTTCATGGTTCCAAAAAATGAACGATTTTAGTTATTATTATTATTTTTTATTATTATTATTGCCACAGCCTAGCCATTTGCACACCAGCTGAGAGACATAATTTAGACTAGAGAATGCTAGTCTCTCAAGACAGACTGTTGCCTCGATAGGCACTGTTTTATCGAATATTTGAGGATGGGATTGAGAGAATTTAATGAGATGTTAATGTCCTGTAGGTAGACTTAGAAATAAAACTAGTTTTGACTAATCAATACAAGTGGCTCTTATTTTGATGGGGCAGTTTCTGCACAAGAAGTCCGTTTGACTTGTAAACAAGCTACGATGAATGAGCTGTCAAAGTACTATAGTCGCTAAACCACGTTAGCGATCAAATTTTTCAATATGAAAACTTTCACTTAGACAATAATGTAGGTTACACACGCTGGAATTAAACATGGAACCTGCAGGCAGCATTAGGTGAGTAATTAATTGTGTTGTGCTAGAGATAAAAGGACAGCTGCTGCGTGGGATCGTCTTGCTTAACAACATAACTGTGTCAGACTCATCTTATCTAAACCAACCAATCATGGATTTTTTTCCAGGGATTTTTTTCCCCACAAAACTTTATTTAACAGTCAATTTGTAACGTATAGCTTTTGTTGAAAGCTACATCACTACTTGGGTCTAAAAATAGCTACACTACAAAAAACGCTACTTGGTTCAAAAGGAGTGAAGCTACCATCAAGCTACTGATAAATGTAGTTAAGCTATGTAGCTTCGCTACTTGTAGCTAGCTACTGCCCAACACTGCCTACATTATTGTCTAAGTGAAAGTTTTCATATTGAAAAAATTTGATCGCTAACGTGGTTTAGCGACTATAGTACTTTGACAGCTCATTCATCGTAGCTTGTTTACAAGTCAAACAGACTTCTTGTGCAGAAACTGCCCCATCAAAATAAGAGCCACTTGTATTGATTAGTCAACACTAGTTTTATTTCTAAGTCTACCTACAGGACATTAACATCTCATTTAAGTGCCTGTCAGCATTCTCTCAATCTGAGTATCCCATCCTCAAATATTCGGTAAAACAGTGCCTATCGAGGCAACAGTCTGTCTTGAGAGACTAGCATTCTCTAGTCTAAATTATGTCTCTCAGCTGGTGTGCAAATGGCTAGGCTGTGGCAATAATAATAATTAAAAAGAAATAACAAAAAATAACTACAATCGTTCATTTTTTGGAAATGTTGAATTATGAACTGAATTAGTTCCTTTAATTTTTTTTAACTGTGAACTGAACTATAGTTAATAAAAAAAAGAACTTTCCCAACACTGAACACATGAATCAGCCGGCTCCTGACACCGCAAGGTACATTAATACAAGTAAATGTGAAAAAGTTGACACCAAAAGCCAGACAGAGGGCTTGTTTCCTGTTCGTTTTTTAATAAACAATCAAACTCAGCATTTTTGCCTGCCTATTAGGCTATTTGTTCGGTGGAAACTTGATCATTAAGTTGATAAAAAATATAAAAAAAAAAAGTAGTGTCCATGTAGCTAGCTACTTTTGCCATGTAGCTTATAGTGTAGCTTGCTACAATTATCTGGGGATAGCTTCGTTGTAGTTGAGCTATATTTAATAGAGAGTAACTGGTAGTGTAGCTTACTACATTTTCCAAGTAGCTTGCCCATCACTGGTTCTGTGTTGCCAGCCAATAGGGCATATAGTAATTAAGGTCCATAACATCTTGTAAACAAAGAAGAGCATTGCTGGGAATTAAAAATAAATAAATAGATTGACTGATTGAATCAGAGTTTTGAATAGATACAGTCCAAGGAAGGTACAGGTCAATACAAAAACTGCTATATGGTCTTCCATTTTCAATTAATCAAAACATTTAAAGACATAAATACACACATCTATGCAAAAATAAAAATAGAAATCATGAAATACACAGTTAGAAAAAAAGGGAATAATAAGTGAACCAACAGTATAGAAAAATAGAGGGGGAGATTAAATAAGATTGTGATGAATTGTCTATTCTGCTATTCGGTAGGCTACTATTCTATGGATGTGTGACCAGGGCACTTTACCACTATACGTCACCCTGGGAGTTTCACCTGGCAGAGATTAATATGATAATAATACAAAATGATAGGCTATCAATTGAAAACCCACTGGGCTGAGATAAAGAAAAGGAGCAGAGACGTGCGTTTCCAATTGTACAATGATTATTATTTTATTTATAACTCAAAAGCAGAATGAAATACTTATTAATAATGAATGGCTTCACTGCAAAGAGAAGATCATGTTAGAATATATCAATTCCCAAATCCTAGTTAAAAGTGACTTTATTACAAAAGGGATTAAGACATGACAGTTGTGCTATACTATACCAGACAATAGCATGTGCTCCGCCAATGATGCTGTCATAGTAACAGGTCTACCTGGTTACACATGTAAACTTATATTTATGGCAATGACAACTCTTGCAGGGTATACGATCGGAAGGTTGTATTCAGCCCGTTGTGTTTCAAGATTCAAGATTGCTTTATTTTGTCATTTGTTTCCAACTGTAAGCAGCAGAAAAAAAAACGAAATTACGTTTCTCCTAGTTAAAAAAGACAGCACAGGCTCATACAATAATAAATTATCAGTGCAAGACAATACTAAGTATAAATAAGTCCTAAAAACTACAGGGATCCATAAAAAAGATTAATAGAATAATTAATTAATCATGGAATTAATAGAATAAAAACCATGTCCTATCTGCCAGGGAGGCTAGAGTTCAGGAGCCTGATTGCCTGGGGAAAGAAGCTGCTCCGCATCCTATCTGTCCTGGCACTGATGCTCCTGTACCGTTTCCCAGAGGGCAAAAGGGAGATCAGGCTGTGAGAGGGGTGGGTGGCATCCTTAAGGCTCATACATAGTCTGGATTTTCGGTGGTGGGGTGACCACCGAATTACAACATGACGTCACGATCCGCGGTGAAGAGCAAACCACCACCGCTCAACGTTATTTCAGCTCCGGTGGTCAGCTCACCACCGGAGCGGTGGTCACCTCATCACCGAAAATCCAGACTATGAATAGGCCTTTAGTGATACCAGTTGCTCTCCTGATGCACCTTTGCTGGTATATGTCTGCCAGGGAGGGCAGCGAGGTACCGATGATTTTGCTGGCTGTTCTCACCGTCCTGTCCAGCTTTTTCCTCTCCTCAGCCGTGCTGCTTCCATACCAGGAGGTAAAACAATAGGTGAGAATGCTCTCAATAGTGCCTCTATAAAACATGGTCAGGGCTGGGACAGGCAGGTCGACTCTCTTCAGCTGACGGAGTGGGTAGAGACGCTGCTGGGCCTTTTTAATGATGGCAGTGGTGTTGCTGCTCGGGGCCAGGTTGTCCGTCAGCAGCACTCCCAAAAAAGTGGTGCTTTTTACCCTCTCTACGGCTGAGCCGTCGATGGTCATAGGATGGTGTTGGGGCCTGGTTCTCGTCCTGAAGTCCACAATCATTTCCTTGGTCTTTTTGTTATTGAGGGAAAGATTGTGCGCCTTGCACCAAGCTGCCAACTGTTCCACCTCCTCTCTGTAGGCAGCTTCATCCCCCTTTGTTATGAGGCCGACCACGGTGGTGTCATCTGCACATTTTAGGATGTGGTTGCTTCTGAACCTGGCCTTGCAGTCGTGTGTAAAGAAGAGTGAACAATAGGGGACTCAGTACGCATCCCTGAGGAGATCCTGTGTTCACTTCAATGGCTTTGGATGTTATGTTGCAGTGATCCAGCTGTGGGACACGTCACAAGTGATCGCCGGATTATGCCGTCGCTTTAAAATGACAGCGTAGTGCATTCCGAATCTAGAGGCAATTTCACTCCACCAGTGACCACCACTCTGTCCTCGCATCGAATCCTCTCCTCCTCGCTGGGGGCGGAGCCGAGGAGCGAGTGGAGGACGCGAGGAGAGTGGCCCCGTGGGCACACTGAACGCGTCAGGAGCGTCAGAAGTAGCTGAAGTTTCCACGAAGAAGAAAACTTCAGCTACTTCTGACGCTCCTGACGCGTCCAGTGTGCCCACGGGGTGAGCGAGTGTGAAAGTTGCGGTATTGGAATTTAGCTCTAGAGTCTATGACATGGGCAAGTTTGTGAGATGCTCAGCTGTTCTCTTGTTTATCTGATTCTCTACCATCTTCTGCATCACGTTCAGATACTCTGTCCTCCTGTCTGCATCACGTTAATACGATGTTCTGTCCTGTCTTTCCTGTTGCATCGAGTTCTGAGATGCCGTACTCTTATGTACTCTTCTAGTTCATAAAATGTATGAAACTTATAAATGTATTATTCATATGACACTATCTTTCTTCAATGTGTTTGCTGTAAATTTGTCTGTTCCAATTATCGTTAAGTTTTTTCACCCCCAGATGCAGGTGGCAAAATGGTATGTATTGCTTGTCTGCATGTTCTGTTGTGAATTGAGTCTAGCTGGTTTAGTGTCCTAAAAGTAATTTAAGGATCCTAAACCTTACATTGACTATACTCTTAAGGGTCCTAATTAATTAAAAAGAAATACGCCACCGTTACACTGTGGCGGAAACAGATATCGTATTTATCCGTCCGATCAAGCCACGTTGAGATGACGTGTTATTCAGAGAGTGGTGTGTACCACAGGTACGCAGGCGTATCGCAGGTGTATGTCATACTGAAAGCAGCGGGTGTAAAGTGATCGGAAAAGCACCCGACAACCTCATCTGCATAGATCCACGCCCCATATCGCACCATAAAAGGCTTCAAGCATGACTCAGCAGACAGCAGTTTGTCTGAGATCCGTCTGTCAAAAAAATCACAGCCGCGGTCACTGCTATGAATACAGCCCGCACTCTATTAATTTAATAATTCTACACAATAGGAGCAGGACAGTTAGGGCTTTTATGTTATGACACTGTAGGCTACTATATATCTACAAACTGACAATCCATCAAAGGACACCAAAGGAAATAAAAAGAGCTGCGTGCTCCGCTGAAGCAATATAATTATAATTTATTTAATTAAGTTCGGGACCAAGGCGGGTGCTCACTCACACCTTTGCAGAGGTAAAACATATCCGATATTTAAAATATCGGATATATGTCAATGCAAAAGTCGTCTTTTGAGAGAGAGCTAGAGAGAGAGAGAGGGAGGGGGGCATGGACCCTCGACACTGTTTGCGCGATAAAGAACAGTAGCCTATATCATAAGTGAATAATTATAGGCCTATACCTCGTAGGCCTGGGATCCTCTTGTCTGAAGAAATTATAATCCAGTGAGTTTATCCAGTGAGTTAAACTATTCTGTGTGTGGCATCCATGTGATCAATATCAATATCATTATTATAAATTCTGTCTGTCTGTCCGTTTTGTCTGTCTGTCTGTCTGTCCATTTTTGTGAACAAGCGCGAGTGGAGGTGAGCTTGCTTAAAACTATGATAGCCTATGACTGGCCGACTTTCAAACACGCTGCTGATGCCATTCATTAGGCTAATGTGGTCTTCTATTTTTTATATAGGGCTATATAGCCCTATTCATTTTCCAATGTGAATCGGATCGGCAGCACGCTGCTGTCTGCCCCCCCCCCCCTTCCCACACACACACACACACACACACACCGACAGTGAACTCAAGGAGCTCCGTAACAAAACAATTTCAATAGGCCTGCCGCCTACTGCAGGCATTACTACACTAAACAATGTTGGATTCGTACAGTGCAGAATGCAGATAAGCCTATGTTGTTATTATAATTGTGAGTTTGTTTTTTAACATGCAGCGCGAGTCCGCGAGAGCTGATCTACAAGCTCACAACCGTTGCACTTCGAGTAGAAGGCTGCCGAGTGAGCAGCCCCAATCGCGCATGATAGAAATATCCTAATGCATGCATTTAGGCATACAATTGCACTCGGCTTATATATATATAAAAGCCATCATTTTTTATGTGCTGATCGACCAATATGTTGGGGACACATGCCTACATATTTTATCTGAGATTTGGGAACAATTTATTGATTCAGCATGAAGACTAAAGCCTTCTGAATAAATCTATACGCAAGTGTATGCTTGCGTAGATTTCTCCGCCACCTCCGACCAACCAAAGTCAGCGTCAAGTTCACGGCCATTTTCATGAATTCCAAATTAATGTGGGAAATCCACGTAAATGCCTTTCCGCTAGCGTCACGTCAATATATAAGCGGAAGCGCGTTGAAGAATCAGGCCCAAGATCAGGGAATTGCAAACTAAGTAGTCGGATTTAGGCTACGGTAACCTCTCTTCCCGAAAATGATAGCAAAGTGAATTGTGTGTAACATGGATTTTGTCTGCCCTGGCAGCTCCCTGAGACGTGCTGCTCTGGGAACATTCACTATTCTCACCCTATACAGTTTGTGTTGGCATCCCTGCTCTTGTGTCCTGTTTTTGGCGCTTCATCATAGTAATACAATATTTGCTTTTGAAGGTTCCTCTCTATCCTGAGCTTCACCATTAACATCGATGGTTCCTGTGCTGCTTGAAGGACAGCGATACGTCCTGACTTACAGGTTCAGCCAGGACCACTTGGAGCTGCTCTTTAACTCAATCAGAGCATCCGGTAGGGTTCTTATTTACTAGCCACAACACTAAACACAATAAAATAATTAAAGTGACACAAACCTGTCAGTAAAGTATCGTATTGTTTTCAGTTTGACGGTCCATATATTTTATTTTTTACCAGATACTGTATGTGTGTATCATGCAAGTAACATCATTGTATCATACAGACATGTCATTTAACTTATTTTTTAAGCCTAAAGACATTTAATATCTGTAATATACTCGTATGTGTGTGTGTGTGTGTGTGTGTGTGTGTGTGTGTGTGTGTGTGTGTGAGTGTGTGTGTGTGTGTGTGTGCGTGTGTGTGCCCAGACTTATGTGTGTGTGTGTGTGTGTGTGTGTGTGTGTGTGTGTGTTTTAAGGTGGCTGGAATAACAACCCCAATGCCAGCCAATTTAAGTGCATATTCCGTAAACTGATGGCTCGGTGTGGAGTTGTAAAACCAAGGGAAATGTGACGGCACAGGATGACACTGTCGACTGATATTATGCTTATTTTGCGATTAATCAGACAATGGTAGAAAAAAATGAATATCCCCCTAATTTCCACAATGTTATTTACCAATATAAGTTAATATAATAATAATAATAATAATAATAATAATAATAATAATAATAATAATCGGTCTACTTCTAATTTCAGGATTTGTTGTGCGACGGACATTGAAGAATCTGTCCTGTGATGTCTGCCGTGAGAGCTGCATAAAGACAAGAGTTACCACCTGCTGACTCTACGGAACAATGGGGCCTAATGATTCTGTCTCAAGGCACGGTGAAGGTCGTCAGGGCAGCGTGAGTGGGTGATTCGCCAGGCAGCAGCAAATTCAAAACGATCACAGCCCATCAAGCTGCTAGAGGTCCTCTACATGGTGTGCAAGAGGATGGGTTCAGAAGATGTGTTTTTGCTTGGGGAGCACATAAGCGACACACAGTATGGCATTGACAGTTACCACCATACACTGTTGGCATTAGTCCCTGTTTTTCAAGCTACTGTATAGGCTGCACCACATTGCAAAAAATCAAAGGGTGGCGTAGTTGGCTACAGTTTTAAACACATGAGTATCACAGTACAATGCACATGCACTTTAAAACAGTGCACTTTAATAGTTTCTTGTGACTGAGTCGGCCACCCGTCACATGCACATCATTGGTGGAAAAAAATCAAAGTATCAATACTAGAGAGTAGAGACCCAACAACATGGTTGGATGTTGCATTCATGATTTGACAGCTTTGTAAGAAATCTCTTCCAAAATGTGTGCTGCCAACTTACAGGAATTAAATGTGCTGATGACATGGAATATCGGTCATTGTCACACAAGATCGTTTTTAATCAATTTATTTTTAGGGGAAAAACATGTTTCTGCAACATTTGTAGCATTTGTGGCCAACCCTGTATAGGCAGTGAAATTGCTGACTTAAAAAAGCTTCCTTGGTCAATTGGGAGTGATGTGCAATTAGTTGTACGCACAGAGTGAAAACACGTAGGCCTATACAGCGCTGAAGTGGTTCATGTACATTTTCATAATAATCAAACTACAAAGTATAACTAACTGAAGTTTTCAAATTATTGTAGTGGAGTAAAAGTACAATGTTTTGCCTCTGAAATGTAGCAGAGTAGAAGTAAAAGTACTGAATTACTCCGGTCCAGTCATTTTTCATTTGACGTTTTATGGGTCCAGTTTAGTAAAAGTAGCCTACCTCCAAAATTGCAAATGTATATAATTATTTTACCACTGGGACATGCTATTTTAAGAACACAGGGTTTACAGTAACGTGAGGATTATTAAATGGTTGGTTTTATTTTTTTGTGTTGTACTGCAGTGGCTTTCAACTCTTTTCATATCATGGTCCATTTGTTCCGAATTGGAGCCAAGGACCACCATTTGATGGCATTTAGCCACCCAAAACGATATAGTTGGAACGTTTTTCCACAATCCGATATTGATGTTGATACCACAGGAGAGATAACAGGCAAATGTTGATCAAAATAACAATAATTTACTGTAAAATTGACCTTTCCGGGTCCACTTGGTTTCATTTTACAGTCTGAGTTAAAGATCTATAAGGCTTATATATCTATCTTGAGACTACCATTTGGTTAACAACTTTCCATCATTTACTGGTTGAAAACATCTTAAGACAAAAAAAACAAAAAAACTATGAAGCTCACCTGCTTCCTACATACACTTTCTTTTTTTTGACCACAAGAACCCAGTGAGTGCACCATGCTTTGTTTAGGAATGGGTTCATATGAAGATATAATTGTGATAAGACAGAACTGGCCATATATATCTGTCTGTATTCATGTTTATAAAACAACATAAATATGAATATAATTGTGTGTGTGAATTTAATACCTTGTGTGGTTGTGTGTAGTAGCATATATTGCTTTACTTAATACCTACCTATATATTTTTTTATGTGAAAGTCCATTATAAGTATCATAACAACGCGGAGGTGAGCCGGGGTAACATGAGAGTACACAGGGTTCCCCCCCTCCTGGAACCCTGTGTACTCTCTGCTGCCCCATCTGGTGGAGTCAGGTTAGAGCCGGGGGTGAGCCATCTAGAGTCTAGACTTTATATATATCTATGGTTTCAACTTGACGCCCACCGATTACATGGAGTGTTTCACTGTCCCGGTTCATGTAGTCTCCCATTGGATGGTTTCACTTCCCTGGAGCCAATGAGAGGCAGGCCCTGTTTCACATCTGGCCTGGACCCGCCCCTCTCTTATCCTTTCATTCCATTGCTTAACATAACCGTGAGTTAATGGCGATTAATCAAGTTAACTTTGACAGCCCTAGTACATTGGTGACCCTGCACCGGTCTAAACCCCTTTAACTGACTGAGTAATGTCACCGTGAGCCAGGGCCAGATTAACCCCCTGTGCAGATCATTTTGAATGCCCCCCCCCCCCCCCCATAGCACGGGCACGACCAACCCCGAACACAATAAGGTATAGGCAAATAGTACAACTTCACTGGAATACAACTGGCAACCATTGCAATAAATTACATTGTTTTTTTTACCAGTAAAATGCATTTCAGATATGCGACTTCTTTTGGCATTTTCAGGGCACCAAAACCATCTGGGCACTAGGGACATGTGGGCACCAGGACAACTGGGCACTAGGGACATGAGGGCACCGGGACAACTGGGCACTAGGGACATGTGGGCACCAGGAAAACTGGGCACTAGGGACATGTGGGCACCAGGACAACTGGGCACTAGGGACATGTGGGCACCTGGACAACTGGGCAGTTGTCCATGTGCCCACATGTCCCTAGTGCCGCCCACAGTCACATAAAAATGACTAAACTAGTTCAGCAGAATAGTATAAAAGAAGCAGACCTCCAGATTTCAACCAACGCACTCAAGACACAGGACACAGGACAAAGACCTCTTCAAGACTACATTCAAGACCTTTGACCTTCAGTAGACGATCACGATCAAGCACACCTCAACCCATACGAGCCAAGGTACTGACCATATACGACTCCTACAGTCCAAGGTACCTTTAACTAGCTTCCTTAGACCATCTTTCCAATGACGTGGCTCAAGATCTAATCGGACACCATGCACTGTGGCGGGTCCTATCCTAGCCTTTGAATAACAGTCCTTTCCTTTAGTAGTATTTTTGAAAGTCCTTTTTTTTAACCACTTGAACCCATAGTAGTCCATAGTCTGGGGGAACATTAGCCAAAAATAGCCGATCTACAAGTTTGCAATGCAACGCATTGTGAGCTTGTAGAACGGCTATTTTTTGCCAAGACTAGGGTTTAAGTGGTTAAGCACTAAGTTGAGCAACAAACATGACATGAGTATTGAAATAGTTGACACCCACTATATTATTCAAGGCTAAATCTCTGTTAGAAACAAATCTGGGTTCTTCTGGGTTTTAGTTAGCAGACAAACGGTAAAGACCTGAGGCATACAGAACCTTTAAAAATGATCTATTACCCATCTGTTCTGTCAATCTTCACACAAACAAATCACAACTGAATGAACTGATTTGACAGTCTAGTCTTCAACATTTATTTTGAAGTCCAAAAACAAAAATGCAAAAAAGGGTCAATCATCATAACAAACAAAATGTTACAGCCACTAGTTTCTGGCCTGATATTTGACCTGGAGAATTCTATTCATGATGTCGATCTCCAACGCCAGCCTTGTTTGGGGATCCATGTCCCGGAGCTGGCTGGCCACAAATAAAGGAAAGTATGTTGACCCATCAGGTCTGTTTCCGCCATCACCCCCCTCTCAAATTCATCGTCTAGACCAGGCTGGGGAGACTCCTGTTCCCCCACAACGTTCCTGGCCCTCCTTCGACTGGATGCTATTTAGAAAGGTTCAAGCATTGAACATTGAGCTATATTGACTGCACTGGACTTTGTATTTGATTACATATTTTGTATGGTATTACATAACTTCCATGTCAAATCTGAATATCTTACCATTTGCAGAAGAGGGAGGTCCTGAGACAGGAGGAGCAGGTGGTGGTGGACCGCGGGGTCCCCGCGCTGTTACCCCCATGTTGGAGTCGGCCTGGCGGTGGACTATGAAGTAAGATTGAATTATTTGTTATATTGAGCTGTACTGGATTTGTATTGTATTTCAGAACTTCCATGTCAAATCTGAATATCTTACCACTTGTGGAAGTGGGTGGTTAATGCACCGGCAATGCAGGATTATGCATCAGTATTACTATTGGGTAATATTCAAACATGTCTCACATTGGGTTAAATTGTTAAATTTGTAAACTTTAAAGCACAACTAGACTTAATTAGAGGTTTTGGTTGTGTAGTTTACCTTCCCCTCTTTCTTTGTGCTGTATAAATGGGGAGACTATTCTGGATTATCAAGATTCAAGACTTTATTGCCATGTCAACAGAGTTGATTGGAATTTGTTTCAGTGCACTAAAAACATACATACGATACATACACATATTCACATCACATAATCAGACAGAACACGATACAAAAGTACAGACATCATATGAGGGGGACCAATAAATAAGAAGAATGCAAAACGTTACAATTCATGTTGAATAAATAAAAAGCAAATTCATCACAGTTCATCGTTTTACAAAGCAGCTTCACGCTGTAAAGTGCGAGTGAAAAGAGGGTCAGCATTCAAGAGGCGAACAGCCTCGGGATAAGTGCTGTTCTTAAAGCGGCAGGTATTGCACTTTAGAGACCGGAGTCTCCTACCTGAGGGCAGGGGTGCAAAAAGAGAGCAGGCAGGGTGGGAGGGGTGGGCGATCACCTTCTGCATTCTGCGCTTAGTGCGTATGGTGTAGATAGAGGAGACGGATGGGAGGTCGAGGCCAATGATTTTTGACGCTGTGCGTACCACCCTTTCTAGCCGTTTCCTAGAGACGGTGGTGTTTCCATACCACACTGTGACTGAGAAGACGAGGACACTCTCCACAGTGGCTCTGTAGAAGTGAACCAACGCCTCCCCAGTCACACCGAACTTCTTTAAGAGGCGTAGGAAGTGAAGCCTCTGGTGGGCTTTACTCAGGATGTTACTAGTGTTAACTTCCCATTTTAGGGAGCAGCATATAGTGTTGCCAAGGAATTTAAAACTGTCGACCCTTTCGACAGGCTGGTCGTCGATAACCAGGGATGGGGGGATAATCCCCTTTTTCCGGAAATCAAAGATAATTTCTTTGGTCTTAGCCAGGTTTAGGATAAGGTTATTCGAAGTGCACCAGTCTACGAGGGCTGCCACCTCGGCCCTGTAGGCTGATTCGTCACCATTTTTAATATAGCCAACGACAGTTGTGTCATCTGCATATTTAAAAAAAGAAACAAATTGAGAATGTGAAATAAAGTCATTGGTATAAAGTGCAAAGAGGAGGGCTGAGAGAACACAGCCCTGAGGGCCCCCAGTGTTAAGAGTCCTGGATTGAGAGAGCATGTTGCCAATCTTAACCACTTGCTTCCGGTTTGACAGAAAGTCTAAAATCCAGAGACAAAGAGAGTGATTAATACCCATGGCCAAGAGCTTATCAAATAATTTGATGGGCAGAATCGTGTTAAACGCAGAACTGAAATCAATAAATAAAACTCTAACATATGTGGCAGGGGCCTCCAGGTGCTGTAGGATACTGTGGAGGCACAGAGACACAGCATCCTCTACAGACCTGTTAGCTCGATAGGCAAACTGGAAGTTATCCATCTCAACATTGGACAGGCGATTACAGACAATGCGTTCAAATATTTTCATCACGACAGAGGTCAAGGCGACAGGCCTGTAGTCATTCATGCTAACAGCATTAGGCTTCTTAGGGACAGGTATAACCACAGCAGATTTAAAACAAGCAGGGACTTTGCATAGTGTAAGAGACCAGTTAAAAATACCAGTAAAGACAGGAGATAATTGGTGGGCACAGTGCTTTAAAGTAAAAGCAGAGACCAGATCTGGGCCTGCTGCTTTCCTGCTGTTTTGTTTAAGGAGGAGGGTTCTTACCTCTTGCTCGCTAATTATAAAGGGAGGGGGGGTAGTTTGTTCTATACTAACTGCTGCTGCTTCACTGGGATGGACATCTCTGGGCATGTCAAATCTACAATAGAACTCGTTCAATCTATCAGGGAGGAGGGGGTCATCATCTGGGGCTCGGCGGCAGCCTTTATACCCTGTGATGGTCTGCATCCCTTGACAAACACCCTTGGTGTCATTGGCACGTAGCTTGGCTTGTAGACTGTCATTATATTTGGCTTCAGCTTTTTTCACAGCATGTTCAAACTCATATCTGGCTAATTTAAAAGCATCTTTGTTGCCACTCTTAAAGGCTTCGTTTTTCTTTGAGCAGAGGGTTTTAAGCTCTTTACTGAACCAAGGTTTGCTATTGCTAAAAACAGTAACAGTCTTAGATGGGATACAGAGAGACTCAGAGAACTTTATGTAGGAGGTAACTGTGTCAGTATACTCATCCAGGTCATTGCATGCATCTTGAAAAACAGACCAGTCAGTTAAATCAAGGCAGGCACTCAGGCTATCAGCGGCCTCAGGGGACCATTGTCTTACAGTCTTAGAGCAATGTTTGTTGGTCTTCAGCTGCTGACGATACTGAGGGATCAGTAAGATAGAGTTATGGTCCGACAGACCGAGGGGGGCACGCACCACGGCATGAAACGCGTGGGGTATGGTGCTGTAGCACTGGTCAAGAGTTTTCTCACCTCTAGTGGCAGCGTGGATCTGTTGTTTATACCGCGGAAGCGACTTCCTCAAGTTAACATGATTCAGATCTCCCATAATAAGGACCGCTGAATGTGGATGGGCATTTTCCAATTCCGTGATATGTGCAGCTAGCTGTCGGGCAGCTGACATTGCTCCAGCCTGTGGGGGGATGTACACAGCTACTAAGATGATTGAAGCAAATTCCCTCGGGAGGTAGAAGGGTCTGCATCGGATGCTAAGAGACTCGAGCTCTGGCGAACATGATCGGTGTAGAACTTTAGTGTCAGAGCACCATCTGTCTTTCACGTAGAAACAAACTCCTCCTCCGCGGCGTTTCAGCGAGTCCTCAGTCCGGTCTGCGCGGTGAAGAGTGTAGCCAGGTAATACAACAGCTGAGTCGGTGACACATTCGCGCAGCCATGTCTCTGTGAGGCAGAGCACGGAGCAGTCCGAGACGTCACGCTTGGAGTTGACGACAAGAGATAGTTCATCCATTTTGTTCGTTAGAGATCTAACGTTGGATAAAAGAATGCAGGGCAGCGGGGAGCGAAGTTTTCGGCGGCGGAGTCTCACCAAGGCACCGGCTCGCCTGCCTCTCTTCCTGGGTAGAGCGTAGCGGCGGCTCCTGCTGCGACCAGCATCAGTGTTAGTCACGTCTGTTTGCTTTACAAAGTTGTTAGACGAAAACAAAAGTTGCGGTGGGGAAAGCTGAAAGCTGTCTCTGATGTACAGCAACTCGGTCCTCTCATACTTCAGACAATCCACTCCACACGTAAAACACGCAACAAACAAACAAACAATGAGCCAGACCAGCACTATGTCGCCATGC
Organism: Protomyctophum parallelum; assembly: GCF_964188405.1. NCBI lineage: Eukaryota > Metazoa > Chordata > Actinopteri > Myctophiformes > Myctophidae > Protomyctophum > Protomyctophum parallelum. Next base: position 5,993,484 of record NC_139716.1, on the reverse strand, counting down.
AACGGCGCCATCTTGGAAAGCTATCTAGCAACAGCACAACTGTTGAACATATCTCAAAAAGGTTTGGAGTTGCATCATGACTACATTACTACAAAACACAAACCTCTACCAAAGAGTCATTTAGCTTGAGTGAGTCATCAGAATATCTTACAATATTTCGGGCAAACAGTCCTGGCCTCCTGTGTCCCACGTCCTCCTGTGTGCTGTCCTCTGTCCTGCTGTGTGCGGTCTATGAAGCAAATTGTAAACATTGTGTTAGTGTACATCTTTAGAGTTTTCTGTTGTATTTGTAAACAGTCTGACTCATATACATCTCTTACCACGTTCAGCAGCAGTGGCAACAGGGCACAAAGACCCTGGCTTGGCTGGAAGGAGGGCTGCTGGCTGCTCTCTATAAAGTAAGATAATTTATTGTGTACAGCTTTAATTATGATTGTATTTGTAAACTGTCATGACTGATATGTATCTCTTACCACTTCCAGCAGGGCTGAAGTCTCTAGCCTCACCAGAAGCCTGCTCCTGGCTGCTCTCTCTAAAAGTTCAAACAATTATTAGGTACAGCAATGACAACTGAATGTTCCCCACAATGACAATGACAATGTCATTCAATCTATCTTTCAGTAAGCACATGCTGACCTGCAGTTGGAGTCAGCCGGTGGAAATTCGACGTTGTAGCCCTGGGCTCTATGTATGGATCCATGAACTTCATGATCCCCCAGTAAGCCCACTTCCTCTTGCATCCCCCTGTGCTCCCGCTTGGCTTCAATTTTTCCTTAATCTTCAGTCTTCGGTAGTAGTCCCGGATGGACTTCCACCGATCTTTGCACTTTTGAACTGCATGTGGTTGACACCAAAAGTAGGTTTGTTTTCTGTCCTGTTCATTTATGGGCTATGGCAATAGGCCTACCATGGAGATTCTTAGATTGAGATTCTATTTTCTATTTTGAACCCTTCAACAGCAACCATCTCTGCTTCATATCTTGACGGGATGAAGTCTACCTGACTTCACATGTTTGTTGTTTTCAAGCTACACTGCAGTGTTTGCTGACAGTATTCTGTATGTAATACGTGTATAGTGGCCACTATACGGGGCGGGGTCTGTATCTTTGTTAGGTTAGATTTAGATTTCAAGTTTAGACAGGACCTTGAATATGACAACCTAGAAGCCGTGTGGATTGATGTGTTACTCCCTAAGAGTAAACCGATATTGATTGGCACTGTGTATAGACCTCCTGACCAGAGAAATTTTATTGAAATCCTTGAAAATGTTTGTACTAGTCATGATTTTTTAAACCACGAATCAATTTTATTGGGTGGCGTAAATATTGATTTTAATAATAGTAAAGGCCCGCTGTACAAAGATCTAAATCACTTTCTGAAAACGCATGATTTAACCCAACTGATTAGAGATCCCACTAGAGTAACTGAACATAGTGAAACTGTTATTGACCTTATAATGGTTTCGGATAAACACAAAATCATTCACAGTGGAGTCATTGTGTATGGTATTAGCGACCACTTTTTAACTTTCTGTACTAGAAAGGTCAAGAGGTCCCCCATAAATTGCCATAAGTCTATCAAGAGTAGAAACCTTAAAGGTTATGAGAGTACCCCATTTATTGACAAGCTCAAGAACAAAGACTGGACCACCATCACAAATTGTTGTGATGTAGATGTAGCATGGGAACGTTTTCACAAGATTTTCCTACATGAGCTTGACAATGCTGCTCCGTTAAAGGAGACTAGGACTAAACAGAGAACCCAACCCTGGATAAATAAAAATATTTTGAATACCATTCACCTGAGAAATAAAACACTATATAAGTTCAAAAAATCTAAATTGCCTGGTGATTTCAAGGAATATAAAATTCTTAGAAATAAGGTACAGAGAATGGTAATCGAGGCAAAACAGGACTATTTTAAGACTAAAATTGAGGAGCATAAGAATGATCCGAAAAAGCTGTGGTCAACCCTAAAACCTTTAGGGACCCAGGAAAATCCCAAAATAAAACAAAGTAGCATAGGCTTAGAGGTAAATGGGTCTATAACATATGATAAAGCTACAGTTGCATGTAGATTTAATGAATTCTTCACAAACATAGCAAATACATTGGTGCAGAAACTTCCTGCTGCTACTAATAAGTTTGGTGATCCACAGGGGATCCACAGCTATTACCAGCAAATGGGGGTCCAGTCTGATGCTTTCTCCCTGAGTAAAGTAACAGAGGAAGAGGTACTGACAAAACTCAAAGCCCTAAAACTTGGAAAGGCAGCGGGTCATGACAACATCCCGGCCAGATTTCTAGTTGATGCAGCTGAAGTTATTGCTCCCTGCGTAACCTACCTAACAAATTTATCAATTGAACAAGGCCACTTTCCCAGTCTATTTAAATTGGCAAGAGTTGTACCCTTGTACAAAAAGGGAACCAAATCGGATCCCGGAAATTATCGACCTATATCCATTTTATGTTCCGTCTCAAAGGTTGTGGAACGGATTATACATGAGCAAATTAATAATTATTTGACAACACACAACCTCTTGTTTGATTTGCAATCGGGCTTTAGAAAGTCCCACTCCACCGACACCTGTTTGCTTTATCTAACAGATTATATTAGACTAGAGGTGGATAAAGGGAAATACTGTGGCATGGTGATGCTGGACCTCCAGAAGGCATTTGACACGGTGAACTATGACATTCTTTTGAATAAACTTAAGGCTTTGGGTTTTGACAGTGTATCACTTCAGTGGGTGAGGTCCTACTTGATGGGAAGGAAACAGGTGGTAGACATGAATGGCACCCTGTCCTCGCCGCTAACTCTATCAAGTGGGGTCCCCCAGGGGAGCATTTTAGGTCCACTTTTCTTTTTATTATATGTCAATGATATGAAGTCAGCCGTTGACTGCAACTTACTTCTTTTTGCGGATGATTCAGCACTGGTAGTCTCTCATAAGGAGAAAGCAGAGGTTGAAAAGCTACTTAGTGCTGAACTCCTTAAAGTCAGTGTCTGGCTATCAGACAACAAACTATCTCTCCATCTTGGCAAAACTGAGTCCATTCTCTTTGGGTCAAATTATAAACTAAAGAAGTCTCCTGGGTTTAAAATAGTGGTGGGGGACTTGGAAGTGGCAGCCAAGGAATCCATTACTTACCTGGGGTGCATTTTGGACAACAAGCTCTCGGGAGAAAATATGGCACAAAAAGTAATTTCAAAGGTAAGCCAAAGAACAAAATTTTTAGCTAGAATATCTAGCCTTTTAGATTCAAACACCCTAAAGATCCTCGCTGGGGCTCTTATACAATGTCAATTTGATTATGCCTGTACATCTTGGTATACTGGCATTTCTATGACCCTCAAGAAGAAACTCCAGACCTCTCAAAATAAACTGGTTAGAGTGATCCTGAAGTTGCATCCTAGAACTCACCTTCTCCCTGCCCACTTCACCAGTCTGGGGTGGCTTAAAGTGGAGGAGAGAGTATCCCAATTTAAAATGTGTCTAGTTCACAGGATTAGAAATAATTTAGCACCCAAATATTTCAGTAACTATTTTGCAACGGTTAGTGATACTCACAGGCACTACACCAGAGGGAGCCCTACTGATTTTAAACCCTGCCTTTTTCATAATAATATGGGAAAAACATCATTCCTGTACTCGGCAGCAGTTCAGTGGAATGGCTTGCCTTCCAGCCTCAAGGTGACCAGTTCCTTTGATATTTTTAAATCCACATTAAAAAGATGGTTGGCCGAAAATATAGTGTAAATATAGTGTAGATTAGATAAATGGCACAAATGAAAAAACATTAACAAAAGTAAGGGGGAAAAAAGAAAAGAAATTCAGTTTTATTGGTCAGTTTATATGAATTTTGTCCTGTTTTTTGTTTTGTATTGTACTGTTATTGTCTGTTGCTCCCCTTCCCTTTCCCCAAGAGGACCACAATGGAAACAAGCCTAACAGCTTTCTTGTGAATTTATCCTTTTGAAATATATTTTCAATAAAGTATTCAATCAATCAATCAAACAAATATTTGGTCCAATATTTTATGTCTGTATAATATATTATCTTTGGTCAGTCTTTGACTACATACAGTATAAATGAACTGGTGGTATTTAGGATTCACCATCTGCTGTGACACAGCTGCTGTATTGAAAATAAAAGTCTTCATGTCATTGCCATGTGTGTATTCTGGTTTCATGAGTAGGAAGAACATTGACAGTACATGATAGTTGTGTACTTGCAACTTTGTAATGCTGGGTATATTGTTCCATGTTTCACTCCTTGACATTGCAACAATGACAATTACCAAACAACAGCAATATAGTTGCCTACATGACAGGGATTGGGAGGTTAGACGAGAATAGCACATTATTCAACAAGTTTAGCCACATTATCTACATAATCTATAATCTATCTATGGAATATGGATCAAAGTCTTTGGTACATATTACATTTTGATTTACTTACGTTGAACTTAAGGCCTGTATCGGCACTTACTAGACGCCAGGCTCGCTCTCTATTAATGGTCCTCCTATAGTCATCATGACTTAGGTCATAAATGACTGGGTATTGGCTCACAGTCATTATGAGCGCCTCATCCCCGGTCTCCTCTCTTATTGTGTCCTGTGACATGCTTGCCTGCTCTCTCTATATGTGCATTGAGCTGTTTTATAGCATAGGGGAGGGGGCCACAATCAGTCTCAGGCTTGACAGTAAATATTGATTGAATTAATATTGTATTAACATTTTGTTAATGCAGTGCTACGATTATACAATGATGCTAAGGCATGAAACAAAAAGTACTTGTTTTTATTGGGGGATAAAAACAAGTACTTTTTGTAAGCAGGGGGATCATCATCACTGCTGCTGCTCCACGTTTTTTTGTGTGGATTTTGGATCTGCAAAATGCACGAAATAACGTGCTCTATGTGCAAACTCCTCGGCGCGCCTTGGATATGAGTGACTTGGAGTTGGAGCGCCTTGGAAATGAGCATGCTCAGAAAGACCAGAATGAACTTAAATCCGAAGGAGTGTATACATGAGTCCAATTTTCTTTCAATCTCATTTAACTATGGAATAATCTAGCCAGTGACATTACGTTTTTGTAGGTGTTTGCATGACAACGTTTAATAGGATTGAACTTCTATTCGGAATTAAGAGGGGGTTTCAGACCTCATGTAAACGTGGTCAGTGTCTTGTTGGAGCCTAGTTCTATCTGCACATCTTGTAGGCGGCTGTATGCATGCTGGGAATGCTTGCAATGCCCGTCGATCTGTCTCCCCAATTTCAGCATGTTTGTCACGCTTGGCTGTGAGTCTGTGACAGAATGCCTTCGTTCACCGCCAACATGCATGGCAGTTTGCCATGCATGTTGCTGCCTTGGCCTCGGTGCGTGCATTGTTACTTGCTTACTTGCGCCTACTGCCCCTTCTGGGGCATAGGCCGTCAACAAGCGATCTCCAGGCATCTCTGTCTTGAGCTGTTCTCTCCAGCTGGTTCCAGGTCATCTTCATGGTCTTGATGTCTGCCTCCAGGTCTCTGCGCCAGGGCGACCCCTTTTCTGCTTGCCCTGTGGGTTAGGGCTTGTCTTTTGATGGTACTTGCTGGCTTTCGTAGGGTGTGGTCTATCCATCGCCATCTGCGTTTCCTTATTTCTTCTTCCGCCGGAAGCTGGTTTGTTCTCTGCCAGAGTTCATTGTTACTGATGGTGTCTGGCTATCGGGTATGGAGGATCTTCCGCAGGCAGCTGTGGAACTCCAGATGTTCCGTAATAGGACGAATGATGCACAGTCTTTACGGATTCTAGCTCTAACGTCAGCATCTGTGCCCCCCTGCGTGTCGATCACACTGCCTAGGTAAGTGAAGGCTTCAACTTCATCCAATGCCTCGTCGTCCAGTGTTATTTTGTTGGTGTTAGCTGTGTTGGTCTTGAGGATCTTGGTCTTGCCTTAGTGGATGTTGAGGCCGAGTTGGGCCGAAACGGCTGCCACGTTGTTGGTCTTCTCCTGCATCTGTTGTTGTGTGTGCGACAGTAGTGCCAAATCATCTGCATAGTCCAAGTCGTCGAGTTGCTTCCAAGGTGTCCACTGGATGCGTGCATTGTGCCGCAGAATACAATGCACCTTCTCTTTTGGAATGTTGCAATGTTAGTTGCGGTTTGTGATCCACAAATATTCCTCCTAGTTAGACTACTAGAGGGAGTGTAAACAATGATCGGGTGCCACCCACTTATAAAACAAATAGGCTATGGGTAAATTCACCTTCCTTTTATTCCACATTCAGGTGTGGAATGCCCTGCCCCCTTCCCTTAAAACAAGCAAATCACTGGCTTCCTTTAAAACAATTTCACATTAAACAATTTAAAACATTTTCACATGTTTTTGACTATTGTTCATGACATGATTATTATGGCATGATTATTGTTCATGACATGATATGTGTGTGAGTGCATGGGAGCCAAATGGAAACAAGACCGCAAGGTCTTTGTTCAGAAATATTTTTGGACCAAAATGCCTGACTGTACTTTTCAATTCGATGTCAAATCACTTTATGTAGAGTGAAATCTTCTTGTATCCACTAGGGCCGTTAAAATCAGCATGCTTATGGGGCTTACATCAGAACTCCAAATATCTGTTGTGAAGCTCATTGTGGTGATGTCGGCTGCAAGGACCTCACTCCTTAATACAAGGAGGACGTATTGCACACACACATCCATGGCCCAGGTTCAACAAGACAAACAGAAATATCTAAAATAAGAATAGAGTCTCTGCACACTGGTGATGCTGAGAAAGCTCCTCTGTTATTGCTCGTCAACATTTCAATCTTATTCGATCTTCATCAGATGACGACCGTTATGCTAAGTTATGAATGTATTCATAACTTAGCATGTATTCTGTTGTATCTGTCTAATACGTATTCAATCAATCAGAACAAAACAACCGGGAGCAGTTACTAGGGGGAAGCAGATCGACCCATTTGTGCCAAGAGTAAAAAAACGATTTCAAGAATAAGAAGAAGAAGAATATTCTTTAAGGATCTGTCTTGAGAGATTAGCCTTAACCCTGTAAGACCCGGATATATTTCTACTTGCAAAAAAGAGATTTCAACCTTACTACTACTTTGTACTACTATGACTAGGAAAGAATATGTAAAAAAATATATATATATAATATATATAATTATTATAATAATATAATATTTAAATTTGGGGGATATCTTTCACAATAATGAATAAAACATGTTCTAGACATTCTAATGATCACAAAAAAACATATATTGCAATTATTTTACTTACTTTTATTAGGGTTAAAGGTCAAAAGTCATAGGTTCAAAATTGTTCAAAATTGCAGAGTCCAGAATTCTTTAATTTGTGTGAATTTCAGCCTCTGTGGGGGGTATTTATATGCAAATTTCATGACCAATGGCATTGCAATGAACATCACTGATGACGTTTAGGTGAAAAAAGAACAGAAAAGATAATAATAATTAAGTAATTAATTAAAATTAAAATGTTACCGAAAAGCAACGCTGGGTCTTACAGGGTTAAAGGTATTATGACATTATTTATATAACATAATTTTAACAACATTAAAAGTTTTGGCCATGGTCCTTCAAATGTGTCTACAAAGTTTTAACAGAAAAACTCCACTCCATGTATTCATTTTCCTGACATATGTATTTCTGTAACGTTAAAATGTCCATGTTAATTGTGGATAATATCCTCTGAAATATTAATAGCAGTATTGTCTCAACTTGCCAACATGTTTCTAGCCTACTCAGAGTTTGTGGCCTTTGAATAATTTTCTCTAGACATACAACTTACCATAATTATACTGTAATGTACATTTATTCAATGTTTGAAGACGAATGAGGACAACGAGAAGAACATCATCCAGAACAGTGGACGACATATTTGCTCCAGGAACCACTACAAAATGCTACTGCTACTGTGAGTGCATGGGACCCAAATGGAAACAAGACCGCAAGGTCTTTGTTCGGAAATATTTTTGGACCAAAATGCCTGACTGTACTTTTATATTGTCTAATAAAATTCAATTTGATGTCAAATCACTTTATGTAGAGTGAAATCTTCTTGTATCCACTAGGGCCGTTAAACTCAGCATGCTTATGGGGCTTACATCAGAACTCCAAATATCTGTTGTGAAGCTCATTGTGGTGATGTCGGCTGCAAGGACCTCACTCCTTAATACAAGGAGGACGTATTGCACACACACATCCATGGCCCAGGTTCAACAAGACAAACAGAAATATCTAAAATAAGAATAGAGTCTCTGCACACTGGTGATGCTGAAAAAGCTCCTCTGTTATTGCTCGTCAACATTTCAATCTTATTCAATCTTCATCAGATGACGACCGTTATGCTAAGTTATGAATGTATTCATAACTTAGCATGTATTCTGTTGTATCTGTCTAATACGTATTCAATCAATCAGAACAAAACAACCGGGAGCAGTTACTAGGGGGAAGCAGATCGACCCATTTGTGCCAAGAGTAAAAAAACGATTTCAAGAATAAGAAGAAGAAGAATATTCTTTAAGGATCTGTCTTGAGAGATTAGCCTTAACCCTGTAAGACCCGGATATATTTCTACTTGCAAAAAAGAGATTTCAACCTTACTACTACTTTGTACTACTATGACTAGGAAAGAATATGTAAAAAAAAATATATATATAATATATATAATTATTATAATAATATAATATTTAAATTTGGGGGACATCTTTCACAATAATGAATAAAACATGTTCTAGACATTCTAATGATCACAAAAAAACATATATTGCAATTATTTTACTTACTTTTATTAGGGTTAAAGGTCAAAAGTCATAGGTTCAAAATTGTTCAAAATTGCAGAGTCCAGAATTCTTTAATTTGTGTGAATTTCAGCCTCTGTGGGGGGTATTTATATGCAAATTTCATGACCAATGGCATTGCAATGAACATCACTGATGACGTTTAGGTGAAAAAAGAACAGAAAAGATAATAATAATTAAGTAATTAATTAAAATTAAAATGTTACCGAAAAGCAACGCTGGGTCTTACAGGGTTAAAGGTATTATGACATTATTTATATAACATAATTTTAACAACATTAAAAGTTTTGGCCATGGTCCTTCAAATGTGTCTACAAAGTTTTAACAGAAAAACTCCACTCCATGTATTCATTTTCCTGACATATGTATTTCTGTAACGTTAAAATGTCCATGTTAATTGTGGATAATATCCTCTGAAATATTAATAGCAGTATTGTCTCAACTTGCCAACATGTTTCTAACCTACTCAGAGTTTGTGGCCTTTGAATAATTTTCTCTAGACATACAACTTACCATAATTATACTGTAATGTACATTTATTCAATGTTTGAAGACGAATGAGGACAACGAGAAGAACATCATCCAGAACAGTGGACGACATATTTGCTCCAGGAACCACTACAAAATGCTACAAATTTACAGTGCTGGGCATGGCATCTTTAGAATCAGAACAGATCAGCTTCAAGATTCAGAAAACATGTTTTACATTCAAATTGGTTTGTTCCGTCATGCTTGCTATAGTCAGTGTATGAAATTACAACCACTGTCGTCGTCCCCCGTCCCCGTCCCCCCCTTCTATATATTACAATATTTCTCACAATTAACTCATGGAGTCACATTTAATAACTACTGTAAACATACTGTGAAGCATTTTCGCCAGGCAACAATAGTTCCATTAAAAATATATATTCTGAATTAATCTTTTCTCTTTGGCTTGATTCATGACTGTGCAAGATATTTCTTGAATTGAGAATACATGACTGAAATTGTATAATCAGTTAACCATTATTTTTAAATGACTATATAATATCAATATTTTAATGTTTTTGGCACTTTCCCTTCAAACATGTATGCAAAACACAAAGAAAAAACGAATATAGCCTATATAATTTATGACAAATAGATGTAGGCTACAATATGCCAGCAACATATGCATCAGTTTGGAATACTTTATTTCCTTTTTCATGTTACATTCTGTAGCAATTATACAACTTTGAACTTATTGTGTCATGTATGTTGAGTCATATCTTTCACATCTGACAGGCGTTATTCCTACATACAAAATGTTTGTCATCTGGTTCTGGGATCTCTTCCGTTTCCCGACCGGTCTGTGCGGTGAAGTTGATGAACCATGGGCTGTAATGTAAACAGAAGTCATTCAGATTAAACATGTTATTTATAAGACTATCATTGCATGTACTGAAGGGGTGGACAACTGCAGCGACAATCAACGTGGCCATAAGGGCAAAGGTTTGTAAACAACACAACAACAAACAGTTATGCTGCACACAACGGTGTCACATGTCGAAAATCCCCTCACTTGGTATGCATAATGAACGTATACGACGCGATACAAAGTATTGTATTATAGTTATGATTATATTCAGGGGGTGAATATGTGTCCGGCATAGACGTGTAGCTTGTCCGTGGAACATTTCAGATGTTCCGTTTTACACACCATACTGTTTGATAAGACCAAATTAATGTCAGTCTCCAGGTTTTCTTCAGAATAATATGAACACAGATTTAGTATGACTATGTATGGCACATTAGGGGTTCTCAAATGTTTTATTTATACAAGGGCCATCATAACAGTATACAAATAGAACAAAATGTAGCCTCCATTTGGTTCCATCATGGGTTCCATGTGTATACTCAGTAACAGTGATGATTCATTCAGGGCTATCTTATGTGTTTCTGTTGATATTGTCCACAAATTTTGTCCACCACAAACCAGCATATTATTGACTAGCCTGTCATTAACCAGACTGAACGTGGATTCCATCACACGTGCGTTGCTAGTCCAGGGTAGGCTATGAGACAACCAAAACAACATCAAAGTTCAACTATAGTAACCTAATGCACAACAACGTACCACAAAGCATTGCGGTATAAATACTTACAGACTAGTTGGAATGTGCACACACCAACAGAAGTTTCTTTGTGATCTCAGATGGAACATTAGCATCAAAAATAAAATTAATCCACTCGGAGCGCTGGTCTTCTTTTAATGGGAGATGATGTAAAGATATGTTTTGATCGACACAGCCAACAGCTGGTTGAGCAGCCATTGTTACCGCATTCATTCACCAATGAAAAAGTTTATTTTACTACTACGGGAGGGAGAGGAGAGGAGAGGAGAGGAGAGGGGGGAAGGAGAGGAGAGGGGCGGGGAAAGGTGGTGGGCAGGGAGCAGAGGAGAGGGGGCGGAGGTTTATCGGTGTTATACGTATGACACCGCCGTCCAACCAGATGAGCCGTTTTTGCATAATTATTCACACAACTCCAGAAAGCAGAGAATACACTGAATGTTCAAAGTTTTTTTCTTTTTTGTCTGTCTTCATTATCAACGTCTCCTCTGCAGATGACGGTCACCTTTAACTGGAAGTGAATTCACCAGGTAAGAATCCTAAGAAAATATACAGTATGTGGTGCATGTGGTGTATAACATTGTATAATGCTATATACAGTATCTAATAATTGTATAAGATAAGAGTGATAGTTGAGTCTTGAAAAGCCATATTTGATACTCACAGATCAACAGGGGTGTTGCCGGAACACACGATTAAGGGATAACAGTGTAATTGTTACATTTTGTATAATTTGTTTCAAAGTCACACATACACACACACATGCACACGCGTGCGTGCGTGCACACACACACACACAGGTTGATGGATAAAAAGGTTAAAAGGTATAATTAAACGGAATGTTAATGAAAGTGCATGGTTCTTTCACGTCTATCTATCTACATCGACTAATTTAAAGACCTTAATATTCGTTTTTATGGCTGGGTGGGTATGTTTAGTCAGGGTGACAGCAGGTCGTCTCCACAGCTATTGTGCCTTTCCCCTGGGAGAGACCTGGGTCGCAAGTGTCACAACCAGTTTCCACCTCTTCGACGACTTGTTTCTCATATGAACTTTTATTTATTTCCATAAATATGCTATGTTCGTGCCAAATCATCATTAATATTACAGCCTTTATTAAACACACATACACACAAAAAGCACTGGCAGATATTAAATGTATTGGCTGATTCATAGTCCTATTTATGGCCGAACAGAAGTCTGTTCTGGAAAGGTCCTAGGGCCGAATTTTGTTAGGCTCTATAAAAGTCAAATCATACTCTGTCACGGCTAGCGCCGAGCTCCTTGACCTGGTCCTTGATATGTTTAAGTAGCCGAGAAATGAACCTCACAAAGTTGGTAAATATCTGTAGAAGCTAACATTTTGGATGTGTATAGAACGTGTATAGAACATCAATTCTATTCTATTCTCTTGGTCAATTTTTCAACCAAGGTTCATGTTTTAGGATGAGTGTTCATTATTTTTCATTTGCTGCTTTCTTTCGTTTTAGGGATTTTAGCTGTTTTTGACAGGGGGGTGGGGGCATTCGAACATGGGGCTAAATATGTATTTTTTTACAACATTTTATAGCAATTTACTTTTTTTATTATTTACTATAGTCCTACTAGACCCCAAGAAATTATATTTGACCACAAAAGATCACGGGATCTACTGAATGTGTCAAACTGACATATTGAGCCTATATATTATGACAAACAGTGTGGCTTCCCCCCAGTAGACTACCTTCACATTCAGTAGATCCTGTGATCTTTTGTGGCCAGATGTAATTTATTGGGGTATTGTAGGACTATAGTAAATAAGAAAAAAAGAAATCGCCATAATATTTTATAAATAATTTAGCCCCATCAAAAATAGGTACAATTGCTAAATCAAAAGCAAGCAGCAAATGAAAAAAAATGAACACTCATCTTTTACTTTCTCTAATAACAACTTAAGACAAAAAAACTAAAGTTGTCCTTTAAGATCTGCTGTTGATCGTCCTGTCTGCGACATGGCAGACTGGGATAGCAGCAACCTAAATGATCAATGGAGCGATCGATGACTCACAAGAAAGCAGACAAACTCGCATTTCTGCATTACAGTTGACGGGTGGGGGGCTGGCGGCCCGTGGCTATTCAGATACAATGACTGAATTCCCTTTGTCGCTGAAATACCGGCTGAAGTGGATTCCTCAGCGGTGCATGAGAGAATGTATCTCTGCTCTGTCTCTCTGCTGCTCTGCTGCGAGCTTCTCCTCATGATGTGTCAAGAGGCTATATAGCCATGGCCTCAGCTGCCTGACTCAGTGACAACACATTGATCTGCATATATTGCACATATATACTGCATGACATGATGATTTAGTTAGGTAAAGTTAGCTTAAGTTGTGGCAAATCTGCAGAAAAAAAGCTTACCACTAGCTTTCTTCGATGTGTTCATAAACGTGTCTACTATCACAGAAAAAAACTTTGTGACAGCTGCTGAAAGTTGGCGTACCATTATCAACCAATATAAGGCAAGAAAATTGGGCCGAATTTAGCCCAAGGAGTATTTTCGTGCAAAATGCATGCTTGGAATGGATTCAGCATCATGAAAACCCCCTAGTTTGACACGTCAAATGCTACTTAAAGAATAATTAAATTTGGAATTCTTTGCCTTATATTGGTTGATAATGGTACCCCAACTTTCAGCAGCTGTCACAAAGTTTCCCAAGGGATTTGGGTTGGAGATTCTTTTTTCTGTGATAGTAGACACGTTTATGAACACATCGAAGAAAGCTAGTGGTAAGCATTTTTTTTTTTGCAGATTTGCCACAACTTAAGCTAACTTTACCTAACTAATTGTGTACTACTGCATCAGAGGGACTGACTGTATACGTGCATTATGATATGAGATGCATGTGATTTCCTGCTCATTCTGTTCTTACCATGGGTTCGATAATCTACTAGGGACGTCATAGATCCACTGTCCTACTGTATATATTTGTGTAACTCTCGAATACATGTGCAACTGGCGGCCCGGGGGCCACATGCGGCCCCCACCTTCACTTAATGTGGCCCTCAGGTTAATGTCAGAATACTGATATAGTATTGGTTTCAGCTGTTACAATTCCACAACATGCAAACATGACCCGCTTTAATTACTGCAGTCTAAATCAGTAGCTCATTGCTCAACACAAGTATAATTAAAGGCATTTCAAATGACATAAAAATTATAATTTTCAGGATTTCAATTCGAATATAGCAAAAAATAGCCGATCTACAAGCTCAAAACGCGTCGCAGCGCGTTTTGAGCTTGTAGATCGGCTATTTTCGCTACGACAGTAATATATGGCCCTAGGGAGTGAGTGTGGAAATATAGTGGCCCTCTCCATCGTCAAAGTTGCCCACCCCTGCTCTAGAATGTATGTAATACTGCGCTGTGTTGGCATATGTTCGCTGTGCCTGCAGCTCGACGGATCCTCACCCACCACCCCAAGGTTAGATAGAGACTTCTAGAGCTCTTATAGATGGTCGCCCTTTAAGATCAGAACTATACGTGGTGCAGCTGGTTCCTTTCGTTGGGTTGGCTAACTCGCCCGTGAATCAGAGGCAGAATAGGGCGGGCTCATGGCTCAGCGTGTCCCTGACTTGAATATGGCAAGCAAGCAACACAAGTTATTAAAAATATGAGTAAGTATTAGTGAGAGTTGAACATAATACACATGAAAAGTGTGGCGTGTCAAACCCAACATCCAGCTCTTTTCTTATTATGATGGAATGAAAGGAAAATGGAGACAAATTGACGCACAGAGCTTTCTGTTTTAGGAACACAAGGCTGCTGTACTTTATACCTCATACTTTAATGCTTAGTATAATGTATAAAGTACAGCAGCCTTGTGTTCCTAAAACAGAAAGATTGGGTATTGGCTAAGACTGACGTTATGTATCTTTCAGGACCTTTCACTGCTTTGTCTCAACCATTGCTATATAGCTCTGGTCTCAGCCACCACGGTAGATATTTTGACATTCCGTTGTTCTTGTTTTTTTGGAATGTCCACTACTGTTGGAGCAGGTTCATCCTGATGTTCTGGGCTTCTTTGTAATGTTAGTGTATATATTAGTTACAATTACAAGTAGTAGAAGGAGGTGCGGGGAAACCGCAGATAAAGCAAAAGGCAATTAACTGCCAATATGTTTCGACCTAACCGGTTGTATCGGTTAGTTAGGGCCTTATTTTAACCTTGAGTGCCCGGATTGTTTCTTTCTTCTTTTTTCTATATAATATAGTTGCTTTGATGTTGGCTGTCCTTTGGGTATAATATCCTATGCGGGTAAATATCTGACTAGCCCTTGCTCGCTGGTGTGACGTGTGGGTCCTCCTCCAGTTGTGTCACACAAACACACTCTTTTGTGTGTGTGTGTGTGTGTGTGTGTGTGTGTGTGTGTGTGTGTGTGTGTGTGTGTGTGTGTGTGTGTGTGTGTGTGTGTGTGTGTGTGTGTGTGTGTGTGTGTGTGTGTGTGTGCGTGCGTGCGTGCGTGCGTGCGTGCGTGCGTGTGTGTGTGTGTGTGGCTTGGTAGCCTACATTCCAAAATGACTTGGGCAGAAAGTGCTTTCAAGTCAACCTTTTGACCATTTTGACCTTATGCACACCACTGCCGCCTTGCCAGCAAGGTGCTACCTAGGTGCAACTTCCCATTGCCCATTCATCCAAACAGAAAAGTCCTATCAAATTGTATTAAACAACATCAAACTCACCAACATTGCAGCTGAACGAAAAGTTTGAATTATCCTCTTTCTATATGCAAAGTGTTTGTTTCATAAAAGTCCACTGTAGACATGTTACAGTATATGATTTATTGACTTATGAGCTCCTTTCTGTCAAGAACTTCCTTGCAGGTGATTTCTCTAAGTGCTGGAGTTTGGTAGTGCTTGTTGCATACCACTCAACAGCCCATGCGTACCACCTGTTTTGAATTTGCTTTACTGATAACGAGTGCTTCTGAACTCTGACACTTATTATGTCAATTTATTGACAGGAAGTGGCTCATAACATGTCTACGGTGAATGGTTTTTATGAAACAAACACTTTGCAGATAATAGCTCAGATGGCCAATTTTCTGTCTTGTCCCAAGGCCACTCCAGCCGCGACTTGAGTGACAGGGACCTTGGGCACGCCCACTTTCTGAGAAAAAGCTGCAGTTTTGCATGCTTTTGTTTCCAGCTTCATCTTGGTGTGAATGAAGCATCACGTGTGCTTTCTACTCATGAATCTGTATGCCCATAAACATAAACATAACATGTGTGCAGTGTGCGTTCAATGTCATTAGCACCATGCATGCATGCATACCAGAGTGGCAGCATTTCACACCAACTGAGAAGTTGGTGTCCCTGGGTCTGTCCCTGGGTCTGTCCCTGGGTCTGTCCCTGTGTCTGTCCCTGGGTCTGTCCCTGTGTCTGTCCCTGGGTCTGTCCCTGTGTCCCTGGGTCTGTCCCTGGGTCTGTCCCTGTGTCTGTCCCTGGGTATGTCCCTGGGTCTGTCCCTGGGTCTGTCCCTGTGCACCTGGATCTGTCCCTGTGTCCCTGTGTCTGTCACTGTGTCTGTCCCTGTGTCCCTGGGTCTGTCCCTGTGTCCCTGTGTCTGTCACTGTGTCTGTCCCTGTGTCCCTGGGTCTGTCCCTGTGTCCCTGGGTCTGTCTGTCCGAGCATGAAAATAGCGTTATAGTGTTTGGTCACCACCAAGTGTACAGTACAGTACAGTACAGTACCACTCACTTCAGACAGGTCTGACCTTTTTTCTTCTTGTCAATTCCAGACCAACCCAGCTGTCACATGTGTCACGTGTGCTTTCTTCTCATAAATCTGTCTGCAGGTATGTGATGTCTCACAGTCACACCTAGCTACGCTATGTTGCTGTCACGCTGGCTTTAAGAGTGTGCAATCTAGGCTACTGTAATAAAACATACACATCACACTTAACATAACCTACAGTATAACAATGATGATCACAATATGACATGTTATATACATTTGTATTCACAGAATAAAGAATTTGAAACAGATATGAATACATATAATCTCTGTAGGCTACAATACATCCTCTGCAGATGAGGGTCACATTTTACTTAATCTGGATGTGAATTCACCAGGTAACGCTACTAAAAGGCAAACATACTATTGTTTTAATGAGTAGTTCATATGTGACATTATAATTGGGCTGGGACTTTAACTGATTTATTTTGATTCATTAATTTCAGAAAAATAATGTTTGAAAAATGTTTAATCAAGGCTTATTTTTGCACCACATAATCTTTCTCACTGACTTCCAGGTGTACCGATCATAAAGGTGTGTGAATCTCTGAATATATATTCCTAAAATTACTGCTCTTTATGGTAAAACTTTGACTGTTGGTCTGTTTTTGATACAAAATTAACTATATCTATTCACTCATTGATTCACTCGTATAACAAGATTGGTTTTAATTGAAAACAAACAAATGCCTCTCAGCCAGTCAAATATCTGCATAACAGATATGTGATTAAACATGCGAGTAATCTTGATTAATTAATTACAAAGACTCTAATTGATTCGTTTTTTCTAATTATAATGTATAATATGACAAGATACAAATACAGATTATGAATGTTTGATGAACAGTATTGCTTTGCATAATACAACTCTGGAAGTGTAAATTGTGCTACTATACATGATGATAGTGATGAAGCATTATACAATTGTGGAATATTTTCAACATTTGTACAGAAATGTGTTCCTTGACTTGTGGTCAAAATGTACTTTATGTAACATTGATCCATTGTTTTATTTCCAGTGTTGGAAGATAGAATCAACAGCAGGCAACAATAGACGGTGTCGGTTATACAAAACCTCATTCCATTGGTGAGTCGATTATACAAAACCTCATTCCATTGGTGAGTCATCATGCATGTGTCAGATCTCTGTCTGACAGCTTGAAGGAATTTAACACAACGTTTCCTTATAACTAGGGCCGGGACTAATTGCGATTAATTTAGATTAATTAACTACAGAAAAATGAATCGGGATTAACTACAGATAAATTAATCGCACCTTTTTTTTCACCGCGGAACGTTTCTCACTGGGCGCTTTTCTATAGTACTGAAAACTGGAAATAATAAAAAGTCACCCCATTTTGTGTTGCCTAGAACTGGAGGTCTGACAAAAAACAATAACAATATGAAGTAAGTACAGCTTTGTGATGTCACTGAGATGTACTTTTGTAATTTTCTTTCAGACCTCCAGTTCTAGGCAACACAGAATGGGGTGACTTTTTATTATTATTTCAACAACAGGTATATTAATGACAGTAAAATGTTGAAAATGAGTGGTATCCTGTAGTCACTATTCATTGATTCACTGGGATACCAAAAAACATTAAAAAAAAAAAGGTTTCTCGCTGTTCTCGGGTTGAATATTGATATGCGATTAAAATGCGATTAATCTAGATTAATTAATCGCAAAGCCTCTGATTAATTAGATTAACTTTTTTTAATCGAGTCCCAGCTCTACTTATAACCCATTACGACCTGAGGCCCATTCTACAAAGCAGTAGTTCTCAAACTTGTTTGTGCCATGGACGCCCGAATTGATATAAAATATATGACCAACCCCCCCCCTCAGCTAGTTTAGGAGTCTAATTATTTATTTATTTATCACCTCTTTCCCACAGCAGTGTGAGGAGATGGAGTCCAGAGTGGATGCTGTTAATCCTGGAGTAACTGAAGGCTCCTCAGAGCAGGTAAACATCTTCAACCTTCAACCTTACCAGTTAACTATGGAATGCATTGCATTTCCCGTCAGTCAGTGTATCACTATCAGGGATCGTAGTAAATGTGACTTGCTGTCGCAAGTAAGCCCATATATGGTAGTATATTAGTATATGGAAATATGTCAGAACCTGTTCTGACATTCCATGTGTCGATCCTTCCTCTTCGATGTCACCCTTTTGACTGATACCTGTCCATTTAAACTCTAGACGGGCCTGTCCCAAAGTTATTTGTGCAGCCGCGCCCGGCAGCCGGCAAAAACTAGAGTTCTCAACAGGCCTGAAAATCAAGGCGCCCTACCTGGGTCCTCATCAAACCCTGTACACTCAAGACACTGCCCCTGCTGCCACCCTTAGATCCCCATATATGGAGCTGACCAGTTCTGACATTCCATATGTTGATCTGACCTCATCAAACCCTGTACACTCAAGACACGCTCCATATATGGCCAGTGCACGGGACCTCGCCCTGCTTCTCGCCCTCAGGCGTCTCAGTATACTGTGGAGTTGTGTTTAACCCATTCTGGGCGGGAACCCCTTTTGGTGTTTTAAAGCATTATGTTATACTTTAGCTATTGAAAAATAGCAGACCTACAAGTTCATAGCGCGGCACTCGGTGCCACGCTATATGAGCTTGTATTATATTATACATTATGTATAATATACATTATATTATTTTTTAAAGGCTAATAGGAATAAAGAATGTGGTTCTATGTGGTATGTTGGGTGGGGGGGGGGGGGGGGAACTAAACTAGTTATTTTTTGGAACCATGGACTTTATGAAGTATATGAACTGAACTAGTTCATTTTTAAATGTGTGAACTGTGAACTGAAGTATAGTGAACTTAACCAACACTGGTAAAACTCATTTTTTTAAATGATAATAATGATGATAATAAACTATGATTTAAGTCTGTGTTTGTTTCTACACATACTACTCTTTTAAAATATGGATATGATATTTGATTTAACGTGACGAGTAGGTGTCGGCCTGATGGGTATATATGTCATTGTCTAAAATAAAAATAACTGTGTCCCTTTTATTTGGGGTATCTGCCACACATAGGACTTTTATTTAAGTGGAGAAAGTGACTCGGGTAATGACAATGGTGAAACAATGTTACTTTTGTTCATACAGTGAATTGTTCATTCAAAAAAATGCACCATTATGGATTATGCATGGAAGCAAACCAACTTGAACAGCTTGAATGAGTTTGACAGTTAAATATTTCCTTCATTAAAGGACCACTTCACCACTCTTCACATAATTGGTCATCACTAATGTTCATGATAAAACACCTGTCCACCAGTGACATCATCGTTAGGCAGATTTCTTTTAAACAAGATTTTTTTTACAATATATTTAGATTTGTATTATCGTGAGAACGATGGCTTCCATTTTTGCATTGCAACTTTTCAGGAAAAATAAATCCTGCCGTTTCTATTAGCTTGGATTCCCCATCGATGATGTCACTGGTGGACGGGTTTCTGAACTGCCCACAGCCCTCCTATGAGACACAGACTGAGTAGGAAAGAATTGTGGTATTTTATCATGAACATTAGTGAGGACTAATTATATGAAGATAAGTTAAACAGTGGTGAACAAAACACCCTCACCTCCCTATAGTCTGCATGTGGTTAATGTGCACCATCTAGTGGACTCATTGTCAACTACACCACCTGATCTCTGATTTCTCTGCTAAAGAGTTTTTAAACTGATTCATTATCAGAACTGGACTGACAACTCTAGGTTAGGAGTCTATTGTATTGTATCCACTGTTAATACAGACTGAAAATGAAGCACTTGTTACCCGTGTAAAGTTTGAATTGTCCCAAGGATGTAAATACATTTGTTAAACTCTTCTCAACATGGCCTTCCTGACAGCAGTAGATAATAAATTAAACAAATTAGGGATCATGTGTAACAGAGTGGAATATCCCTTTAATCATAATGACACAACATTGCCTGTATGGTTATGGTAGCTGATAATGAAGGCTCTGCTCTACCTGGGCCCGTGACTAAATTTGGCTGAGGGACTGCCATTGGAATTTTTTTAAATTTCGTTTTTCCATGTCATATGAAATCAGGGAACCATAGCTTCAAATTGACATATTGGTTGTTCAGTTTGACCCACCAGGTTTGGAGATATATAGCTTATGTCTTACAGAAAACAGCGAGTTGAGAAAACAGGCTTGAAAGGTTCACTTCTGTGGACTCTAACATTACACCTAGCTACATGTTTAAGCATTTATTTCATATTTATGTCGATTTCAGCTCTGACACTTATTTCAGACATAAAGAGTCTACATGTAAATGGCCCTCCTCCTCATTGACCAGGCCTTTTCAAGGAATGAGGCAAATGAAAAGGTGTACTTTTGAAATAGTCGTTTTAGTTTCTCGAAGACCATATAAATTCATGATTTGGATCTATCTTATTAAAAAGTCTCTCCCTAATGGAGTTGTAGAATGGCATTTCATTTTAAATTTCCTTTAGATCACACAGACTACATAATCTATCCTCCTCAACCGTGCCTACATATCTGCCTGTCTCAATATGCAGACCAAGTATGCCAGCTCTAATTTGGGCACATAAGGATCGTTTCTAATGGTTTTAAATAAGTCCATTCATTTCACGTTATAATATTCACATATTCACATATTATTCTCATCTTAAATAAGGGGTCAGAGCATCCTACTGTATGTGTTGTCCGTGAAATTGCACATGGACAGAGAGAGGCTTCCGCACTCATCTCAAATCTCGCGATAGTTTGTTGCTGGGATAAAGAAATGTCATTAACAAAGTAGATTTTCTCCTGATTTGTCTCGCTAAAAGAAGCCACTTTACTATGAATATCTTGTAAATATTGTGTGCCTTGTAATGATTGGGTCCAGTATTTAGTTCAGTGACGGTGGAGTTAAGGAATGGTTCAGAAGCTGTGTTCACGTTCACTCTCCCATTGGAAATGAACAGACTCCAACATTCTTCCCGTCTCCTAATAATGTTACCGCCCACCTCACGCAGCTACGGGAAGTAAAGCAAAGTTGGCCTCTCTTGCTAATTCTCCTCTTGGGTAGTACTAGTAGTAGTAGTAGCATATCTTCAATAATGAAATGTACACCTCTTTCCACAGCAGTGTGAAGAGATGGAGTCCAGAGTGGATGCTGTTAATCCTGGAGAAACTGCAGGTTCCTCAGAGCAGGTAAACATCTTCAACCTTCAACCTTACCAGTTAACTATGGAATGCATTGCATTTCCCGTCAGTCAGTGTATCACTATCAGGGATCGTAGTAAATGTGACCTGCTGTCGCAAGTAAGCCCATATATGGTAGTATATGGAAATATGTCAGAACCTGTTCTGACATTCCATGTGTCGATCCTTCCTCTTCGATGTCACCCTTTTGACTGATACCTGTCCATTTAAACTCTAGACGGGCCTGTCCCAAAGTTATTTGTGCAGCCTCGCCCGGCAGCCGGCAAAAACTAGAGTTCTCAACAGGCCTGAAAATCAAGGCGCCCTACCTGGGTCCTCATCAAACCCTGTACACTCAAGACACTGCCCCTGCTGCCACCCTTAGATCCCCATATATGGAGCTGACCAGTTCTGACATTCCATATGTTGATCTGACCTCATCAAACCCTGTACACTCAAGACACGCTCCATATATGGCCAGTGCACGGGACCTCGCCCTGCTTCTCGCCCTCAGGCGTCTCAGTATACTGTGGAGTTGTGTTTAACCCATTCTGGGCGGGAACCCCTTTTGGTGTTTTAAAGCATTATGTTATACTTTAGCTATTGAAAAATAGCAGACCTACAAGTTCATAGCGCGGCACTCGGTGCCACGCTATATGAGCTTGTATTATATTATACATTATGTATAATATACATTATATTATTTTTTAAAGGCTAATAGGAATAAAGAATGTGGTTCTATGTGGTATGTTGGGTGGGGGGGGGGGGGGGGACTAAACTAGTTATTTTTTGGAACCATGGACTTTATGACGTATATGAACTGAACTAGTTCATTTTTAAATGTGTGAACTGTGAACTGAAGTATAGTGAACTTAACCAACACTGGTAAAACTCATTTTTTTAAATGATAATAATGATGATAATAAACTATGATTTAAGTCTGTGTTTGTTTCTACACATACTACTCTTTTAAAATATGGATATGATATTTGATTTAACGTGACGAGTAGGTGTCGGCCTGATGGGTATATATGTCATTGTCTAAAATAAAAATAACTGTGTCCCTTTTATTTGGGGTATCTGCCACACATAGGACTTTTATTTAAGTGGAGAAAGTGACTCGGGTAATGACAATGGTGAAACAATGTTACTTTTGTTCATACAGTGAATTGTTCATTAAAAAAAATGCACCATTATGGATTATGCATGGAAGCAAACCAACTTGAACAGCTTGAATGAGTTTGACAGTTAAATATTTCCTTCATTAAAGGACCACTTCACCACTCTTCACATAATTGGTCATCACTAATGTTCATGATAAAACACCTGTCCACCAGTGACATTATCGTTAGGCAGATTTTTTTTAAACAAGATTTGTTTTACAATATATTTAGATTTTTATTATCGTGAGAACGATGGCTTCCATTTTTGCATTGCAACTTTTCAGGAAAAATAAATCCTGCCGTTTCTATTAGCTTGGATTCCCCATCGATGATGTCACTGGTGGACGGGTTTCTGAACTGCCCACAGCCCTCCTATGAGACACAGACTGAGTAGGAAAGAATTGTGGTATTTTATCATGAACATTAGTGAGGACTAATTATATGAAGATAAGTTAAACAGTGGTGAACAAAACATCCTCACCTCCCTATAGTCTGCATGTGGTTAATGTGCACCATCTAGTGGACTCATTGTCAACTACACCACCTGATCTCTGATTTCTCTGCTAAAGAGTTTTTAAACTGATTCATTATCAGAACTGGACTGACAACTCTAGGTTAGGAGTCTATTGTATTGTATCCACTGTTAATACAGACTGAAAATGAAGCACTTGTTACCCGTGTAAAGTTTGAATTGTCCCAAGGATGTAAATACATTTGTTAAACTCTTCTCAACATGGCCTTCCTGACAGCAGTAGATAATAAATTAAACAAATTAGTGGAATATCCCTTTAATCATAATGACACAACATTGCCTGTATGGTTATGGTAGCTGATAATGAAGGCTCTGCTGTACCTGGGCCCGTGACTAAATTTGGCTGAGGGACTGCCATTGGAATTTTTTTAAATTTCGTTTTTCCATGTCATATGAAATCAGGGAACCATAGCTTCAAATTGACATATTGGTTGTTCAGTTTGACCCACCAGGTTTGGAGATATATAGCTTATGTCTTACAGAAAACAGCGAGTTGAGAAAACAGGCTTGAAAGGTTCACTTCTGTGGACTCTAACATTACACCTAGCTACATGTTTAAGCATTTATTTCATATTTATGTCGATTTCAGCTCTGACACTTATTTCAGACATAAAGAGTCTACATGTAAATGGCCCTCCTCCTCATTGACCAGGCCTTTTCAAGGAATGAGGCAAATGAAAAGGTGTACTTTTGAAATAGTCGTTTTAGTTTCTCGAAGACCATATAAATTCATGATTTGGATCTATCTTATTAAAAAGTCTCTCCCTAATAGAGTTGTAGAATGGCATTTCATTTTAAATTTCCTTTAGATCACACAGACTACATAATCTATCCTCCTCAACCGTGCCTACATATCTGCCTGTCTCAATATGCAGACCAAGTATGCCAGCTCTAATTTGGGCACATAAGGATCGTTTCTAATGGTTTTAAATAAGTCCATTCATTTCACGTTATAATATTCACATATTCACATATTATTCTCATCTTAAATAAGGGGTCAGAGCATCCTACTGTATGTGTTGTCCGTGAAATTGCACATGGACAGAGAGAGGCTTCCGCGCTCATCTCAAATCTCGCGAGAGTTTGTTGCTGGGATAAAGAAATGTCATTAACAAAGTAGATTTTCTCCTGATTTGTCTCGCTAAAAGAAGCCACTTTACTATGAATATCTTGTAAATATTGTGTGCCTTGTAATGATTG
This sequence comes from Protomyctophum parallelum, assembly GCF_964188405.1. NCBI lineage: Eukaryota > Metazoa > Chordata > Actinopteri > Myctophiformes > Myctophidae > Protomyctophum > Protomyctophum parallelum. The sequence continues at coordinate 5,968,717 of NC_139716.1, read as the reverse complement.
GGTCCAGTATTTAGTTCAGTGACGGTGGAGTTAAGGAATGGTTCAGAAGCTGTGTTCACCTTCACTCTCCCATTGGAAATGAATAGACTCCAACATTCTTCCCGTCTCCTAATAATGTTACCGCCCACCTCACGCAGCTACGGGAAGTAAAGCAAAGTTGGCCTCTCTTGCTAATTCTCCTCTTGGGTAGTACTAGTAGTAGTAGTAGCATATCTTCAATAATGAAATGGACACCTCTTTCCACAGCAGTGTGAAGAGATGGAGTCCAGAGTGGATGATGTTAATCCTGGAGAAACTGCAGGTTCCTCAGAGCAGGTAAACATCTTCAATGTTTGTCCTCAGACAGCTTTCAGATGACCACACACATCATGACTGTAGCTTTACTGTCTGTGTTTTACACATACAGTAACATGTAGAAACTGCACATGGTATCCCTATATCCATGACTGATCTGATCGCTTTACAATTGTTTGCGTTGCAATCTACCAAATACATTCATTATTATTATTATTATTATTATTATTATTATTATTATTATTATTATTATTATTATTATTATTTGTTATTATTATTATTTGTTTGTCATACATATTGCACATTACAAAAAAATACAAGCTCATGTTATTTCCATTCCAGCTTACACACTAAACAACAAGACAAACAAAAAGAGTTAGGGAACAGGCCTAACTTTATACATTTTAGGTAGCTTACTTAAACGGTTGGATATTCATAAATGTCTCTGCATTAAAAATAAGCAACAACAAAAGTTCAGTGTTGCTGCTGCTTAAACAAATGGGATATTACTAGTCTATATACAATATAGCACCAAACATGCAGGTGGTTGGTTGTAGGTGTAAAACCACTAATGTAGACAATATCATACAAGACATGATATTGTTTAATAGCGCTTCAGGCATGATACGATTGAAATAACATGACTGTGTACAACAGGATGCTGTTGTCAGCTTGACTTCGGACAAAAAGGATGCAGAAAAAGGTGAGCTTTATACATAAAGATATATCTAATATACCAGTTGTTACATGCATGTGAGTATGTAGCAATGCAGATAGCTCTATGTTTCTAAATACATATTGCCTGTGATGTGTTTAACTCAACTGTCTCTTTCTCTTGCAAACAGCCCATTTTGTGATCCAGCACAAAGCAGCGTTTATTCAAAGGGTTTCCATGGTCATGCCTATAGTAGATAGTCTAGGAAAAATGGTCCATCCTGAGCACTATGCCAGGATTAAAGCTGAGAAGACAACCATGGACCAAATGAGGGAACTCTACACAGGCGGGATAGATCCAGGTGGACCTCGTATGAAAGCAGCATTTTACAGTGCCCTTGAACAACATGAGCCCCACCTGCTGGTGAGCCTTGGTAAGAACACATGTACAACTAAAATATATATATATTTTTACAACCTCAATATAATTCATAGTAGCAGTCCCAATCCCATAGAGTCGACACGTTTGGGCCAGAATGGCCTTCCTCAGCTACTATCAGGTCCACCTGCTATCAACAAGGAGCAATTGTTTATGCATTATCAGATTCGACAATATTTCATCAATATGTCTTAATTAAATCATAATATTATATATGAGTGTTCATAACGAGAATAATGTAATGCAATGCATTGTCAAGAAAGAAAAATAATCACAGAAATAAATTAATTAAAGGCAACATTACAGATTATTCACCCAGATCCTATTTTAATGAAGTCGAGGACATAATACACATGATGTTGGAGTGCGTTTTGTCACACACATCACAGTACAGAATGTCAGTTCTTCCTGGACTACACTATACTATAGAACTGGACTACAATGGACTACAGCCCTACAGACTATTATACTATATAACTGGACTACAATGAACTACAGCCTACAGACTATTATACTATAGAACTGGACTACAATGAACTACAGCCCTACAGACTATTATACTATAGAACTGGACTACAATGAACTACAGCCCTACAGACTATTATACTATAGAACCGGACTACAATGAACTACAGCCCTACAGACTATTATACTATAGAACCGGACTACAATGAACTACAGCCCTACAGACTATTATACTATAGAACTGGACTACAATGAACTACAGCCCTACAGACTATTATACTATAGAACCGGACTACAATGAACTACAGCCCTACAGACTATTTACTATATAACTGGACTACAATGAACTACAGCCCTATACAGACTATTATACTATAGAACTGGACTACAATGAACTACAGCCCTACAGACTATTTACTATATAACTGGACTACAATGAACTACAGCCCTATACAGACTATTATACTATAGAACTGGACTACAATGAACTACAGCCCTACAGACTATTTACTATATAACTGGACTACAATGAACTACAGCCCTACAGACTATTATACTGGAACATTTGAAAAAAAATTCTAAGCAAATATATTATAATATATAGTTCAATACACTATTGATATCTTTTTTGCCCACCCCTACGTCACACACCTCTCTCTTTCGTGACAACTTGGTACAGTCTGGCTAGGTATTTGACAGTCGGATGGTACGGTACGGCCACACAGTCACGACAGAATGCTGCATCTGATCGCAAGCCCATACATACAGCATCACGCACGTGCACACATATAGACATGAAAGGGGGCTTCAGCCACTGCCCTTTTGGCCGTTGGTGAAAAGTGCCCTCAAATTACTATGGTGACAAAAACCTACGGTAAAAAAGGTCAACAACTTGATGTGTACGGGCGTGGCAATCTCGTTTCCGGTTCAGAGCTAATCTACTGTAGAGCAAATTATTGTGATCTATCATAAACCACTATAAAGACCAGGCAACATAGATTTAGGTCAATGGCGATTAACCGCTGGATCGGATGTGACGTACATTTAAGCCAGCGGTGGTGAATGTGTTACTTTCAGTTAGCACTTTCTATATTCCTGTGCCATTCAACATAAATATTATGTTGGCCTATGAACCTTAATATTGTGATTTGTTCATATGGGTTAATTATAGCATCTTTGGAAATATATTTACTGGGGAAAGGGTTGACATGATAATCAATACTTATTTTTACCAGGAACATGTGATAGTTCTACTGGCAATACATGAATGTCTTTGCCCCATAGATAATGACAATAATCCTATTACTGTACATGAATGTCTTTGCCCCATAGATAACGACAATAATCATATTACTGTACATGAATGTTAGGTCAACTCACTGAGCTCACTTCATTACTCCTCTTCTTATGCAGGAACTGTACTTCCATCAGAAGACTCAGCTAAGAGTGGTGAGTTATGAAACACCCTAGAGAGCAGTATGAAAGTCACAGCTTTAACATGATGGAGAGGATGGATGATACACTTTTATTTCACACACAACTAGTCCATATAAAACACAGATACAAAACAGACATTATAACTAGGGATGGAGCTCGTAAATTTTTTAATGATGACGATCACCGTATCGAGCAGGCTTATCGAGCCGGGTCCTTATCGAGCCCACTATCGAGCATTTGCTATTATTTTGTGGAAATCTAATACATTCTGAACAGAACCTTATTTTTATTGGCCAGTTCAACCCAGTTGTGAGAGTTTGTATGTCATGACGTATGTGTCTCTCTCTCACACACACACACACACACACACACACACACACACACACACACACACACACACAAACACACACACACACACACACACACACACACACACACACACACACACACACACACACACACACACACACACACACACACACACACAAACACACACACACACACACACACACACACACACACACAATATGCATATTTTGTCTATAATCTTCTCTTTATTTTAACCAATCAAAACATCCCTTGCACTACATTTTACGAAGGCCTTGAAATAGAGTAGGCCTACTTTTCTAACAGACAGAACTGTTAATGTGTACCGTCACTTTAAAAGTGCAATGTATACGTCATCGTTCGACGGTGTCACGCATAAAACATAGCCAATCTACAAGCTCACACTGCGTCTGGTTGCACCGCGTTGTGAGCTTGTAGATCTGCCTTGCGATAGACTGAGAAGTCGGCAAAGTCGCACATTTAATTATTATTATAACTATATGGCAGGGAGGGAGATTTGAGTCTCCCAAACGTATTATCAATTGGATTATAAATTATGGCAACTTGCTGCAAGTTGCTGGGCAGCAAGCACCAAATGTCTTGGTTGGAAAAGGACGGTCATTCCGCTTGAGGCAGCTGACGGCTCCCGTGTTGTTTCGACTCAGCACAGACATGCAAAGGTATTGCATTTGGGTACAATGCAATGCGTTATTGACAGATGCCTATGCATTGTCGAAATGTTCCCTTTCGTGCATGTACTAATTAAGGTTGACAACTGTGCTACATTATTGCATTTAGCGCTCCCCGTCTTTTTAATGCATGCTATAAAGACCATGAAACATAGATTTAGGTCATTGGCGCTTAACCGCTGGATTGGATGTGACGTACATTTACGCCAGTGGTGGTGAATGTGTTACTTTCAGTTAGCACTTTCTATATTCCTGTGCCATTCAACATAAATAGTATGTTGGCCTATGAACCTTAATATTGTGATTTGTTCATATGGGTTAATTATAGCATCTTTGGAAATATATTTACTGGGGAAAGGGTTGACATGATAATCAATACTTATTTTTACCAGGAACATGTGATAGTTCTACTGGCAATACATGAATGTCTTTGCCCCATAGATAATGACAATAATCCTATTACTGTACATGAATGTCTTTGCCCCATAGATAATGACAATAATCCTATTACTGTACATGAATGTTAGGTCAACTCACTGAGCTCACTTCATTACTCCTCTTCTTATGCAGGAACTGTACTTCCATCAGAAGACTCAGCTAACAGTGGTGAGTTATGAAACACCCTAGAGAGCAGTATGAAAGTCACAGCTTTAACATGATGGAGAGGATGGATGATACATTTTTATTTCACACATAACTTATAGGTCGTCCTCAGACGAACCCTCCATCGTCGCTTCCAGTCATCCCGGTTCTCCATACATCTGGCCAGCTTGTTGGTGCTTTGCGCTCCTGCGTCTTTCTTGAGTACATCCACATATGTTAATGTTGATCGATGCCCATGTGTTGGTTCCCACAGCACTACTTTGCTGGCTGGCAGCTCTTGATGTCTTTGGCAGTGTCCTGCTAGTCTCATTCTCCTGGCTGCTACTTTCTGGCTCACCCTTGGTATTCCCTCATACAGGGTATTGTTGGTAACATGCACGCTCTTGCTGATGTTAAGTACTGCACGCAGCATTCTGGTGTAGCACCCGTCTAGAGACTTCTGCAGGGTTGGCTTCAGAGTCCAGCATTCGCTGCCATATAGGAGAACAGATTCCACCCTTGCATAGAAGAAGCTGAGTTTGATTTGTCGGGGAGATTGGAGTTCCATACACTGGTCATGCCATTCAGGGCCCTCCATGCAAGTGACTTCCTCACTTTTAGATCCTGCTCGGTTGAGTTGACCCATGCGCCCAGGTACTTGAAGTCCATGACCTCCTTCAGTACAGTTTCTCCTGTTGTTGTCAGAGGTTGATGATCCAGTGAGATCTTATAGGTGATAACCTCAGTTTTCTTGGCATGTAATCTAATCTGAGGCCCACGTTGGCAAACTCGGACTTTGGGTTGTCGTCTCGACCTCCTTGGTGTTAGGCGCCAGTCACACCTGGATCACACCTGGATCACACCTGGATAACACCATCTTATCAAACACGGAGCGGTAGAAGAGCTCCAATTCATTTTCAATGGGAGTCACGTGGTCTGATGAGACAGACTTGTTGCATTGGGGGGGGGCAGAACACAAGGCATGGAGCGAGCTGTAGGCGAAACATTGAAAGAATAGGGTGGGACTTCAGACGAGACAAAAATGGTTGGGTTTCCCAATAGGAGAGAAGGTCTTTTCACAGTGGTATTTTGATTCTGTCTTCACTGCAGACAGTCACGGAAGAGGAAAGAGGCACTTTCGGAACGAAAATGATTTTATTGTATAAAGTAAAGTAAAGTTTTGTCTGTTCCAGTAAGCAATTCAACAGGAAAATAGAATCCCTGCCCGTCATGGCCGAACAGAAAATTAAAACAAACGTTATAATTCAAGGTGCATGCATTTTGTCATTCACTCCTAACCCAGAAACAGTACAGTATCCACATATCCATATCAAAAGAGCAGGCACGTGCAGAGGGGGGGGGGGGGGGGGGGGCTAGAGCACCTGCCGTTTCTAAAAAAAAATTGGTTTATTATATTATATTATTTTGAGGGAAAGGGCAATTTTTTTTTGCCACATAAGGACATGTGGACACACACACACACACACACACACCAATACGAGCTTATGTGGGGGCCAAATATGTGGGGGACCAATAAGGGCTTGTGTGGGGGGCCAATAAGGCCTTGTGTGGGGGCCAATAAGGGCTTGCATGGGGGGCCAATAAGGGCTTGTGTGGGGGCCAATAAGGGATTGTGTGGGGGGGCAATAAGGGCTTGTGTGGGGGCCAATAAGGGCTTGTGTGGGGGGCAAATATGGGCTTGTGTGGGGGGGCCAATAAGGGCTTGTGTGGGGGGCCAATATGTGCCATTGGCCCTTCAAGACGAACATTTGACAAGTATACAAATTCCACTATCATAATTAATTATCTTTTAATGTGCCATCAGTCAGTTTTAGTTTCAGACTAATGAGAACATATTGATTATTTTACTGTTCAATGACATGAAATGGCACAAGGGAAGGACTCCACAAAAAGACCACCCACAAAAATTGGCGCACGCTGCGCCAATTTAAAGATAGTTAAATTTAAATCATCCCATATGCTTTGGTAGTTGTATAACAAAGTTAATGAATGCCATGGAGATGACTGGAGATCATTCATTTAAATGTAAAGTCGGCTATTCTGACTATTATTTGTAAACTTGCCACTGCTCCAAAACCTAGAGCTAATCATTTTGGGCATATAAAAATACGTTGAGGGATAAATGTAGGTTGATAATGATGTAATTGCACCATGTTGGCTATGCCCAAGTCATGTATAGGCCTACTGTCCTAATGTTAAAATATGTAGCAGAGATGTAGGGATCAGTTCTCTCAAAATACAAACCATGTTTGGAGTGATTAATTCATTGACGTTTTGATATGTGTACATATAGGCCCATCTGTCAAAATGACTAAAAGATCAAGAGCACAGCACATACAGTACATTTAGGTCATGTGACAGTGGTAATGCACAATAGCCCAGTGGTTCCCACGGTGGGGTCTGGGGACCCCCAGGGGTCCTTGAGTGTTCCAGGGGGTCCCCAGCTATATCATAATTAGGAACCAAATGGACCTTTTGGGTCTGTAACTCAGAGTGTACAAATAGAACCAAATGGACCCATTTGTACAGTGAGTTAAATTAACTTTGAATGTACAATATACATTGGGGTCCCAGAGATAGAAATGCCATTCATTGTGCCCAATTCAGGTCAAACCTGGGGTCCTTGAAATGCAAATGGTTGAATCACTGCTATAGAAAAATATTTTATGGGGGTTCCTGGCATATCATTTCTAATGGGGGTCCACAGGCAATTGAGTGTCAATTTGTACTGTAGGCTATTACTTTAGATCATTTTACAAATTAATGAATGAATAAATAAATAAATAAATAAATAAATAAATAAATAAATAAATAAATAAATAAATAAATAAATAAATAAATAAATAAATAAATAAATAAATAAATAAATAAATTGTGGATACTGAGCGGACACCAAAACCAGGCAGTGTTCAAACTGGGCCGGCACGGCCGTTTATTATATTCAGATGCACTTTTCCGTGCGTGGCGTCAAAGGTATAACTCAAATGTCAATTATAACAAAAAGCTCCGCCTCTTCTCTGGCGGGGTTTGGGTAGGGATCGCTTCCCTACCGGGCTTAGTGCGCCACTAGTAGCCTACTATATCACTCTGTCCCCGGGTTTTGACAGGGGTTGTCAATACTCGCCCGGGGAGGAGGAAGTGTCATCGCTGTTCATTCGTCCGGGGTAGCGGGTTACCTACAGGAGGAGAACAGGCGTTTTAGTTTCATGCTCAGGTATACGGTATATGTCTGGTGTGGTGTGAGAGGGTGAGGTGTCGCTTACCGCCAGGCATCTCCGAACTGTCCCTGTCAGCTGTCAGTGGGGAAATGAGAGCAGGGGCAGACATCGCTTCCTTTTTAGCCTGGCGTGGGCGAGTGCACTTGGCCTTGGGCCAATAGGCGCACTTGGCCTTGAGCCAACAGATAGGCTGGGTAGTAAGTCTGGCCGATGACGAGGCCGAGTGGGCGTGTCCCCCTTGGCCGTGCTCTGCCTCCTCCCCACTGGCTGTCTGGGCTCTTAGGCTTACCTGGCGGGTGGTTGCCTAGCGACACCCCACATATCCTCCCCCCAAGCTTGTCGGTGCCACCGGAAGCTTCAGTTTCCTCTTCTCCCTCGTATCTTCTGGACAAGGCGTCCGCGTGAGCGATGGTTCTCCCCGGCCGGTGTTCCACGTCGAAGCAGTAGTCCTGCAATTCCAGGAACCATCTGGTCACTCTGTCGTTCCGATCCTTATTTCTGGCCATCCATTTCAAGGGGGCGTGGTCGGTAATGACCGTGAAGCGCCGGCCCCATAGATAGTACCGGAGGTGATGGATGGCCCACTTCACCGCCAGGCACTCCTTTTCCACGGTGGCGTAGTTTCGCTCGTGTTTCTTCAGCTTCCTGCTGATGTAGGTGACTGGGTGCTCTTCCTCGTCTATGCGCTGTGACAGCACCGCTCCTATTCCCGTCCCTGAGGCGTCTGTGTGCAATATGAAGGGCCTGCCGAAGTCAGGCGCCTTGAGCACCGGTTCATCACAGAGCGCCTCTTTCAGAACGCGAAACGCTCCCTCCGCTTCGGGGGTCCAGGTGACGTGGAGCGGGAGGGTCTTTTTTGTCAGGTCGTAGAGCGGCGCTGCAATGGTAGCAAAGTCTTTAATAAATTTCTGATAATATGATATTAGTCCCATAAATGACTTCACCTGTTTTTTGGTGCCCGGGCGGGGCCAATCCCGGAGCCGCTCCACTTTCCTCTGCTGGGGTTTCACACAGCCTCGGCCCACTGTAAAGCCGAGATAGTCGGTCTCTCTTGAGCCAACGTGGCACTTTTTAGCGTTGGCCGTCAGTCCCGCCTCTCTCAGGGCCCCTAGTACATTTCCCAAATGTTGCAAGTGCAACCCCCAGGTGGCGCTGTGGATTATAACATCATCCAGATATGCTGCCGAATATTTCCTATGTGGTCTTAGGACGCGGTCCATTAATCTCTGAAATGTTGCGGGAGCGCCATGGACACCAAACGGGAGGACAGTGTATTGAAAGAGGCCGTCTGGGGTGGAAAACGCGGTCTTGGGTTTGGCTCGCTCAGTGAGGGGAATTTGCCAGTACCCTTTTGTCAAATCAAGGGTGCTTATGAACCTTGCGGGGCCGAGCCGCTCAATTAATTCATCAGATCTAGCCATGGGGTATGCGTCAAAGGCAGAGATCTCGTTTAGTTTGCGAAAATCATTGCAGAACCTTAGAGAGCCATCTGGCTTTGGGACAATTACAATGGGACTGGCCCATGGGCTATGGGACTCTTCTATCACTCCTAATTTTAGCATTTTTCCTACCTCTTCTTTAATCGCTATGCGCCTGGCCTCAGGTACACGGTAGGGCCGCTGGCGAATAGTTTTCCCTGCAGTGGTTTCTATATCGTGCTTAATTAGGTGCGTTCGCCCAGGGATCTCCGAGAATACGTCACTATTCCGATTGAGGAGCTCTTTTACGTCCTGCCGCTGGGACGGGGACAGGTCCTCCCCCGTGGGGACCGTGGCCGTGGGAGGAGGAGAGAGAGCCGTTAATAGGACAGAGGACGGCACGGGACCGGGGGCTTTCCACTTTTTCAGGATATTCACGTGGTAGATTTGTTGGCCTTTTCGCCGGCCGGGTTGTTTTACTCTGTAATTTACAGGTCCTATTCTCGCTTCGATCTCATATGGTCCTCTCCATTTAGCTAGAAACTTGCACTCGCTGCTGGGCACTAAAACAAGGACCTGTTCTCCCACCTGGAATTCTCGGACACGCGCCCCTCGGTTGTAGGTGCGTGCCTGGTCTCGTTGTGCGCGCTCCATGTGCTCGCGCACCATAGGCCAAACCTTGCGGGCGCGCGCCTGCAGCTTGTCCACGTGCTCAGTGACAGAGCGGTGTGGGGAGGGCTGTGTTTCCCAGGTCTCCTTGGCAACGTCTAACAGGCCTCGCGGTCTCCGCCCATACACCAGTTCAAACGGTGAGAAGCCTGTCGACGCCTGGGGAACCTCTCGGATAGAAAACAAGACATACGGGATTAATTGGTCCCAATCCCTCCCATCAATGTCCACTAGCTTCCGCAGCATTTTCTTCAGGGTTTGGTTGAAGCGTTCGACAAGACCGTCTGTTTGCGGGTGGTACGGTGATGTGCGAATACGCTTCACTTTTAGCCATTTATAGAGCGTGGACATCACTCGGGACATGAAGCATGTGCCTTGATCAGTTAAAATTTCGTCTGCAATGCCAACCCGGCTAAATAACATCAGAAGCTCGTGTGATACTGTTTTAGCAGTGGCCGAGCGTAGTGGGATGGCCTCGGGGTAGTGGGTGGCATAATCAACTATAACCAATATGTATCTGTGTCCACGAGCTGACTTTGGCAATGGGCCAACAATATCCATCGCTAGCCGTGCGAATGGGGTTTCAATAATGGGTAGTGGGATAAGAGGGTTGCGATAGGTAGGCTTAGGAGCGTTTATTTGGCAGACTTCACAACTCTGGCAAAAATCATCTACAGCCTTCTTTATCCCAGGCCAGTAAAAGCGATGCAATATTCAATCGTATGTCTTTTGACAGCCCAAGTGTGCTCCCAACTGGTGAGAGTGTGCAAGATGTAGGACACGGGTGATATACTGCTTTGGAACCAACAGTTGCTCTATTTCCTCGTCTCTCTTATTTTTCGTGACTCTATACAATAACCCATTGTGCACGATAAAGTGGGGACAGTTTAAAGCACTCACCCCGTCCTGTTTCTTTCCTTCTACGACGGAGACGTGCATTCGGGCCATTTCCAAGTTCGGGTCAGCCCACTGGGCCGTGGCGAATTCTCCCTGCCGGGTCGGGCCTGCATGCTCCGCTATGGGAAACTCGGCGAAGGCGTCCCCTTCGGTGTCCCCGGTCGTGCTGGGGGGTTCGCGTTCCTCCTGTGCGCTCCTCTCCTCCTCGCTGGCGGGGTTCTCACTCCGTGGCTCGTCCACCGGTGGTTGGAACGCGGGGCATGCGGGTCGGGTCTCTCTCGGGGGCCGCGCTGCGCGTCGGCGCCGCCTGCGGGACGGGCCTCGCCAGCCCGGGTTCCAGTGTCGCTCAAAGAGCGAGCAGTCTGTTCCGATTAACAGGGGGACGGGTAGATTGGGAACTACACCTGCCGTTACTGTGGCACTGCCTTTCGTGGTCTGCACATGTATCTGGCAGACCGGGTAGTGCCGTTGGTCTCCGTGCACGCAGCTTACTGGTATCGAGTCGCTCTCCAACGGGCCTGCGTATTCAGCGTGGACCAGTGTGACGACACTACCTGAATCGAGCAGCGCCTGGCTGTCAACGCCGTTGATTTTGACAGGCATGTTGGCGTGGCCACGGGAAGCGGTGCCGGTATGGAGGCAGGCCTGGGGACCGTCGGTGCTGCTGGCCGAGGGCATCAAGACATCCGCCCTGCCTGGGCACGCCCATGAAAGGTGGTCGTCCTGGCCGCATACGTAGCAGCGCTTGCCCGGGGGTCGGCCGCCTCTATCTGGGGCGGAGGTGCGCTGTCCACCTCGGGGTGGTGAGCGCCCCGAGGGTGGGCCTCGTCGTCTGTCGCGGCCGCCGCGCTCCTCGCCGCTCTGCTTCGGGTTCGGGGCCTCCGTTTTTGCTCCTCTCGTCATTTCAACTATTGCCTGGTGGTTCTCTAGTAGACCTATAAGCTCGTCTACTGACGCGGGGCTGACTTGGGACGCGTATAGTCGGGCATCTGGCGGTAACCCTCTGATGCATCGGTCAATAACTAGCCTGTCTACGGTCGGGAGGTCGCCGGGGCTCGTTAACCAGCTGTGCGTCACGCGTAACAGCGCGGCCACCTGAGCGCGCGCCGATTGTTTTGGGTTATATGCCCAATTGTGATATCGCTGTGCCCGAGCGGGGAGACTCAATCCTTGACGGGCGAGAATAGCGTTTTTCAGTCTCTGAAAGTCTCGTGACTCGGCTAGGGACAGATCTCTCCATGCTTGCTGGGCCTCCCCAGTGAGGAACGGTGCCAGAATACCAGCCCACTCAGCGACTGGCCACCGCTCTCGGGCTGCTGTGCGCTCGAACAGCTCGACATATGCTTCAATATCATCGTCGGGGGATAGTTTGGTAAAGACTTCGCTTGGGCTTTTTGCCGCGGGGGCCGCCTCTCGGGCGAAGTGGCGCACTAGCTCATTTACTGCGGCGTGCAGGTTGTTTTGGCTCTGTAGGAGCGCGTCAATAGCTTGAGCCTGCTCCATTTAAGCGGAGAGGTTGGTGTGGCTCGGTGTAACCCACAGGTTCTCCACCAAATGTGGATACTGAGCGGACACCAAAACCAGGCAGTGTTCAAACTGGGCCGGCACGGCCGTTTATTATATTCAGATGCACTTTTCCGTGCGTGGCGTCAAAGGTATAACTCAAATGTCAATTATAACAAAAAGCTCCGCCTCTTCTCTGGCGGGGTTTGGGTAGGGATCGCTTCCCTACCGGGCTTAGTGCGCCACTAGTAGCCTACTATATCACTCTGTCCCCGGGTTTTGACAGGGGTTGTCAATACTCGCCCGGGGAGGAGGAAGTGTCATCGCTGTTCATTCGTCCGGGGTAGCGGGTTACCTACAGGAGGAGAACAGGCGTTTTAGTTTCATGCTCAGGTATACGGTATATGTCTGGTGTGGTGTGAGAGGGTGAGGTGTCGCTTACCGCCAGGCATCTCCGAACTGTCCCTGTCAGCTGTCAGTGGGGAAATGAGAGCAGGGGCAGACATCGCTTCCTTTTTAGCCTGGCGTGGGCGAGTGCACTTGGCCTTGGGCCAATAGGCGCACTTGGCCTTGAGCCAACAGATAGGCTGGGTAGTAAGTCTGGCCGATGACGAGGCCGAGTGGGCGTGTCCCCCTTGGCCGTGCTCTGCCTCCTCCCCACTGGCTGTCTGGGCTCTTAGGCTTACCTGGCGGGTGGTTGCCTAGCGACACCCCACAAAATAAATAAATAAATAAATAAATAAATAAATAAATAAATAAATAAATAAATAAATAAATAAATAAATAAATAAATAAATAAATAAATAAATAACATTCTAATTGAGGTGCAGATCTACAAGCTTGTAGCGCGGCACAAAGATCGTGTCTCAAATCTTTGAATGTATATAGTCTTTCAGGGCAAACGCTTTTAACTCAAATCTTTGCTTCTGTGGGGTCCCTGGAACAACATATTTTCAGATGGGGGTCGGTGGCCAAATACATATAGTTGTTGGGGTCCTTGACATGAAAAACATTGAGAACCGCTGACATAGAAACAGGATTTTCTGAAAACTGTCAGGATTTAGAAAACATTTGTATAGAATCGTCCTCAGGTCTAAATGGGTTAATACTGTATGTAATTATAAAGAATAAAAGCATAAGGCATTTGGTGCATGGTGTTAGCTGGCTTTCTTCCTGATGCGTAGACGTCACATGCGATGGCCCAATTGTCGTCCATCTCCCATCTCTCCTGCATCAGCTCCTGCGGAGAGGATTTTTCATTTAAAAATTAAGCATTCAAAAAAGTTACATGAAGTCCCCGCCCTCACATCAGTGGTTCCCAGTGTTGATTTCGTCGACTAAAACTAAGACGAATAATGTTCGTCGACTACCTTTTTCCACTGACGAAAACTAAATAAAACCTAAGCTATGGTGACTAAAACTAAGACTAAATATACTGACAATTTCATCAACCAATAAAAACTAGACTAAAATGTTAGGAAGGGACTAGTGGACAAGATATCCAGTATAAGTCTTTTTACAATGAGTTGCATGCTGAAAATAGCCGATCTACAAGCTCACGGGTCGCGCTGCGATGCGTTGTGGGCTTGTAGATCAGGTATTTTCAGCAAGTGTAAAAACATTCATTTCGACAGCATCAAGGCCCGCCAAAATACATTTCGTTCGACTAAATCAACTGTAGAGTCATATGATATTTAGTCGACTAAAACTATTCAAGAGACTATGACTAAAACTAAAATCAAAATTTGCTGTAAAAAACAACACTGGTGGTTCCCAAAGTGGGGTCCGGGACCCCCAGGGGTCCTTGAAGGAGTTCCGCAGCTAAATGATAGCTTGGAAACAAATGGACCCTTATGGGTCTGAAACTCTGAGTGTACAAATGGAACTTTGGAACCTAGCCTCAGTTGGACATATTTCATTTCGATGTGGTGACAATTAAACAATGTTGATCTGGCACACTATCAAGAAAATTAAAACATGGCACTTTCATGTAAAAAAGGTTGCCGTCGGACGGCTGGATTTGCCTGTCTCCAGCCAGGAGGTCTCAGGTGATCCAAGTCAGTGGTTCTCAAACTGTGGGTCCACACATCATGTTTGGGAGGGGTCCCCACTCTGCAGGTCACGGTGACAGTAAAGTGATGATTTAAGGACTTTTAAGACCTTTGTAATACCTGCAACAACAACCATTACTGCATTATGCCCGTAGCCTCGACGACTTTACAGGCGTATGCAAAGGCTCAACTTATGTAACTTAGATATAATTTTATGTGGACATATCACCCTATTGTATACACGTTCCATTATATAGATATTCCACTGTTTGGTTCTTAGCGTATGCATGATTCTTGACTATTTTATCATGCATTTGATATATTACCATGTTTGATTCTTGCTCACTGTAAATCATTCTGGATTAAGATCTGCTAAATGCCTAAATTGTATATTGTAAAGATAATCAACAAAGTATAGGCCTACTATAAAACGAAATTCATAGTTGTTGAGGGTCCTTGACATGAAAAAGTTTGAGAACCACTGCTTTACAGTATGCATGTGGTACATGCATTACATTACAGATGTGTGACAAATAAGGAGGAGGCTGCAGCTAGTACCTCTTGACACCCACCCACGGACCCCCATTTGAAAAGATAAGCCAGTTACCCCATGAGATTTGTTTTCCTTTTTTTTCCTGATAGCAGTGAGTGATTTAACTATTTTCATTTCAAGGACCCACATACAGTTTGCCATATGCTACAATAAATATAATTTCGTTCCATTTATACAATTTACAATTTAGGCATTTAGCAGACGCTCTTCCAGAGCGATTTACATTAGGCAAGAACAAAAAGGCATGGGAATACATCACATATATAAAAAGCATTAATCATGAAACGTGCTTAAGCTACTAAGCTAAGAACGTAACTAGAACATATCTACATAATGACACTATACTATATGCTATACATTATGTACTATGAAGTGCTATGACTATATGCAATTATTGTGCTGTCTACATGACATGCTATAAGTCTGTAAGTCTAAGTCTATAAGTCTAAAAAGTGCTATCTAAGGGGGTAGGGTAAGTGCTATGGGCCATGATGGAGTCTGAAAAGGTGGGTTTTCAGGCTACGGCGGAAGATTGGGAGTGATGCTGCAGTTCTGATTGTAATGGGAAGTGCATTCCACAGTTTTGGGGCAAGAAGGGAGAAGAGTTTGGGACGTGTGGAGCGTTGTCCCGGTGTTTTTAGTGAGGGTACATCTAGCTTTCCTGCGTTACTCTCTGAGTAAGTAACCTGGGGACCCCCTTTAGCCCTTTCGGGACACTAGTTCACTGCATTTCGGACGTAGTTAGCAAGGGATCTCCCGCAAGCATCCCTGGGGTCCACTTAACTTAGCCAAGATCCAGTGCGAGTCTCTCACTAAACTAAAGCCTCTGCTGCCCACAGGCAAAAAAAATCCCACTGCTGTGGGAGTGGTTATACTTTACAGAAAATAAACAAAACCACGTAGTTACTCACCGAAACCACACCTGCTAGACCTAGGAAAAAGTCTATTCTCCAGGCTGGGAAGCGTCTCAGGTCCCCAGTTTCTCTATAAATGCACTTTGTGCCATTTTAATAAAGCAATGTACCGGACAGAGTAACTTATTCTACTATGGCATTTTCGGGTTGTGCCTGCGCAGATCCACTTGGATGCATTTTATTTCATGACAAAAATAGTGCATTTTAGAGAGAAGATGAGGAACAGAGACGCTTCCCCACTTGGAGAATAGACTTTCATCAACACAAAACAGGCCTTGTTTCTGCGATTAGAGGAGTAGTTATTATCGGTGAAGTTGGACCCCTCGCACAGCAGTGAAAAAACATCATCGCTATATTGGACCAGGGCTAGGGTGAAAAAGCCCCCTTTTGTGTACTAGACATATTTTTGTGTCACAATTCACCGTCGCTGAGCAGAAAAACGTTACTGTAACTCCACGGTAGAGAAGCGTGGGGGGTGTTGTCATAGGGTGTTGTTCTGCAGTCTCTCAGCGCACCGCCCAGATCCCGAAAAGCATTGTGGGGAATTGATGCTTTAAGCGATAAGACAGATAAAACAGATACAGTTTTGATAAGACGGCCGTCTTCCAGGTGTGACTGGCGCCTTAGAGTGAAGCCAAGATCCTGCTCTTGTCCACTGATGGCCTTCTTGAGTGCATAGTGCAGGACTATGATGAAGAGAAAGGGGGCTAGGGTGTGACCTTGCATTACCCCAGCCCGGATGACTCCCGTACCAGTAGGCTCAGAAACAGCTTATTTCCTGTTGCTGTCTACCCTGCTGAAATCCCTGTTAAGGCCATAATAAATACATTATTTGACTTCTTCAGTCTTAGTCTGACCATACGGGGCAGCAGTGGCTCAGGGGTAGGGTGACTGGATGGGAACCGCAAGGTTCCCAGTTCCAACCCGGGCTCCCCCAGAGTTAAGAATGAATGGAGCTTAAATACACATCACCTGTGGTGGCCATGCTCTGATTAGCAATCAGCCGATTATTTAAGCCTCACCCGGGCATGGCCACATTCTTTTGTGTCCTTCTTTCTTGACTTTCCGAGCTCTCATCATTAGCTTCCTCTCCACACTTTGACTTCCTGGGAGCTTTTCTGCTCAGGCTTGCTGGAAACTGTGAACAGGAGAACCAAACTATGACAAGACCATGGTCTGTCGGCCATTGTGAGTAATCAATATCTTGCTGAAGACATTGTCTCCAGATGTCTGTAAGTCGGATCTCTTTTGGATGTTGATCCTGTGAGGTATGTATGTCAGAAAGAAAACCCAAGCCTGATTTTACCATCTGTTGCTCATACATTCTGATTCACGTTTCCACATGCACGTCTTCCACACTTTTCCTGGGTTACATGACTCAAAAATGTTCTCAAGCTGTTGCAAAAAGACTGGCCCAATTCCACACACACACACACACACACACACACACACACACACACACACACACACACACACGCACACCCTCACACACACACACACACACACACACACACACACACACACACACACACACACACACACACACACACACACACACACACACACACACACACACACACAATTTATTTAATTAGCTGCAGCTGTGTTGCTTACAATACATCACTGTATACTTCTGTAGCATGCCATGTTTTTACCATGTTCTTGTTCTTGTTTTACCATGTTCTTAACCTGATAACATATAGGGTTTTATGCCACTATAATAAACAAAGTGTCAGAACAGAAATACAATTACATGTCATTTTTTGTATCAATTCAACAAGAAACATTGACAGCTCTATGCCTAGTTTAAATAATAATTAATAAGACATCAAATGGAAGATTCAGCATCTACAGCAGCACAGCCATTAATACAGTATAATTACCAAGTCCACTCATTTGAGGACCACATTTATCATAGCATGCACTTACTGGTGTCCTCTGTTCTTTGGTTATTTAGAAATCCTTACTCCCCAACTACTCAAGTCTTTTCTGAAGAAGAGGGGAGAGTATCTGATTGAGTGGAAACGACCTGAAGAAAACCCAGAAGAAACACCTCTGAACCAAGACTTCACAGAGGTCAATGTCACAGTGTTAGCTAGTGGAGAGGTCAACAAGGAACATGAGGTCAGCCAGATTGAAACTATGTCCAGAAAAACATCCAGGCCAGAAACATCAATCAAGTCTCTAGAAATCACTAAACCTTTACCCGGGGAAGCTAAAATCAAAACAGTGTTGATGAAGGGAGTGGCTGGCTCTGGTAAAACAGCCTTAACTCAGAAGTATGCTCAGGACTGGGCAGAAGACAAAGCCAACCAGGATATCCTCTTCATGTTCCCATTCACTTTCCGAGAGCTGAATGTCAAGCAGAATGAGAAGGAATACAGCTTGATGGAACTTCTTCATGGTTATTTTGGCGAAATCAACAAGGCAGATATTTGCAGCGGAAAAGGGTCTAACATTATGTTCATCTTCGATGGGCTGGATGAGTTTTGTACTCCTCTACGCGATCTATTCCAGAAAAGGGAGATCTGCACTGACGTAGAAAAGAAAATGTCAGTGGCCATGCTGCTGACAAATCTCATCAAGGGAAACCTGCTTCCCAATGCTCGCATCTGGATAACCACACGACCTGCAGCCGCCGATCAGATCCCTGCTATGTATGTTGACAGGGTGACAGAGTTGAGAGGGTTCACTGACGACCAGAAGGAGGAGTACTTCAAGAAGAGAATCAGTGATGAGAAAATGGCAAATAAAATCATCTCACACATCAAGACATCACGAATCCTCCACTTCATGTGTCACATCCCAGTCTTCTGTTGGATCATTGCTGTAGTTCTGAAGGACATTTTAATAAAAGGGACAGTGCTGCCAAATACCCTGACCGAGATGTACATCCACTTCATGCTGGTTCAGTCCAAACAGAAAGAGACCAAGTATGACTGGAGTCCAGAGAAGAACACGCACGCCATTCTGGCAATGGGAAAACTGGCTTATAAACATCTGAAGAAAAGCAAGCTGATCTTCAATGAAGCAGACCTGAAAGAGTGTGGCATTGATATCAACGATGCAGCAGTGTGTTCAGGCATGTTCACACAGACGTTTAAACAGGTGCGTGGGTTGCACAAGGTCAAGGAGTTCAGCTTTGTCCATCTGAGCGTCCAGGAGTTTCTGGCTGCTCTTTACGTCTTTCACACATTCACCAACACTGGCGTCAATGTACTGTCAACCTCCAAGTGGTCAAAGCTGTTGAAACCACAGTTAAATTACCTCTACCAGAGTGCTGTAGACCAGGCCTTAAAGAGTCCAAATGGACACCTGGACTTGTTCCTCCGTTTCCTGCTGGGCCTCTCGTCGGAGACCAATCAGACTCTCTTACAAAGTCTGCTGGAACATACAGGAAATAGGTCACAGGCCAATCAGAAAACGGTCCTGTACATCAAGAAGAAAATCAGGAAGAATCACTCTCCAGAGAGAACAATCAATCTGTTCCACTGTCTGAATGAGTTGGGTGATCATTCTCTAGAGGAGGAGATCCAACAGTACCTGACCTCAGGGAGTCTGTCCACTGTCTCTCCTGCTCAGTGGTCAGCTCTGGCCTTCATGTTGCTGTCATCAGGAAAGGAGCTGGACGTGTTTGACCTGAAGAAATACGGTTCTTCAGAAGAGACTCTTCTGAGGCTGCTGCCAGTGGTCAAAGCCTCCAACAGAGCTCTGTAGGTTGACTGAATACACTTAAAATATGATGTCACAGTTCTATAGGAAATAATACTAATATAATAACGTTAATGCTGTTTATCTTTCATCTTTCTTTAATAAATAATGTGATATTGATTTTACAGGAAAAGAAAAAAGAGAATACAAACAGATTTTTATCACTGCTCCTTTTTCAGGCTGAGTAGCTGTAACCTCTCAGAGCGATGCTGTGTGGAGTTAGCATCAATTATCAGCTCCAACTGCAGTCTAATAGAATTGGACATGAGCAACAACGATCTGCAGGATTTGGGCATAAAACATCTGTGTCTTGGACTGAGGAGTCCACACTGTAAACTGGAGACCCTCAGGTTTGTATGCCTGACAATTATCCTGGCGTAACCACACATGCCCTGATTAATTTATACTTTGCGAAGATGATTACTTCTTAGCAGTAGAACGAAGTAGAACCGAGCCTGGTACTTGCTTATACATACATACACATACGTACGTACGTACGTACGTACGTGCGTGTGTGTGTGCGTGCGTGCGTGCGTGTTCCCCCTCACAAGTCATGCATTCGTACTACTTAATCCTCCAAACACATTTATGTATCTGTACGACTGCTGTCACCTTACGTGCCAGTGACTAGCACAGTGACAATGTCCGCTTCCCTCCCCCAAGCATGCACAGCTGTGTTTGTGTAGATGCTGAGTAAGCTGTATGAACCACAATGGATTAAAACCCCATGACTCTGTGATGGTGAACAGTTACTGTACCCCTCTGTCACCTGAGGGCCCAACAGAGCCCAATAACCTACTATAATAAATATGAACAGTTACTGTAACCCTCTGTCACCTGAGGGCCCAACAGAGCCCAATAACCTACTATAATAAATATGAACAGTTACTCTACCCCTCTGTCACCTGAGGGCCCAACAGAGCCCAATAACCTACTATAATACATATGAACAGTTGCTGTACCCCTCTGTCACCTGAGGGCCCAACAGAGCCAAATGACCTACTATAATAAATATGAAACTAGTAATATTGTAGCACAAATAATTGCTAAGTTTAAGGTATACGATCATATTCTGGGGACCTGAATGGTTATTTGTGACTCTTTTTGATACAGAGACAGTCAATGGGTTAGGGTTAGGGTTAGAAGATGAGAAAAACTTTATTAATTAATTAATTCATTCATTCATTCATTCATTTATTTGTATCCAAAATGGATAATAGCACAGGCAAACTCTTCACATACTAGACTAGAGATTGTCTCAAATAAATGGTGAAATCGAAATGCAAAAATCAAATAAATGCTTCAACATGTAGCTAGGTGTAATGTTAGAGACCACAGAAGTGAACCTTGCAAGCCTGTTTTCGCTGTTTTCTGCTAGACATTACTTATGCCATATCTCAAAAACTGGTGGGTCAAACTGTCAATTTGAAGCTATGATTCCCTGCTTTCATATGACAAAAAAAAATCAATGACTTAGCCTCGGTCAGAAGCGGTCACATTTGAGCTTGAGGAGAGATGAGGGAAGTTCATCCTTGAGAATTGCCCTTGGTCTTTATGATCCAGTCTCGTCTACAAACCATTCAAGTGTGTGTGTGTGTGTGTGTGTGTGTGTGTGTGTGCGTGCGTGCGTGGAGTTGGATTGGAACAAATGTATATGTGATTGTAGACATGCACCTTTAATAACACAAATATTAAGAAAGCTAGTGGTAGGCTAAGCATTTTTTTGCAGATTTGCCACACATTCCTTAAGTTTCCCTTATTATTTGTATATGATAACATGTTAGGTTAGAAATAAGCAATGCAGTGACACAAACATGTTTCAAAAAGTCCCAAGGTCGAATTAACCCGGAAGCTAACTTTTTGGATGTGTAGATCAAAGAACATGAATTAATCTTAAAATCTATATGTTGTTGATGATCTGGGGGATATCATAGCCTACTATAGCAACCTATAGGGCATAGCAGTGGGCGTTGTGTTTCCACATTCATTTTTCCCATAGAGAACTAACAACAATATATATATATATATATATATATATATATATATATATATATATAATCTTTCTTAAATTATTTTATACGAAAGAAAATAAAAATAAAATCTAATTTTAGAACAATGTTTTTTCTTTAGGCTGAGTGGCTGCAACCTCTCCGAGAGATGCTGTGAGGATTTATCGTCGGTTCTCACCTCCAGCTCTAGTCTTCTAGAATTGGACTTGACTTATAACAATTTGCAGGATTTAGGAATAAAGAAGCTTTGTGTTGGACTGGCGAGTCCAAACTGTACACTGGAGACACTCAGGTTAGTATGCCTTAACCTTTTATGTAAATTACATGCATCCATAATTCCCTAATATAGGCATATTTTGATTACTTCCTGTCAAATGCAAACATACTTCCTTGTACTTGACATAAGCAAGAACTTATGAATATATCATTCTTGATTTCATTCACCTGTGTGATTCCCATAGCTGCATGTTCCTCCAACCACACCTGGTTTGAATTACAGAGCTACTCCTTTTAGTTAGAGAAAAGTAGTGAAATGTGTGGCAAATCTGCAAAAAAATGCTTACCACTAGCTTTCTTCACAAATGTGTTCATAAAGGTGTCTACTATAACCTATACCTATGTTCCAACACAACTCCCTTGGGAAACTTTGTGACAGCTGCTGAAAGTTGGGGTACCAACCAATATAAGGCAAAATTCCCAACATTCCATTATGCTTTAAGTACCATGTGACATGTCAAATTAGGGGGTTTTCATGATGCTGAATCAATTCCAAACATTAGTTTTGCACGAACATAGCCATAGCCACTTGCCCAAAATGTGCCCAAATGTGCTGACCTCATCACATTTGTCATGTTTTCTGTGCAAAACTAATGCTTGCAATGGATTCCGCATCAAGAAAACCCCCTAGTTTGACACGTCACATGCTACTTAAAGTATAATAAAATTTGGAAATGTTTGCCTTATATTGGTTGTTAATGGTACCCCAATTTTCAACAGCCGTCACAACGTTTCCAAATGGAGTTGGATTGGAACAAATGTATATATACATTACATGTATATATACATTACATACATACAGTACAACACAATCACATGTATGTGATTGTGTTTATGAACACAAATATTAAGAAAGCTAGTGGTAGGCTAAGCATTCTTTTGCAGATTTGCCATGCACACATTCCTTAATTTTCCCTTATTATTTGTATATGATAACATGTTAGGTTAGAAATAAGCAATGCAGTGACACAAACATGTTTCAAAAAGTCCCAAGGTCGAATTAACCCGGAAGCTAACTTTTTGGATGTGTAGAACAA
This sequence comes from Protomyctophum parallelum, assembly GCF_964188405.1. Taxonomy (NCBI): domain Eukaryota; kingdom Metazoa; phylum Chordata; class Actinopteri; order Myctophiformes; family Myctophidae; genus Protomyctophum; species Protomyctophum parallelum. The sequence continues at coordinate 5,945,553 of NC_139716.1, read as the reverse complement.
AGAACATGAATTAATGTTAAAATCTATATGTTGTTGATGATGTGGGGGATATAATAGCCTACTATAGCAGCCTATAGGGCATAGCAGTGGGCGTTGTGGTTCCACATTCATTTTTCCCATAGAGATTTACAGAAAAATATTTATATCAATTATTTTAAGCCTATAATCAAGCCATCCAGAATCCTGGCGAGTCATGCACATAAAACCATTGATTTAGTGAAAAAAAAAAGAAAACCGCTAAACAAAGGGTATTAATTCAATTTAGTACAACATATAATTAAATATTAAATGTTTTTTTTCTCTCACACTTATTGCATGAGAGTTAACAGCTCTGTCTCAACATTTAAAAACATAACCATACTGTAATTTTCACCTGATGTGAATTAATGTATCCCCTAGCCTATCCAGATTCAGGGGTTATGCATTTTTCTCCTGTCCCGTCCCGCCACAGGAGCCAGCCCGCACCAACCTTCCCCCCAAAAATATATTAATCAACCACCCGCCCACTCGCCCAGCGGCCTGCAAAAACAAAAAGTAGCCTAACGACCGGCTTTTCAACACCCAGCAAGTTCACTCCATTCAATTTCAATTGCTTTCGAGAGAGAGAGAGAGAGAGTTATCTTGATTATTGATTATTATCATGGACTTATTATTCAAGGAGGAGTCTAAGTAAACGGGACATGAGATGTCTCATGAGCAAAGCTAGGCTAGTCCAGTAGCCTTGTCGTGTAAACAAAGGCTAGAACCATGTAATATGTAAACAACAGCGTGTAGCGTTAACGTTTGGATTCTAACTTACCTGTCTGAAAATGATTATTAGCCATTACGATACGATGTTTCTTTGATAACTCCGACATCTCATGTCCTTGGTTTTGCTTCCACTTTGCATTGCATCCGACACAACGCTGGACTGGCGTATGGCGTACCATATCTAAACAGTGACGTCAAAGATAGTAGAGAGATGGAAGATAAACAGTCCAAGTTGTAGTTTTTTGCTAAACGAAGATAGTATATTGATGGAAGATCATGTACACTGCCTGAGTTCAGTGCGTTCACTGCTTGCTCTGAGTGACGTTAACAAACAAGATGGTGGCGGAGTTGTCCCCGAATGTTAACACTCTCGTCACCTCGCTCTTTCCCTATAGTAGCGGTCGTCAGTCTTGAGAGACCATGACACAAGTGCACTTGCATTAGATCAGGTGGTGCTGAGGGAGCAGTGCTTTGTGTGGCTGTGCAGTCCAATTTGCGAGTGAAAGTCTCTCTGGCAGCGATTGCACTTGAATGCGTCGCCTGCTGACGCTGATTGAGGTGCTTTCCTCATTATGTTAAAATGACTCCAAACATGTTTGAAGGTGAAATATCCCTTTAATCCTGGCCCCCTGTGTATGTGTGTGTGTGTGTGTGTGTGTGTGTGTGTGTGTGTGTGTGTGTGTGTGTGTGTGTGTGTGTGTGTGTGTGTGTGTGCGTGCGTGCGTGCGTGCGTGCATGCGTGCATGCGTGCATGCGTGCATGCGTGTGTGTAGGTTGTTAGGCTGCATGGTCTCAAAGGAAGGTTGTTCTTATCTGGTCTCAGCTCTGAGATCCAACTCCCACCTGAAAGTGTTGGACTTGAGCTACAATCACCCAGGAGACCAAGAGACGCTGCCCTCTGCTGGACAACTGCAGACTCTCAGGTATGGACAGACTTGATGTCAGTCAGAGTAAATGTGCCTAGTTGTTGTTTAACCCATTTAGACCTGACACTAGATTCTAGTTTTCATAGTTTTCAGAAAAACCCTGTTTCTATGTCAGTGGTTCTCAAACTATTTCATGTCAAGGACCCCAAAAATGATATGTATTTGGCCACCGACCCCCATCTGAAAATATGTTGTTCCAAGGACCCCCCCCCCCCCCCCCCCAGAAGCTAAAGCTAGTTAAAAACGTTTGTTCTGAAACAATATAGGCCTATATTCCAAATCCGGAATAAAAATCTTCACAATTTTCAAAAATAGCAGATCTGCCAGCTCGTAGCCACGCTAGAGCTTGTAGATCTGCTATTTTTCAACAGCTAAAGTATAATGCTTAACAGGGGTTGGTACAGGGTGCTGTATAGTAGCATTTAATGTTTAATGACATAATGCATTATCTATCATTCTTGTTTCTATTATCTTATCTTTGTCTCTCCTTCACCCACAGTGACCACAGTGGAGAGTGCAGGCTGAGACCAGGTGTGAGGAAGTGTAAGTGTTTATTCTGTTGTATTCATGAAATCAAAGAAGCACAACATCCTGCTATGTATGAACAGCTCATATTATACAGCATGTCACTTTCACTTAACATAACTGTAATGTGTTTATATTAACCAAAACATGCATTATATTTCCTGGGGTTTATTACTAAACACAATGTATAAGTGAACTCTGCCTACCTATGGTGTCCACATAGGATTCTAGAATTATACACTATGGCCCTCATTTATCAACCGTGCGTACGCCAAAATATGGGTGCACACCATTTCCGCCGAAGCTTGAAATTGAACTTGTGCCAAGACAAAAATCACGTCTGGTCGGGAGCTGTCGTACGCTTTGTCCTCACCTGTTTTTCTGTCGTAGAACAGCGGAGCAGCATTGTTTGACCAGCTGAGAGGCTGTCACAGGCATCTAAACACATGTGTCATATGAAATTAATTGAAGATAAAATCGCGCAATTAAAAACAATGTTGCAAGTTAGATGCTTAAGCCATTTAAACAGTGTTTTGCATGAGCACATACATGCAAGGATTTGGGCTGTCTGTGCTGAAATATTTCCATGACGGGACGTTGGAGAGTATAGTGCAGTGCTGCAGCTGTGGAGAGTCCCAACGTGGGTAGCCTACTGTAGCCTAATCTACAGCAGGCCGATGTCTTTCTGTAGTTACGGTATGTGCAATCTCCTCCTCGTTTAATAAACCAGACGCGTCGCTCGAATGCCAAATGTACCGTGCCAGCGCAAGTGAGTGCAGTACTTTCATCCGACGGAGCATTGGTCCGAACGACAACCTACCTCCTCCCTCACCCTAACCCTAACCTCCCCCGGGGCAGACACCTAAACCTAACCGCAACCCTCTCCCGACCCGCAGCGCACCTCGGAGCAATGCTCTGTCGGATGATAGTATGCCTCCCAGCGCAAGTGGGAACCTCATCGGAGATAGGTAGGCTACCCAGCCAGCCCACCACCACCACCAGTGCCAGCCACATGAGGCTACGGTTTTGGCTGCATATTCATATATTGACAGTTGACAGCCCAGCCACTGCAGCGACTGCGAGGCAATCTAAATAGACTGTCGAACGTGCATGGTCAGTTGGTCACGGTGTCACGGACGGACCACAGTGATAGAGACAGACAGACAGGACAGGACAGGAGGAGCACCTATGCAAAACAGCAGCGCTGCGTGTGTGTGCCTATTTGTTATTTAATTCATGGTTCACAGGTTCAGGTTTTCGTTCACTAATATATCTTGTTGTATATTAAATTAAAAATACTTTAATAATTTAATATACAACAATGAGGGCCTGAGTCCCTCATTTATCAATTGAGTGTAAAATCTGCCCCAAATTTGAGCGTCGGTTTTGTAGTACACTCACGTCGCCACAGCATTTATAAAGTGATCACAAACAGCTGATCCTACCTTAATTTCTAGCAGTGATAAATGTGACAGCTGAAAACAATCTGGCACGCCCTATGAAATGAAGCCTCGCCCTCGTTTTTGCGACATGCACAAATGCAATACGACTGAACAACTCATGGATACCATGGTTACATGATGGAAAAATAAATAAAAAGGTTTCCCCCGCTTGCCTTGCTGCCCACCTCACCCCCCCCCCCCCCCTCTCTCATACACACACACACACACACACACACACACACACACACAGACGCACGCACATGCAACTTGCAAGCCCAACTGGTGTGTTGTATCTTAAATAAATAAAGAACGAACACCTGCATGAATTAAATAACGCAAATATACAACAAGATGTATTAGTGAACGAAAACCTGAACCTGTGAACCATGAATTAAATAACAAATTGGCGCACACACACGCTGCTGTTTTGCAAATAGGTGCATCTCCTCCTCTCCTATGCCCTGTCTGTCTGTCTCTATCACTGTGGTCCGTCCATGACACCGTGACCATGCACGTTTATGACAATCTATTTAGATTACCTCGCTAGTACAGTGGCTGGGCTTTCAACTGTCAATTATATGAATATGCAGCCTAAACCAGTCTCGTGTGACCTGACGTTATTTTTGTCCTGGCTCACGTTCAAGTTCAAGGTTTTGCGGAAATGATGAATGCCGAAAATTGTGGTAATTTCCGACGTGCACCCATATTTTTGCTTACGCCGCGTTGATAACTGAGGGCCTAAGTACCTACTGTGCGTCTCAAAGCTTTCAGCACTTCCTCTCTGAATGTAAACTCTCTGGCCTGTAAGAGCACACCAAACAGAAGTGATTTAGTTAAAGACAGCCTCTTTCTAATTAAACAACTGTTGATGTGGAATTAAATAGTTAAAGGTACGTTAACTATTAGTGAGACATTTATTTAAGAGTCTCAACCACTTAAGAGGACCATATAAAATTAACTCAAACTAGTGCTGGTTGTCTGGGATAGGCCCTGCCGCAGTGGTGTCCGATTAGAACATTACCGGGATGCTGAAACTTCCCAAGCCAGTTGTAAGGCCAGATATCCTGTCGTACGGAAGGTGACGGAGTCTCTCGCAAGGAGCGTAGCAAATGCTGCTATCTACCCTAAACTTTTCGGATTGTACTTATATAAGGTTCTTACTGTGTGCGTGTCATGATGACGATGCCAAACGTGTATCCCCATATATGAGGTTTCTACATTAGCCTGATGTCAGTGCTGGATGTCGCTGTCATCCTCATATTATGGAGCTCTAGGTGAAAGCCTCCGCTACAGCCACCCCTAAGACCTACGACGGATAGACACAAAGCCAATTTACAAGCTCACAACGTGTTGCATCATGACGCATTGAGAGCTTGTATATCGGCTACTTTCACCGTCTTTGGACTTTTTATGAATATAGTTGATCAGTACAACCACTGGTTTATTTACCTTAGGAGGTACAATACTCTTAAAGAGATCCATCTAAACATAATATAAGCAATCAAATACTGGGTGAATTACTATAATTGCAATTATGGTACATCTATTGCTTTAAAACAAACAGCCTTCTTTTAAATATATTTTTTATCCCATTTTGTAACCCATTTTTCACCCGTTTTTCATCTTATGTGATCCTGGGCTCTACACACCCTCCACCAACCTAGTCCCCATATATGGGGGACAAGGGGAGAGCAACGGACTTGAACTCATGCTTCCTTCATGCCTGAGTGTCCAAGTTGCTCCTTTACACCTGACAGGGGGAGTTTCCCTGGTTGGATGTAGCGCGTGGAAGGAACACGTTATTCCAACCAGTTCCTTTCCCCTCCATCAGGCGCCCCGGCTGGCCAGGGGGAGGCAGTTTAGTGACCAGGATTACTGCATGTTTTTTGTGAGGGTACCTACCCTAGGGGACACGGGGAGAACATGCAAACTCCACACAGAAAGGCCCTTTCGCCAACCACGCCTTCGGGTATGGGCACTGATGACGCAGAGGAGGAAACACGCCGCCAGCACCCACAGCGTCCCGAGACAAACAGCCTTCTGAGTTCCACATTAACCCGTTTAGACCTGAGGATGATTCTACAAATGCCTTCTAAATCCTGACAGTTTTCTGAAAAACCCATGTTTCTGTCAGTCGTTCTCAAACATCTTCATGTCAAGGACCCCCAGAAATATATGTATTTGGCCCCCAACCCCCAGCTGGAAATATGTTGTTCCAGGGACCCCCCAGAAGCAAAGATATGAGTTAAAACACAGACTATCTGAGGCTTTTATTTTGACTATGTCCATCAATAGCTTCCTGTCGGGGCACTGATAGCCGAGTGGTAAAGACACGTACCACATGGGCTCTGATTCCTGACAGGTCTGGGGTTCAATTCCTAATCCTGGTGACGGCTTCACTGCATGTCACTCCCCAACTCACCCCCTGTTTCCTGTCTCTGTCAGTTGTACTATTGAATAAAGGCAGAAAGTCCCCAGAAATATAGAGACAAACTATTACAAATTCACTATTATTAAATGTTTTTATAGATGTATCTGTGTGTGTGTGTGTGCGTGCGTGCGTGTGTTTGTTGAAATCTTTTGTTTTGAAGTCCACCGTCTGGGAATAGTGTTTATAGCTATCTATAGCTATTGTATCTCGTGTTTGTTTATAGCAGACTGAGGAGTCTGCTATAAACACAACACTTGCACTTGCAGTTAGGGCAACTCCAAAGCAAACTCCACATGCCCCAACATTTTATTTACCTATAGTGTCAACCCTTACCCCTGTGTCGGATCTGTGGTGACACTAGCATATTTGCCGATACCGATATGACCTGATATGACCAAATTAGGGCCGATCCGATACTTTTCCGATACAGTATCGGGACATCTCTATTAATATTACCCGCTGTCAACTTGTCATAGCACCCGTTTTAACTATCTGTCTGTGTCCCTTTTGTGCCCATACTGTATATCTCTGTATCTGTCTGTCTGCCTCTGTCTGTCTGCCTGTGCCAGAAGAGTGCAAACTGACTGGTTAAGTAATCAATTGTCAGGTGTGGGGTTGCCATGGCAATCAATTGGTTGAGGCAGAGGCTGGAAATTACACAGGTGAGGGGAGAGCCTGACCAGAGCCTTTTGTGGTGTTTCTGGACAACGGTGTGTCCCACAGACTAAAGGCTGGTCACTCCCTGTGGGGGTGTGGAACGCGTGTGTCGAATTTGAAGTCGGTGGGTCAAACGGTTCTTGAGTTACGTGCATTACAACCGCACGCACACACACGCGCGCGCACACACACACACACACACACACACACACACACACACACACACACACACACACACACACACACACACACACACACACACACACACACACGGCACATTTGTAGTTAGATTGTGCATTACATTCACACTCATTCATACACCTTTGCATAGATTGTGCATTGCCTTCACCCATTCACACACCTTTACATAGATTGTGCGTTACATTCACCCATTCACACACACATGCACACACCTTTACATAGATTGTGCATCACATTCACCCATTCACACACCTTTACATAGATTGTGCATTACATTCACCCATTCATACACACATTCATACACACCAATGGTTGAGGATTAGGAAACCATGCAAGGCACCAACCTGCACATCTGGAGCAATTTGGGTTCAGAGTCTTGCTCAAGGACACTTTGACACCAACTTTGAGGGTTCAAACTAGGAACATTGCGGTTGCCATCCGGCCACTCTACCCCTGAGCCCCTGTGTGCACGTGTGTGTGTGTGTGTGTGTGTGTGTGTGTGTGTGTGTGTGTGCACACGTGAACACACACACACACACGCGCGCGCGTGTGTGCGTGCGTGCATGTGTCCTGCATGAACTTGTAGATCTTATTATTATTGTTGTTGTTGTTGTTGTTATTATTAACTAGATTAACTATATTCAAGGTAATTATACAGCACCTGAACATCATACAGAAAATGGCAGATCTACAAGCTCACAACGCACCGCAATGCATTGTGAGCTTGTCAATACGATTTGAAGCAGTGCTCATAGTGGTTAATACGTTCAATTCTGTATATTATTATGAAGTTGTATGTGATTGTAAAGTGGTGTTGTGTTGTGTGTTGTTCTCTCATCAGATGTGTGTGAACTCACACTGGATCCAAACACAGCAAACGGAAACCTCTCTCTGTCTGAGAACTACAGGAAGGTGACATGTGTGGAAGATGATCAGCACTATCCAGATCACCCAGACAGATTTACCTACTGGGATCAGGTTCTGTGTAGAGAGACTCTGACTGGACGTTGTTACTCTGAGGTAGAGTGGAGTGGATATGTTAGTATATCAGGGACAACCAGAGAAATCAAGAGGAGAGGAGGCGGTGATGACTGTAGGTTAGGATTCAATAAGATGTCCTGGAGTCTGGAATGTGATGATGATGAGAACAGTTACTCTGTCCGTCACAATGGGAAGGAGACTGAACTCTCTGTCCGTCGCTCTGACTCTGTCCTCGGTCTCCGTCGCTCCAACAGAGTAGCAGTGTACGTGGACTGCTCTGCTGGCACTCTGTCCTTCTACAAAGTGTCCTCTAACACACTGACACACCTTCACACCTTCCAGACCACTTCCACTGAACCACTCTGTGTTGGGTTCACGTGCTGGACGTATGGTTCCTCATTGTCTCTGTGTCAGATCTAGGAGGAACAGTAACACCATGTGACCTGGATGCCCTGCTGCATGCGGACGCACGCACGCACGCACGCACGCACGCACGTGTGTGTGTGTGTGTGTGTGTCACACACACACAGCCCTGAATGACCATAACAGGTCTGTAACTCTGAGAGTGATCTGACCTCATGAAACCCTGTACACTCAAGACACGCTCCATATGTGGCCAGTTCAGAATTCACTCCATATGTTGATCTGACCCCCACCATGCCAAAGCGCCAGCTCTCGCCCAGCAGTCTGCTGTCACCCAGGAGGATGCATGCACACGACCACGCCCTTTAGGACGCTTCTCACCCTCAGGCATCTTACTGGTTATTATTATTGTTATTATTATTATAACTCAACCTTGATTGAATTCACACTTCTAGCATGATCAGGTGATCCTGATCAGAAGCCAGACCATCAGTTCAACACAGACAAATGGATGATAGTGATTCATCAAAGTCCTTTAGTTTATCAGACAGTGGATGGATTCGTTTTTACACCCTGATACCCCGACCAGGACAGGCTTCAGACGCCCCTCCATAGCAGACCAGTGTTGTTTTTACACCCTGATACCCCGACCAGGACAGGCTTCAGACGCCCCTCCATAGCAGACCAGTGTTGTTTTTACACCATGATACCCCGACCAGGACAGGCTTCAGACGCCCCTCCATAGCAGACCAGTGTTGTTTTTACACCCTGATACACCGACCAGGACAGGCTTCAGACGCCCCTCCATAGCAGACCAGTGTTGTTTTTGGTCAGCATATTTAGATTTTAGTTTTAGTCATAGTCTCTTCAATAGTTTTCATTTAGTCACATTTCAGTCACCTGGAATGTTTTAGTGTTAGTCTAGTTTTAGTCGACTAAATATCATAAGATTTTAGTCGGCTAAATCTACAGTTGATTTAGTCAACTAAAATGTACTTTGGCGGGCCTTGATGGCGTCATTTTTACACTTTCTGAAAATAGACAATCTACAAGCTCACAACGCGTCGCAGCGCGTCGCAGCGTGATGTGTTGTGAGCTTGTAGATCTGCTATTTTCAGCATGTAACCTAGTGTAAAATGACTTATACTGGATATCTTCCTCACATTTTAGTCTATTTTGTATTTGTTCAGTACATTTAGTCTTAGTTTTAGTCATCTGGCCATGCATCTCTGAAGATCACAACCTCACCTCACCCTGGATAACCATACATGGAGAAGACTTCACCTAGATCTGCATATATGGAGCCGGCCAGCAACTCTACATCTGACCTCAAACCTCAAACCCTTAGATCTCCATATATGGAGCTGACCTGTTCTGACATACAGTACCATATGTTGATCCTTCCCTACCAACCCTTCCTGTTCTGACATTCCATATGTTGATCTGACCTCATCAAACCCTGTACACTCAAGAGACGCTCCATATATGGCCAGTACATAATTCATTCCATATCTTGATCCGACCCCCCCATGCCAAAGGCTTCTCGCCCTCAGGGCGTCTTACTGTGTATATATTAAACAGTGTAATTGAGTATATTTACTATGCAAATATGTAATGTTGTATTTTTTAATTATGATAAAATGTAGTTGTGAAAAATATGTTCCTATCCGAACTGCTGCAGATAATTTATTTTATTATTTTTTTCTCAATGGAAGAGATTTCTTTCTTTCTTCCTTCCAGACAGTACTGTATCATACTGTGTAACCTTTTCAATGAGAAGTTATTTTTGCTATAAATATTTCACAGCATGTTTCCCAATAACCATTCTATGTGGGCTTTTTTGTTAGTTATTTGGAACTTCTCTAAACTCTATTTTGAACCAGACTGCCTGCCTGACACACCAACATTGTATTAAATCAAATTCAGATTGTTGACGTCCCTATTTCCTTGTCTTTATTCTAAGCCATTGGCGCACAGCTCCACTATTCGTGACGATAGTTGAAGCCCAGCATACATTTCACACAAGCGTCTTAAGTTTCTTCTTCTCAGATATTTGAGCTTGCAGCTGCGGTCACACTTCCACTTTCTAGACGTGATAAAGCATAGTCTTATACCAATATTGTGTATTATGCATACTTGGAGGTATTTTGATGCCTTGTGTTTTGATGATTGCTTGCCATTGACACCATTCAGCTTGTGGGTCATATTAGTCTTGAGCAGGGAGGTGCACACATAGACATCAAAGGGGGCTTCAGCCCCTGCCCTTTTACCCGTCTGTAGAACAAGCGCCCTTTCCAGACCACGAATACAGCATTTACTATGGTGAAAGAAATGCAAATGGCACTCCTTTCCATGTCATGCCGGAAGGCAGCATTCAGGAGAATTGCTTTTGAAATCCATGTTGTTACACCGCATCTCCACTAGCTAAAGAGTGCTGGGTTGTGCCCCGAAAATAGCTGATCTACAAGCTCTCAATAGCGAAAATATTTTAGCTATTGTTGTCCAAAAGTGCCCTCTTACAGGATTTTAGCCCTCTGCACGTAAATCTGATCTGGAGCAGCTAGACAGGGATTGGTGATTTCACACTGGTCAGCTCATCTCGTTTCAAAAGGCACATGACCCATTCAATATCAACATTTACTTCTTTGAGCTGCTTGGAATCTGGCCTCAAATCCTAAGCCTTTGGCGCCCTCTAGCTGTAGCAGAAAAACACATACAGAGATAGATAGATGGATGGATGTATGGATGGATGGATGGATGGATGCGCTGCGCTGCGCTCTGATGCCCTCTCCACGCCGCGCACCATGGCGCATGAACAACAACAACTCCACGTGGACCCCCGACGACCCACGTATGAATTAGATAGTTTATGGCACGGCGGCCATCCTTGCAGGCAGTGACAGTAACAGAATGAGAATCCTGTACGCCAGGGCTACTCAACCTTTGATGGCTCAGGGGCCACTCAGCAAAATACCAAAAGTCCAAGGGCCGCAAGTCCAAATAATGTCGGTCCTATATTTTTGTCCGTGATTTTCTAACACATTATGAGTTGTCTAAAAAATGAGGAAACACACAGAAAAAGGACGACATTTCCATCTAGGAAAGGCCAAATATTGTCATGACATGGAATGATTATTAATCAAATTAAGTTACAAAATGAGGCTTTTATTCACAAAATGTGATGAGAACATGAACAGACTACTGTTGCATATAAATCAAATATCAGAGATAACCAAGAGGCCAATACTACTGAAATTAATAAGCCATATCACAGTCTCGTGGACTGGTACAAATAATAACATACCTATAAATTACAGTTTTGGAAACAAACATATGTTTCCTACTTAATGGGTTCAGGTTCACTGGATATAATGATAAGGCTCTCTGGACATACTTGATTCCAAATCAAGAATCAGGCTTCATTCACCAAATGTGAATTAGTAACAGTGCAACAATGTAATAAGTACAATAAGTCATTGGCTGATTGGCTTCAGTCAGTGGCTGACAAAGACAAAAGAGAATCATGAATATCTTCCAGTGACATTCATTCACACTTTTCTTTACTAATTACAAATGAAATACGAATAGTTTCATAAATCAGGTTTGATTTGGGCGACATCTGTTAAAGGACAACTTTAGTTTTTTTTCAACCAAGGTTCATGTTTTAGGTTGTTATTAGAGAAAGTAAAAGATGAGTCTTAATTTTTTTTCATTTGCTGCTTTCTTTCGTTTTAGGGATTTTAGCTCTTTTTGCCCCATGCATTCGAGCATGGGGCTAAATATGTATTTTTTTACAACATTTTATGGTGATTTATTTTTGTATTATTTACTATAGTCCTAATAAACCCCAGGAAATTACATCTGGCCACAGCAGATCACAGGATCTACTGAATGTGAAGGTAGCCTACTGGGGGAAGGCTTATACTGTGTGTATAGGCTCAATATGTCAGTTTGTCACATTCAATCATACGAGGTTTCCACTGGAAACACACTGGTCTGATTAACCCATTCTGACCTGAGATCAGATTCTAAAAATGTCAGTCGTTCTTTGATTTTTCAAAAATAGCAGACCTACAAGCTCATAGCGCGCCACTCTGTGGCGCGCTATGAGCTTGTAGATCTGCTATTTTTCAATAGCTAAAGCATAACATGATGCTAACACCAAAATGGGTTCCCGTTCAGAATGGGTTAAAAATATAGTTGGGAGCACCTGTGCGGCTGTCCATCATTTCTGTGGTGCATGTCAAACTATGGGTCCTTGAAACTATCTTATCTTTTCAAAAAAGGTATTATAAAAGTTAAAATGACCGGGGGGCAAGTGGCCATGGCCTGAGAGGCCGTAGAACATGACCTGTACTTGCCTGATGGACAAGTGCCTCTGAGACCTTTAGTGTCCAACAGTAGTGGCAACATTCCCAAAAATAAATAAACGGAATGTCAAAATATCCACCGCGGTAGCTGAGAGCAGAGCCATGGAGTAATGGTTGAGACAAAGCAGTGAAAGGTCCTGAAACATACATAACGTCAGTCTTACCCAATACCCAATATTTGTATTGGCTTCCTGTACTTTATACCTCATACTTTAAATGCTTAGTATCAGCTACCGCGTGGATATTTTGACATTCCGTTTTTTGTTTTTTTGGAATGTTGCCACTACTGTTGGAGCAGCCATAAACTACACAGGTTCATCTCGATGTTCTGGGCATCTTTGTAATGTTAGTGTTAGTAAAAAGCAGGTAAAAGAGTAACGTTTGAGGCAGACTAACATCAGTCATACTCTACTGTTCACTGTAGTAGAAGAGATGCGCCTGGTGAGGGTTTAAACCCGCAGCTACGTCGAGTCCGCCTACAAGAAATACGTAAGCTGCGACCATGAGACCAGTTTTTAAATTTGTCTATAGATATGCTGGATAGTCTGATTCGAAAATAATACAAGTAGTACGGTATGATACAAGAGAACTGCCTGTAACTTGTACGTTTTATTTGTAGAAGAGGAAAACTAATATTGTTTATGCCGTTTGCTTTGATGGAATAATTGATTGAACACGTACGTTGTACTATGATTTGATTTGGGTGTGTTCTAAATAAAGTGTTTGTGTTGATTATTGTGTCATATTTGTACGTGTAAACGTGAAACATTGTACTGTAAAAAGGTCTCTTTTCCCTTCACCTTTATCCTTTTTAGTATAATAGTATTAGTTTACTATAATTAGATTAATACACGATAATCAACACTAACACTTTATTTAGAAGTACACACCCAAATCAAATCATAGTACATTGTACACGTGTGTTCAATCAATTATTCAAGCAAAGCAAACGGCATAAACAATATTAGTTTGGCTCTTCTACAAAAATAAAACGTACAAGTTAGTTACAAGGCTGCATTCTGTCGTGAGTGCCAAGCTGTCATTCTCTTGTATTAATGCCCCACCATGGAGTAATCTCGCATCTCGGAGGACAGTCGAGACGGGTCGGTAGGCCAATCAGAGGCAAGCGGGGCGTTACCATGTATATGCTCAGACGCACACTATACGCTGTGTAGCCTAGGGATATTTCTCACGTTATTTTAACAGGCTTAAAAACACATCTTGCAGGAAAAGAGACAATGAGAGAGCTTTATATCAGAAAGCCAACTATTAGGGGACTAACTAGTATGGCATTTGAACACTGATGCCTGTCAGTCACAATGTGGGACCGGGTCTCAATGTGAACTCTGATGCCTGTCAGTCACAATGTGGGACAGACAGGGTCTCAATTTGAACACTGATGCCTGTCAGTCACAATGTGGGACAGACAGGGTCTCAATGTGAACTCTGATGCCTGTCAGTCACAATGTGGGACCGGGTCTCAATGTGAACTCTGATGCCTGTCAGTCACAATGTGGGACAGACAGGGTCTCAATGTGAACTCTGATGCCTGTCAGTCACAATGTGGGACAGACAGGGTCTCAATTTGAACACTGATGCCTGTCAGTCACAATGTGGGACAGGGTCTCAATTTGAACACTGATGCCTGTCAGTCACAATGTAGGACAGGGTCTCAATGTGAACTCTGATGCCTGTCAGTCACAATGTGGGACAGACAGGGTCTCAATTTGAACACTGATGCCTGTCAGTCACAATGTGGGACAGGGTCTCAATGTGAACTCTGATGCCTGTCAGTCACAATGTGGGACAGACAGGGTCTCAATTTGAACACTGATGCCTGTCAGTCACAATGTAGGACAGGGTCTCAATTTGTGGGACACCTGAAAAGTTTTTTAAATAAGCCGTCCCACACAAAAGGGGACTTCTGTAGGTCACCCTACCCAGGCCTGGATTAACAATGGAATTTAGTGCAGCTTAAGCCCCAGGGCCCGTAGTTTGCAGGGCCCGGTACGAGACTATAGGTACAGCTGTTGCTTCTGTCGGACAATATAACGCAACACAGGAACCCCCGCTAGTGTTTTTGGTTGTCCGACAGTTTCTGTAGCAGTTGATTTTCACTTGGTCGGTTTGGGGGGGTTCCTGACGGCTGCGCGTCGCTTCCTCCTCAGTCACTGACAGAGGGGAAGAGAGTAAGCGACGCCGTCAGAAGCCCCCTCGCTCAGGAAGGCCCCCTCTCTCAGATCAACATTGTTGCGACAACATACAGCCTATATGGCGCAAAACTTCATATTTACCCTGCTCTAAACCAACAAAAGTGTGTTCTTACATCCTCCATTTCACGATTTCAGCACTCGTGAGTAAATTAATTGAATTGCTATTATGAAAGTTTTCAGTGACGTTGCACCCACATGGTTGCATTGTCGTCAATAATAATCTGTCTTTAAAACGTTCTAATATTAATATAGCATATTGGCATTGTCTGTTGGACCACAACATGGTCAACAGCACTGTTTTCAAATGTAGGCTACATTTGGCCACAAAGACAATTTAGACAAAATATGCTGCTGCCTGCTAATGGAGCTTGTAGATATAGGCAAATATTTTTTCTGGAAAATTGCAGTGTTGTTGAGTGGACCAGTTCCATGCCAGCCCATTTACCTGTCTAAATACTTCCTTAATGTAAACGAAGTCAACAACCACAACACCAGAGTGAGTGCAACAAACCATGTACAACCCAGATTCGGGGGACTAAATTATTTTCGCTCCTATGCCACCAAAATGTGGAACGCCCTACCAACAGTCATTAAGACATGTGAATCCCTTGACTCCTTCAAAACTTGACACCTACGGACGGCTGCAATTCGAAACTGGCCCCTGTAAAATCTGAATCCCCCCCACCGCCCCCCCCCCCCCTTTTCCCCTCACTGTATATGTATCTTTTCCCCTTTTGCTTCCTTTTTGATGAATTCCTGTTCTGTTGTTTAACTATATAGAAGTGTCTATTTGTACGTCTCTAAATGTTTTGATGAATTGAACAAGGTGGACCCTGTTGTAAACAAGTGTAATGCTTAATTGGGTCATCCACTCACAGTTAACAGTCTTTGTATTGAGTTTGTGCTTGAAATGTACTGTAATTCTACAAACTGTTAATAAATATTTCAATCAATCAATCAATCAATCAGTCTTGCCAGAACAGAGATGGTGACTTTAGTATATCTGAAAAAACGATATTAACACCAGAAGTGGAGCTTCAAAGTCTTTCTCCAGGACCTGGATAGCTTTTTTCAGGAAGGTATGATATGTGTGGTGCATCAATCAGCTGTTTGGCTGTTGAATACAGTATAAGAACATACACGGCATAGTTTTTTCCCCCATCTCATCATTGCCATGCATGTTTCTTGTTAATGACTGTATTAATAACCATAACGTAATCTCCTAGTCCTTACATAATAGTTTAGCAGAGACTGAAGTTGGAAAGGCTGTGCCCAGCGCATGGCTGTGTCTTGTGTATCAGCAGGCAGCGCAGGCAGTGGTGGATATGCGCTGAACGCATGCATGTTAATTAATTAATTAATTGGCTGAATATGTAGGGCCTTTTAGTCCTGCAACAAACAGTCAAAAAGTGCTTTAGTTTTCGAGATACCCCTACCGGAGTTAGGACCAAACACAACATAGTTTTTCCTCATCTCTAAGGCCTCCCATACATGAAATGGATTCTTGTATAAAAATATTTTACTGCAAAAGTGGTGAAATTGTTATTTAAAGTTATACACCTCAAACTAAAAATAAAGCCTGTCCGTCTGGTGGTTGAGGCACTTAAAGGCATGTAGATTCACAATGGAAGCTCTGAGAGGTTCAAAACTTGGCATACTTGAAGCCAGAACATACCTCTACATTCTAGAAAAGAATGAACGTCAATATCTGAATGTCAATATGAGATATAGTCATTTGAACACATACTTACAGTAGGCGGAATTGTACATCTATATAGATGTCTTCTCTACTTTGTAGTGACTCTGGAATGGATTGTCATAGCAACACATATGATGGCTTGTAGGAAAGGTGAGGTTCTACTGAATCCAGCAATACCAATTGTGTAAATGTAGCTTGCATAATCGTGGAGTTATGGCACAAAACATATATGGTGTCCCAAACGGGGGGAAATAAAACTAATGAAATCTACAGTATCACATTAGTTTTATTTTTACTTCACTTATCAAGGGTGGGAAAACATAAACAAATCACTTGAGTAGAAGTCCCTAAAATGTATGAAATGTCTCAAACTTGAGAAATGAGAAATTGTGAACAAATAGATGCCGCTTCAATAGAGAAATATGCAAGCCTAGATTGGAACTACTAACTATTATTATGTTGCAGCACATGACCTGGATGTTCCCTCATCAAGCTCAAATCTCAATATTATCCTCATAAATATAAATAATCAAGTTATTCATTTCTGTTATTTGAGTTATTTGGTTACAGTCAATTTATACTACAGTATTTGGCTCCACCTATGTGCATCTTATGTGATCTTATAATGTGAAGTGTATCGGAAATCGGTCATGACATTTTTAAATGATCAGATCAGGAGCACAAAAATGTGATTGGGACATCCCTAGTATCAATATGATAGCCATATCATGATATTAGACTGTATATTGTCCGTGATTTGGGATATTGTACTATTGTGATATTGGAGGAGTTGCATAAAAATATAATTTTCAGATGGGGAAAAATCGGTATCGGCAGATACTCAAAATTAAAATGATCTTACTAAATGGTGCTCAACAGAGAGATGATGATGTTCATAACACCGTGGCTCTATATACAGACAATATGCTGCAGTAATGAGCAAGTTGCAAATGTTGAGTGAGAGCATGCCTGCACCAGTCTCATCAAGAAGACTGAATAGGGTTGATACAACATTGTTTAACATACAAAGATATTTTTCATTTGTGTGAAGGCCAGTACAAGACCAGAACATCTGACAGCCATTATGGCTGGTACTGGTATGTGTACCAGAGACTTATGGTCCTTCATGCAGCATCAGAAAGGTTGATGAAGTTGTACATCATCTGCTCCTCTCGTACCCAGATCTCTTTGTGTATGATGACAAATATACAATAATACTGGTAATATGCCGAGGCGGCAGTGCCTCAGGGATAGAGTGGCCAATAGAGCGGCTGGATGGAGAACCGTGAGGTTCGCAAGACAAATTTCAGTGTGAACTAACAATATACCGTTAGTACTATATCATACCATATTCTCAGTTCGATCCAGGGCTCCCCCAGAGTTAGACTCTGAACCCCTAATTGATCCCCATGTGCAGGTCGGTGCCTTGTATGGTTTCCTCTGCCATCGGTGTGTGACTGAATGTGTGAATGTAATGCACAATCTATGTAAAGTGCTTTGGATAAAAGCTCTATATACTGTAAATGCACCAATTTCCATTTACGGTATATAAACTCCTTGACTGTTATGATGACATACTGAAGACACTGACTCTGAGGAAGAAGATGATATTGTCTAAATACAAACCCTGGAAACATACAGCATTATAATTTGTAGAACATGGAAAGTCTGATGTTGCATGCTCTAAAAGTGTGCCCATGGGAAATGGGCACAATGAGAGAAGATGCAAATATCCAAGAAAATCCAGAACTACTACATAGACCTGCAGATATATCGATGAAGAAAACCATGGACCAGTGTCTTCAGTATGTCATAACTCTTATTTATTGAAAGTGATGACTTGTCATCACTTTCATTTATTTAAAGAAAGATGTTAACTATTTCAGTGACATTAATAAAAGCTTTGACATAGATACTGGTCTGCTGTTCTAATTCTTTGTTTTATAGCTGCTATATTTCGTTTAGATATTTAGTGTTTTAGGTAGCATTTATGATATTTGTCATCATATGCAAAGAGATCTGGGTACGAGAGCAGCCGATGTACAACTTCATCAATCTTTCTGATGCTGCATGTGAAGGCCCTGTCTCTGGTACTCTGACCAGTGACCATGTGAAGGCCCTGTCTCTGGTACTCTGACCAGTGACCATGTGAAGGCCCTGTCTCTGGTACTCTGACCAGTGACCATGTGAAGGCCCTGTCTCTGGTACTCTGACCAGTGACCATGTGAAGGCCCTGTCTCTGGTACTCTGACCAGTAGTCCTGGTTTTGTCTATGAACTGATTGCAACAAGACCGCGAGGACTTTTTTGTGCTATCCCTTTTGGACTAATTGTATGACTGTACTCTGTTGCTGTTTTTACATTTATGTCTAATAAACTATTAAATCCATCAATCAATCAATCAATTGTGCTGGCCTTCCCACAAATTAAACAATATATTTGTATGTTAAACAGTGTTGTATCCTATTCAACAATGTTGTACCCTGTTCAGTCTTCTTGACGAGACGGCATGCTCTCACTCTGGTCTTACTGGAGTAGTTTTCTCAACATGATACAGTATATGATGAGGAGAGGAGAGTATATTGAATTTGGGTTTGCCAGGGTTTTATGAACATCATCTCTCTGTTGAACAACAGTTAGTGTTGAAGGTCTTCTGCCGTGGGCTTTATACATTATGGGTCTTGTTTCGTGCCTTTTTCCAACTGTTTAGCAAAGATGATACAAAGATTTGGATCCAATATTCCATTTTGGTAAAAGTTTAAAGATACATATTGTTGTGGCTGATAATAATTTACCAATAAATTACTCATGCCGGCAGGCTAAACCTGGGAGCTAAAACAAACTGTAATGACGCGCAATAAAACAATGATAAAATGATTCATATCCAATCAAGCTCAAAGTTTAAAACGTTTATATAGCTCAGTGCACAAAATATTACAATACAATAAATAAATATATATATATGCAATAAATATGTGCAAAGAATCTAATAAATAACAATCAAACAGTGAGCAAACAAAACGTGAATGAATCAAACTAACAAAGTATATGTGCGGTCAACAAAGTGTATCCTCCCAGCTCACCCTGCCTCCAAGTTCAAACAGCCTTAGGGGCGAGCTGGTTCAGACACCCATATTTGTTGACTACCAAGGGCCACCCACAGAGACGCTCCCACCAATAACGGAACGTCAATGCGGTGCCCACACCCATCACCAACCAAGTGACAATTACTGTATATAAGCATTCTTTGGCTCCTACACATATAGATAGAATTTGTACAGTATCTATGTTGTGCACTGTGCACACTATTTTTTGGCTATAGTATGTGCAGTAACCATATTACAAGTGATACTAATTAAGTCTATTTTCCATTCTGGTGAAACAGTGTCAGGGCAGGGTTCTGCTATTGTCAGTGTAGACTACGGGACAGGCAGTAGGCTCTGTTACACTAAAGATAACTAAATGCTAGGTCACTCTCCACTCCAGTCAGCTAAATAGCTACTTGATTTGACAAGGTTCATCTCATCTTTTCACATTCCAAAATATGTGAAATGATTTTACCTGTCATTTTATGAAGAAAGCCACATACTGTAGGCAATAAGATGCAGGTGGAGCCAAATACTGTAGTGTAGTATAACTTGACTGTAACCAAATAACTCAAATAACAGAAATGAATAACTTGATTATTTATATTTATGAGGATAATATTGAGATTTGAGCTTGATGAGGGAACATCCAGGTCATGTGCTGCAACATAATAATAGTTAGTAGTTCCAATCTAGGCTTGCATATTTCTCTATTGAAGCGGCATCTATTTGTTCACAATTTCTCATTTCTCAAGTTTGAGACATTTCATACATTTTAGGGACTTCTACTCAAGTGATTTGTTTATGTTTTCCCACCCTTGATAAGTGAAGTAAAAATAAAACTAATGTGATACTGTAGATTTCATTAGTTTTATTTCCCCCCGTTTGGGACACCATATATGTTTTGTGCCATAACTCCACGATTATGCAAGCTACATTTACACAATTGGTATTGCTGGATTCAGTAGAACCTCACCTTTCCTACAAGCCATCATATGTGTTGCTATGACAATCCATTCCAGAGTCACTACAAAGTAGAGAAGACATCTACATAGATGTACAATTCCGCCTACTGTAAGTATGTGTTCAAATGACTATATCTCATATTGACATTCAGATATTGACATTCAGTCTTTTCTAGAATGTAGAGGTATGTTCTGGCTTCAAGTATGCCAAGTTTTGAACCTCTCAGAGCTTCCATTGTGAATCTACATGCCTTTAAGTGCCTCAACCACCAGACGGACAGGCTTTATTTTTAGTTTGAGGTGTATAACTTTAAATAACAATTTCACCACTTTTGCAGTAAAATATTTTTATACAAGAATCCATTTCATGTATGGGAGGCCTTAGAGATGAGGAAAAACTATGTTGTGTTTGGTCCTAACTCCGGTAGGGGTATGCCGACTTCTGGGGGCCATTGTCGCAGTACTATTTTGATTTGGTGAAGTGCCAGGGCCTTGAGAGGGGTTGATCCCTCACTGACCCTACCCCAAAGCCATGTGATCTTTGTTTTACTTGTCGATCCAGGGGGGTGCCCTGGATCAACATGTTTTCAGATGGGGGGGTCAGTGACCAAATACAGATAATTCTGGGGGTCCTTGACGTGAAAAAGGTTGAGCACCACTGACACAGAAAGAGGTTTTTCATAAAACCGTCAGGATTTAGAAGACATTTGTAGAATCGTTCTCAGGTCTAAATGGGTTAAGTATTGGAATGTGGCCGTCAGTCAGTCCAACCTGCTCAATTCCTCCAGACTTTCGTCTAATTCTCACCTCCTCGCTCAGAGGCGGGACTAGGGTGCAAGTGGAGGACGCAGGAGACTTGATTGATCGCCGTAAAGGGTGTTTATAGCTTTTAATTATACAAATAAGTCCAGTAACAGTCTCAAGGCAAAAAGGAGGACTGACCCTGACTAAAATTATTTTGGTTGAGAAACAGTACATTTTTCTTGTTTTAAAACTTCTTTGTCTTTCCATTGTATTTGTACAAAGTTCATCTGAAGTCTATATGCACAGAACGAACTGTGCTATGACACTCAAGGAACACTAGAGGGAGCCAGAGGGCAATACATAAATAATTTACAGCATTACTAGTAGTTGGAGTTTTACTTAATGTCAATAATTCTAAATGCTTTAGCTTGCAATTCCCCAAATTGGTGATTGCAAGAATTGCAATTAGATTGCAAGGTATATATTCATGCATAGTGTGTACATATATATGTACAGTATGTTCATATAAATGAAGTTGGTTGGCATTCCTTAAAAACATGCATACAACTAAACTTTAATAAATGAATGATTTAACTGTGATTTTGCCACTGCATATTATACAAAGGTATAATAACTGAAAATAACGCACTATGGTAAACTAGGCTAATAACCAATAATTGCAAACTAAAAAGGTTCTACTGCTATTGTATTCCTCATGGTAAGCTGCAGCAAATGAAATCATTTTTAAATAGGCTGCCCATTTGATCTTTATTTGGATATTGCTGTATTTCCAGGTTGGTCCTTTGAGTGCCAGTGTGTGTGATACTGTACTACCAATGCCATGTATTGCACAAATAGCTGATCTACAAGTGCAAGCTCACTACGGCTATTTTCAGTAAAACAGAGGAAGTCATGTTGACTAGTATAGAATCCAAATGACTGGAATCAGTCGTGGCGACTAATAACTTGAATCCATGTATGGCGGGCGGTGCCGAAATGAACTAAGCCTTCAACCCTCCCTCCTGCCTTTTCTTTTCGCAGATAACCCTCTAACACCCAGCGTTGCTTTTTAGCAACAATTTTATTTAATTTAATTACTTTTTCTTTTTTTTTCTGTTCTTTTTTCACCTAAACGTCATCAGTGATGTTCATTGCAATGCCATTTCAATGCCATTGGTCATGATATTTGCATATAAATACCCCCCACAGAGGCTGAAATTCACACAAATAAAAAATGTCTGGATTTTGAACATTTTTTAACCAAATACTTTTGACCTTTACCCTAATAAAAGTAGGTAAAATAATTGTAATATATGTTTTTTTGTGATCATTAGAATGTCTAGAACATGTTTTATTCATTATTGTGAAAGATATCCCCAAAATGTAAATTATTAATTTATTATATTATTACATAATTATTATATAATTATTATACATTTTTCATCAAACTTTATTTTTTTATTTTTTTTAACATATTTTTTAGTCTTAGTCCTAGTAGTACAAAGTAGTAGCAAGGTTTAAATCTTTTTTTTGCAAGTAGAAATTAATGCGGGTGTTAGAGGGATAAGTAAGCCTGGGACCGAGGCTACGTCAAAGGCCAGCTAGAGTACCCTGGCACGCCAAGTAGGGCAAACTCGAAATCTGATCTGAACCTGTCGATCTCTATATCGCTCCCATTCAATTCTACAGCAAGGGCCCTCAGTGGTGATCCTGCAGGCCTCGCAGTAGAGAATTTTACCCAGAGACAACACAAGGAAATAATCTCATTGGTTAAAAGAAACAAGCACTGTTGTACCTGCACAGCATGGAAGCAGCGCGTCCAGCCTTCCTCCCTGTCTGAATTAGAGACATGCAGTGCAATGATAGCAGCAAAATAAATACAATATATTTTCTAAAAATAAATATTTATTATAAAATATGAATTTCTGCATCAGGTACAGGGCCAGCAGAGAAGGCCTTGCTGGCCTGGTGTTTGTGCGTCAGGCTACCAGTGTTGTTTTTGGCAGCAAATTTTGATTTTAGTTTTGTGTGAGTGTGAGTGTGAGTGTGAGAGTGAGAGTGTGAGTGAGAGTGAGAGTGAGAGTGAGAGTGAGAGAGTGTGTGTGTGTGTGTGTGTGTGTGTGTGTGTGTGTGTGTGTGTGTGTGTGTGTGTGTGTGTGTGTGTGTGTGTGTGTGTGTGTGTGTGTGTGTGTGTGTGTTACCTGCTGCAGTGTGTACTTCGTTCGTGTTGAGAAATCCGTCTCCCTGCTGCACTGCATTCTGGAGCATGGACACAAAACACACAGACGTTTGTATTACTACTTTTTTATTTATTTTATTTTTATATAGGCAATAGCCTATCTACAAGCTCACAACGCATCGCGGCACGACACCCTGAGCTGGTAGATTAGCCATTTTATTTTAGGACGTATGTGCCATCCCCTTCAGGGGTGGTTCTGGTCATAATAGAAGGCGGCAGTTAGTTAACTTAGCTGCCGAAACATTGGCTTCTTTTTGCATCCAGAATAAAGTATTGGCACTTTGGCTACCAGTGTGTGCGTGACTGAGTGGCCCACCTTGTCTCTTGAAGACTACTATTTACATGATTCTTTACGTGGGCCGGCTCCATTACAAGGACTTTGGTGAGGGTAACTCGTGCATAGTTTAGGCAGGGCTTTTACGCAGAGCCTCAGTTTCGTTGGGCGCTGACGGCGCCTACTACTAGTAGGGCGGTGTTATATGGGTGCATGCTTCCCGACATACCATTGGCCCGAACTACAACCTATAGCTCAAACCCCAACCTAACCATAAACGCAAGCACAGAGCAGCGCATCCCTCGCCAACCTTAATCCGGTCCTTTCAATGGGCCCCTCGCCAACCTTAATCCGGTCGCCTGTAAAACACTGTTTTAGTGTTAAGTCTAGTTGTTTTTAGGCGACTAAATATACGATTTTAGTCGACTAAATATACAGCCTTGATGCCGTCGTAATGCTTGATTTTACACGTTTACACGCGTTGTGAGCTTGTAGATCTGCTATTTTCAGCAAGTGTACAAGCAATGACTTATACAGGATCTCTTTTTTTTTTCTTTTTTTTTTTTTTTTAAGATATTTTTTTGCGGCTTACGCCTTTTATTGATTTTTTAAGGGACAGATAGTAGGCTGACAGGAAACGGGAGAGAGATGGGGGGATGACATGCGGTAAAGGCCGTGTCGGGTTCGGGAGTCGAACCCGCGGCACACCGCGACTGGATCACCAGTCCGGTGCCCAGACCGTTACGCTACGGCCTGGGCCTATACAGGATCTCTTGTCCACTAGTCCCTTCCTAACATTTTAGTCTAGTTTTTATTTGTTGACGAAATTGTCAATATATTTAGTCTTAGTATTAGGGGGGGGGGGGGGGGTTTCACAGGAGAATTATTTAAATACTGGAGTTGAGAAATAATAAATGGTGGCATTAACAGCTTCTCTTAATAAACCACACAAGTATAATGTACAAGAATAAATACATTGAATTTTCACCCCAAAGAAAAAGGACAACAGAAAACAAAACAAACAAACCTTAAATACAATATCAATAAGAGTTGAAAAATAAAAGGCAGACTAAAACAGTACAAGACATCGACAAACAATTACAAGTACATGATGCATCCATAATCCGCATTACATCACAGCAGTCCAATCACAGTATACTTTTAAATCAAAAGTCCAGCAGACCTCACACATCCTCAAGCAGAGACGGATTCAATTTCTGAATGAATTTAAAGAATGGACCCCATATCCTCCCAAATGTATCAGAATAACCATTTAATGAGAGTCTAATCTTCTCCAGTTTTACACAGTCCAAGGTGTCCCTTAAGGGGAAGTGGGCGATTTACAGTTGATCAAGATTAGTCTCCTAGCTAACAGAATGACAAAAGCCAAAACATCCCTCTCTGGTTAAGAGAGTGACGGTACAGAGGGGAAAACAGCACACAGTGTCAGAGCCCCCAAAGGTGTGGGCTAGCTTAGTTTTAATTTAGTTTCCATTTAGTTTGTCATGTGAAAAAGGTAGTCGATGAACAGGCACAATCATTACTACATCTACAGCTTAATCATAATTATTTTGCATAATATAATCATCATATGATTATGACCTAGGCCTATAGGTTTCATCCTGGAGGCAAATCTTTCCGGTGATAAAATGGCCACCAACGTAATCAAAAAAGTCAACCAAAGAACAAGATTTCTATACAGGATCTCCTCACTGGTCAACAAAAACACCTTGAAGACCCTAACAGGAGCCCTCGTACAAGGTTTCTACGATTATGCATGCACCTCTTGGTACCACAGCACCTCAAAGGCCCTAAAAACAAGGCTCCAGACTTCCCAAAACAAACTGGTCAGGCTACTACTTGGCCTCACCCCCCGAACCCACCTCACCCCTGCCCACTTTGACAGGCTGGAATGGCTTAGGGTTGACGACATAGTACAGCACCTTGCAATGGGTCTGGTCCACAAGATTCGATACACCACCAAGATACACATGTACCTGTCTAAATACTTCCTTAATGTCAATGAACTCCACACCCACAACACCAGAGGGAGTTCAACAGACCATGTGCAACTCAGATTCGGCACAAACAAAGGACTAAATGAATTTCGCTACTAGGCTATGCCACAAAAATGTGGAACGCCCTACCAACTGTCATTAAGACATGTGAATCGATTGACTCCTTCAAAACCGCTCTCAAAGGGCACCACGAACGGTTGCAATTCGAAACTGGCCCCCGTAAAATCTGAATCCCCCACCCACCCCTTTTCACTGCATGTTTTTTCCCCCTATTTACCTCCTTTATGATGATTTCCTGTTTTTGGCTATATAGAAGAGTATATTTGTACGTCTCTAAATGTTATGATGAATTGAACATGGTGGGCCCTATTGTAAACAAGTGTAATGCTTTATGGCGTCACAGTTAACAGTTTGTATTGAGTTGTACTTGAAATGTACTGTAATTCTGCAAACTATTTCAATCAATCAATAGGCCTAATCATTTCCATGGTGAAAACTGTTCATACATTTTCAAATGTACTGTAGACCTTGGACTGTGTAAAACTGGAGAAGATTAGACTCTCATTAAATGGTTATTCTGATACATTTGGGAGGATATGGGGTCCATTCTTTAAATTCATTCAGAAATTGAATCCGTCTCTGCTTGAGGATGTGTCAGGTCTGCTGGACTTTTGATTTAAAAGTATACTGTGATTGGACTGCTGTGATGTAATGCGGATTATGGATGCATCATGTACTTGTAATTGTTTGTCGATGTCTTGTACTGTTTTAGTCTGCCTTTTATTTTTCAACTCTTATTGATATTGTATTTAAGGTTTGTTTGTTTTGTTTTCTGTTGTCCTTTTTCTTCGGGGTGAAAATTCAATGTTGTACATTATACTTGTGGGGTTTATTAAGAGAAGCTGTTAATGCCACCATTTATTATTTCTCAACTCCAGTATTTAAATAATGCTCCTGGGGAAAAAAAAGAAAAGCTATGATGATTAAAACTAAGACTAAATATATTGACAATTTCATCAACAAATACAAACTAGACTAAAATGTTAGGAAGGGACTGAGATCCTGTATAAGTCATCTCTTGTACACTTGCTGAAAATAGCAGATCTACAAGCTCACAACGCGTGTAAACGTGTAAAATCAAGCATAAATTTGCTGCAGAAAACAGGCCTAGTTCTGGGCTTAGTTAGTTTTAAATGTTTGTTCACGTTCCTGGTGAATCTTGGCCATAAAACATTTAAATCTGTGTCAAACATATTTGGATATTTAATTATATTATATATACTATTGTTACTTAATACATACCTTTTTTTGGCGTTTAATGTTTTCACACTGAATCAAATGTTTTATGGCTAGCTGGCTGGCTGGAGGCTAGCAAGTACTTAAAGGACAACTTTAGTTTTTTTCAACCAAGGTTCATGTTTTAGGTTGTCATTAGAGAAACAGTTTAGCAGTTTTTGACAGGGGGGCGGGGGCATTCGAGCATGGGGCTAAATATGTATTTTTTTACAAAATATTATGGCGATTATTTTTTTTATTATTTACTATAGTCCTAATAAACCCCAAGAAATTACATCTGGACACAAAAGATCACAGGATCTATTGAATGTGACAAACTGACATATTGAGCCTATACACACAGTATAAGCCTTCCCCCAGTAGGCTATACCTTCACATTCAGTAGATCATGTGTTCTTCTGTGGCCAGATGTAATTTCCTGGGGTTTATTAGGACTATAGTAAATAATAAATAAATAAATCACCATCAAATTTGGTAAAAAAAAAACCAGCCGAGTGGTAAACAAGTGTAATGCTTTATTCAAGCTCTACAAGCTCGCAAAGTGTCGAGATGCAACGCATGCATGCTTATAGATCGTCTAGTTTCTTTCTTTATTTTAATGCTACAGAGTATACAATTATTGGTTAGACTATATGTTATAACTTGGGCCTATAATGCATTATAAGTGCATTTATACATACATTATAATAAAACACTTAATTGTGCATAAGAACGTTTAACAATGTTTATAACGTATTATAAGTGCTGGTGAAAATGCATAAGCTCAGTGGAAACTCGCTTATAAAAATGTGCTGTTCCACTATAGTCTATATATTTATTGTTACCATAAAACCACAATTTTTTGTTTTATTGATTTAAGTAGCCTAGTTATTAACTGTTTGCAGAATGAGTACATTTCACATGAAAGCACAACTCAATACAAAGACTGTTACTGAATAAAGCATTACACTTGTTTACAACAGGGTCCACCATTTTCAATTCATCAGTGAGGACCAGCAAATGGCCCTTAAGTAGGTACTTGCTAGCCTGCAGCCAGTTGGTAGAGGTGCATGGTCTTCGTGTTTAGGCTATACTTCTCCTCCGTCTGAAACGCCCAATTTAAAACCCGGTGCATGGTGCAGTAATAAGCTAAATAAGGCCTATAGTTTCATGCAGTTTGACGTGACACTCACTGGGAGAGAAGGTTTTTACGAAATAGGCTAGTAGACCAGGCACTCAGTCAGTGCTGCACCGTCTCCTCTCTAGTAGACCAGGCACTCAGTCAGTGCTGCACCGTCTCCTCTCTAGTAGACCAGGCACTCAGTCAGTGCTGCACCGTCTCCTCTCCAGCATCACCGTGCGTGCATGCGTGCGTGACACACACGCCCACACACATGTGTCTGTGTGTGTGTGTGTGTGTGTGTGTGTTTGTTTGGGGGGCGGGGCGGGGCTACCAGCCTCCAGCATGACATGTGCGCATGATCGCATCCCCCCCTCTCACTGAGTCTCACTCAATTCAATTTAAATGAGTTTTATTGGCATGAGAAAACATATAAGGCCTATCATGTTTACATTGCCAAAGCAATTAAGTGTCAAAATATAAAAACATTTGAAAATGGGGAAAGTATAGCCTATATCCTATATGCAGTTGGAGGGGGTGGTAGAGCATCTTGTAAACAGAGCTATGTCACATTGCATCACTATATCTTGATTGTATATTTATTTACAATCAGGGGTGGGAAACTTTGATGGAGAGGGCCATATAGTTCCACACTCGCTCCAGAGGGCCACATTGCATATACTGTCGTAGCAAAAAATGTCTGATCTACAAGCTCAGTGCGCAGTGCACGTTTTGAGCTTGTAGATCAGCAATGTTTTGCTATTATTTGAATTGAAATCCTGAATTATGTTTTGCTATTTTTCAACTGGAACCCTGAAAAGCAAAATTTTTATTTAATTCCAAATGTCTTTATTTACAGTTATGTTAACTGCAGGCCTATAAACTAAATACAAATACATTGCATAATAAGACAATAACATAGCTACTAATTTAGACTCAGTATTGATATTAACCTGAGGGCCACATTAAGTGATTGTGTTTTTCATTCATTGTCATGCCTACAATTTACAATTTACAATTTAGGCATTTAGCAGACGCTCTTAATCCAGAGCGATTTACATTAAGCAAGAACAAAAAAGCATGGGAATACATCACATATATAAAAAGCATTTATCATGAAACATAATAAAATAATAATAATAGCTCAAATTTATATAGCGCTTTTCTAAATACCCAAAGCGCTTTACATAGGAACACTAGGAACAGATTTTAATAAGAAAGAAAAAAACAAAGAAAAACATAACAGATACAACAACAGTACAGGGTTAAAAAGATAAAAGGATAAACGAGGCCTCAGCTGGGGAAAGCTATCCTGAAGAGGTGTGTTTTGAGTGAGGTTTTGAAGGAGAGGAGAGAGAGAGGGAGCAGCTCTGAGATGGTTAGGGAGTTCATTCCAGAGTTTGGGGGCCGAAACATAGAAGGCCCTGTCTGTCCCCCCAGGTGTCCCCCCAGGTGTACCCCCAGGTGTTTGTCCCCTCAGGTGTCCCCCCAGGTGTTTGTCCCCCCAGGTGTCCCCTCAGGTGTTTATCCCCCCAGGTGTTTATCCCCCCAGGTGTCCCCCCCAGGTGTTTATCCCCCCAGGTCCCCCCCCAGGTGTTTGTCCCCCCAGGTGTTTGTCCCCCCAGGTGTCCCCCCAGGTGTTTGTCCCCCCAGGTGTTTGTCCCCCCAGGTGTCCCCTCAGGTGTTTATCCCCCCAGGTGTCCCCCCAGGTGTTTATCCCCCCAGGTGTCCCCCCAGGTGTTTGTCCCCCCATGGTGTCCCCCCAGGTGCAGTACTTGGCCTTGCGGACCTTCAGGAGGTTGGCTTCAGTGGACCTGAGGGAGCGGGGGGGGGACATATGGTTCGAGATATGGTTTGACCTACTCACCAATACAAAGATGGGTTGTGTCAATAGAAAGACTACTTTCCTTAGTGGACGCACTCTGAGCCCCCCACCACACGTATAAACGGTACTTTTTGGCCAGAAAGGGATTTCTTTTCCTTTTCATCATCGTTTACTCACCCGTGTGAACTGAGTGGTGCAACTCCCCTCTCCCCCCCCCTCCTCCTCCTTTCTCTCTCTCTCTCTCTCTCTCTCTCTCTCTCTCTCTCTCATTAGCAGGCAACAGTACATATGATTTTATATGCATAACTGTTTCTAGATTGTATTGTCTAAAGCACTTTGGTTAATCTCAATTGTTTTAAATGTGCTATATATAAAAGCTTGATTTGATTTGTATTTTCTATTAAGTCAGTTGACCTTGTAGCTTTACATGCACTTCAAAAAGGTCGATAATTTCCTTTTCATCTAACTATACTTGAACCCTATATACACTCCATTTTAAGTCAAATAAAGAAAATAATAGCCAATACAATATTCAATACAATATCACAATGTATCGCAACATGGCACTCTGTCTAATAACTGATCTTTTGACCAGTGTTGTTTTTGGCAGCAAATTTCTACTTTAGTTTAGTCATAGTCTTTGGACTAAAACTTCATTTTGTTTTAGTCACATTTTAGTCACCTCGGAATGTCTTAGTGTTAGTCTAGTTTTAGTCGACTAAATGTCATGCGATTTTAGTCGACTAAATCTACAGTTGATTTAGTCGACTAAAATGTATTTTGGCGGACTTGATGCCGTCGTAATGGCTGATTTTACACTTGCTGAAAATAGCTGATCTACAAGCTCACAACGCGTCGCAGCGCGACGGGTTGTGAGCTTGTAGATCAGCTATTTTCAGCATGCAACCAAGTGTAAAATGACTTATACTGGATCTCTTGTCCACTAGTCCCTTCGTAACATTTTAGTCTAGTTTTTATTTGTTGACGAACTTGTCAGTATATTTAGTCTTAGTTTTAGTCATCGTAGCTTAGTTTCCATTTAGTTTCGTCAGTGAAAATAGGTAGTCGACGAACATTTTTCGTCGACGAAAACAACACTGCTTTTGACATGGCAGTGGTTCATGTTGTAAGGACTTTTTTTTCTCCACAGTCAATTCCTTCCCAAACATCCAGTTAGTTCAGTTAAGAATTGGTCATACTGAATAGAGCGCCGAAGTCCTGATGTCACTCGCTCATCCCCTGGTAATTCTGCCCGGTTCACGGAAGTAATTTCTCTATGTAGAATAACATGCAGGGGTCATCTTAAAATTGTCTCATATAAGCATTGTGGTCCAAAAATAAACAAGCTGTCTCATGCGTTATATTGTTGGGGAGGTGTCTCTGTATCGTTTACTGTAATATGATACAGTCTGTTTCTAGAGAAAATGTAACGAATTCAGCAGCAGTAACAATAGCGTTTTCTCTCAGTCAGTTGATTCTTCATCATATCCATATGAGTGAAACAAATAATAATAATAATAAACTAGACAAAGTGCCAATCGGCACAGGTCTCCACCAGGGCAGGTCAGGTTGTGGCCTCATGGTGGCGCTATAACAGGCTGTTGAGGAAGATTTGGGCCGGAGGTTCGTGTTGGAGGGATGCAGGTACAATGTTTTTCCATGTGTGCATACATAAGTTGTATACAGATCGATGCAGTTATAGCTAAAAACAGGAATTGGCCTGTTATAGCGCCACCGTGAGGCTGATTTTGAGGAAAAAAATTTGGCATGTCGTCCTCGGCCTAGTGAAAATGTGCGTGTATAATTTAACGGAAATTGCACACTGTGTTTGTGATTTGTGGCCTTTTTTCGAAATGGACGAATCGTGTGAGCTTTGGAAGCCAATCTTAGCCAATCAGGATGGAAGATAGGAAATGGTGGCGCTCAGTGTTGATCACATGACTATGGAGATAGTGTATACCGATTTGCGTGAAATTTGGATAAAATCTGAAGGAGTAATAATAGAAAATGTGTTTTACATATGTCGGCCTCCTGGTGGCACTATAAAGAGCAGATGTGAAAAATTCCAGGCAAAGGTTTTTCCTTGGCCTCTAGGGAGTTGGCATACAAAGTTATCCACAGATCCGTGCAGTTAGAGGTAAAAACACTTTTCGGCCAGTTATAGCGCCACCTTGAGTCTGAGTTGAAATTGTTCATGTGGCATTTCGTCCTCGGCCTAGTGGGAATGTGGGTGCACAATTTCACGGAAATCACGCGATGTGTTCATGATTTGCAGCATTTTGTTTGAAACTGAGCACTCCTGTGAACTTTGGAAGCCAATCTTAACCAATCAGGATGGAGTCTGAGAAATCTGAAAGACCGGTTTCGTTGAATGGCTCTAGAGAGACTGTGTACCAATTTGCGTGATGTTTGGACACAATCTGTAGGTGTACTGTGCAAAAACTTGTTTTGCACAAAGCGGCCTCCTGGTGGCGCTATAACAGGCCGTTGTGGAAAGTTTGGGGCAGAGGTTCATCGTTGGCATCCAGGGAGTGTGTGTGCAAAATGTGGCATCGACCGGGTTAACGGTGGCCGAGATTAGCTGCTAATGGACGGACGGACACACGGACACACGGACGGACACACGGACGGACGGAGTGCAAAACATACTCTCCCCACATGCCTTCGGCCTGGTGGAGACAAAAATAACATGCAGGGGTCATCTTAAAATTGTCTCACATAAGCATTGTGGTCCAAAAATAAACAAGCTGTCTCATGCGTTATATTGTTGGGGAGGTGTCTCTGTATCGTTTACTGTAATATGATACAGTCTGTTTCTAGAGAAAATGTAACAAATTCAGCAGCAGTAACAATAGCGTTTTCTCTCAGTCAGTTGATTCTTCATCATATCCATATGAGTGAAACAAATAATAATAATAATAATAAATAAAGATAGCAGTGAATGTGATACTGCCTGCCCAGGAGTGTGTGAGTCAGTCCCACTAGCTGTCTCTGGTTGTTGGAGTCAGGATGATAGCAGGCAGGCTCCCCGCAGAGAGAGGCCCATTGTTTTGCTGCCCATGTGACCAAGAGGCCAAGAGTTCAACTTCACACCTTTTCATGGTGTGTTTTGCTCGCAGCTCACTTAATATCACTGGTGGAAAGTAACTATATAGTGGTGGAAGAAACTCATTAATTATATAAAGTAACTACATAGTGGTGGAAGAAACTAATTAATTGCATTTCTTTTGCATTTGTATAGCGCTTTTCCAACTAAGTAACTATAAGTGCATACATACGTAAATAGGCCTACTTCTCAAGCCCTTAAAGGACAACTTTAGTTTTTTTCAACCATGGTTCTTCTTTTAGGTTGTTATTAGAGAAAGTAAAAGATGAGTGTTCATTTTTTTCATTTGCTGCTTTCTTTCGTTTTAGGGATTTCAGCTCTTTTTGACAGGGGGCGGGGGCATTCGAGCATGGGGCTAAATATGTTTTTTTTTTTTTACCAAATTTTATGGCCATTTATTTTTGTATTATTTACTATAGTCCTAATAAACCCCAGGAAATTACATCTGGCTACAGAAGATCACAGGATCTATTGATTGTGAAGGTAGCCTACTGGGGGAAGGCTGTGCGCATAGGCTCAATATGTCAGTTTGTCACCTTCAATAGATCCTTTGATCTTTTGTGGTCAGATGTAATTTCTTGGGGTTTATTAGGACTATAGTAAATAATAAATAATATTTTGTAAAAAGAATACATATTTAGCCCCATGCTCGAATGCCCCCGCCCCCCTGTCAAAAACAGCTAAAATCCCTAAAACGAAAGAAAGCAGCAAATGAAAGAAAATGAACACTCATCTTTTACTTTCTCTAATAACAACCTAAAACATGAACCTTGGTTGAAAAAAACTAAAGTTGTCTTTTTTATTCTTGCCCTAATTGGTTCTCAAGCCATGTTTAGTTTCAGTTCAGTTCAGTTTGTTTGAAGCAGTTTGTTTGAAGCTGCTGATGTTTAGGTCGAGATAGTTTTGCATTATTTTGTGAAGTTGTATTTAATACAAATTGTTGGTGCTGGGGGCTATATATATGTTTGTAATATCATGTGTTTAGGTTTACTGTCAGCTAGGGCCCAGCTGCATGTCTGGGAGAAAGTGTGCAGGAGATCAAGTTGCTGTTGTAAACTCTCTCTCTCTCTCTCTCTCACTCTCACACACACACACACACACACACACCCACACACACACACACACACACACACACACACACACACACACACACACACACACACACACACACACACACACACACACACACACACACACACACACACACACACACAGTACCCTGCTCCCATGTGATGTAGCTCTCTGTTTTGATTGATTGATTGAAATATGTATTAACAGTTTGCAGAATTACAGTACATTTCAAGCACAAACTCAATACAAAGACTGTTAACTGTGAGTGGACGACCCAATTATGCATTACACTTGTTTGCAACAGGGTCCACCTTGTTCAATTCATCAAAACATTTAGAGACATACAAATAGACACTTCTATGTAGTTAAAGAACAGAACAGGAATTCATCATATAGGAAGCACAAAGGGAAAAGATACATATACAGTGAGGGGAAAGGGGGGGGGGGGATTCAGATTTTACAGAGGCCAGTTTCGAATTGCAGCCATCCGTAGGTGCCCTTTGAGGGCGGTTTTGAAGGAGTCAAGGGATTCACATGTCTTAATGACTGTTGGTAGGGCGTTCCACATTTTGGTGGCATAGGAGCGAAAATAATTTGGGTTTTACATGGTTTGTTGCACTCCCTCTGGTGTTGTGGGTGTGGACTTTGTTTGTCATTAATATTTAGACAGGTACATGGGTATCTTGGTGGTGTATCGAATCTTGTGTACCAGACCCATTGCAAGATGGTCGTCGCAACATTGCACTGCTCACTTCACAGGGGTGTGATTTTCATTATTATTACAGTAGAAGTATTTTTCTTATGAAAGCAGAGAGTCTTCTGTTTCATACGGTATATAGTATGTACATTTCGCTATAGGCCTTATTTTGTGAATAATAGTTCTTCTGGTCCATGCATTTTCTGAAATCCTCTCTGGTGGGCGCAAGCTGCATTCAATAGCCAATTACTGACAAACTATATTTGTATATATTTGTATATTTGTTTTCCTCCTAAAAGTAGACATTCAGGGCTTTCATTCAGTGTGTAGTATGTATATGATAATAATTTATTTATGTTTATATCTGCCTGTCAATCTCTGTGACTTTAAACCTTTATAACTCGCTATGATAACTTCATGAGGAAATGCTCACTTCACAGGGGTGTGATTTTTATTATTATTACAGTATTAGTTTTTTTCTTATGAAAGCAGAGGGTCTTCTGTTTCATACGGTATATAATATGTACATGTCGCTATAGGCCTTATTTTGTGAATAATAGTTGGACCTGAACAACTGCATTCAATAGCCTACTGACAAACTGTACATGGGATCAATATTATGTATTTGTTTTCCTCCTAAAAGTAGACAATTAGGGCTTTCATTCAGTGTGTAGTATGTATGACAATAATTTATTTATGTTTATTTTTATATCTGCCTTCAGAACGATAGTATAACGGTGAGATGCGTTACTGGATCGGTGAGTTTAGTGGTTGAGGTTGACATGTCTGGACATGTTTGAGGAAAGAAGCACAGGAGAGAGAGATGATCAAATAACTGGCTGCTTTGTTGGACAACGCTATCTTCACTTTGTTTGGGCAAAGAAGCAGAGATCAGCGATGGAAAAGAGTTTTATCCACGGCAGATAAGTAATGACGTATTATCGAGGGACCGCCATGATCAACTAACTGCCTGGGACCGAGGCTACGTTGTCACCAGCCAATGCAGCCATCGCTATCCGTTGTGTGATTGTAGCCTTTTTATTCATTATAATTGCAGTGATAAGACCTATATCACAGCCGGGCGTCTCTCTCGATACCGTGGATATAGCCTACATCCACAATCACACAACGGATAGCGATGATGGCTGCATTGGCTGACGAAGACGTAGGCAGTAAGTTGATCATGGCGGTCCTTCGATAATACGTCATTACTTATCTGCCGTGGATATAAAGCTCTTTTCCATCGCTGATCGTGCTTCTTGCCCAAACAAACAAAGTGAAGACGCGATGGCGAATGCGATGCACACAACGGATAGCGATGGCTGGTGAAGACTGAAGACGTAGCCAGGCAGTTAGTTGATCATGGCGTGTGCCGTGTGCGTGTTGAAAACGTTATGAAATGGCGATCGTTGAAGATTATTCTTGGTTTATATACTGGCAGAGGGCAAATCGACACGACTGCGTTATATCTTTTTCCGAGAATGAGAGAGCGGTGCAAGGCGATTGCAAGGCGCAGTGTGGCCTGGGGCCAGTGGGGGGGAACTCAAACTGCAATGCGATCCGGGCAGAAGAGACTCCCCCCACAAAGATTCCTCGGGAGAAACCATGTAGAAACAGGAGGGGAGGGGGAATCGAGTGTATTCACAGACACTAGACTACTACTAGAGTATGGGTAACTCCATTTTAGATGCCCTGACATCTGCGTTGGTCTATGCCGTTGCCGTGCAGACCCATACGTGTAATGGAGGCATTGGAGGAGGGAGCGTCTTCGCCACAGACAGACCTCTTTTCAGGAGGGAGGGGCTTTTTACTCCCGGATCACATATTGGAGCTTCCTGGAGACGATCGCTGTTATTTTCTTCGGTGTCCTGGAGCATAGGACGTTGATGTACAGTAAGCAATAAAAAAACGTATAAAACGTATACATACGCTTCGCGCGTACGGCGTTCGATATTAATAAAGCGTATGGATACGTTTCCAGCATTTTTTGTGTTAATACAGAGCACCTTACGATAAGCAATGACAACATAAGATAATCACATGGTAATACATGACAGTAGACCTACTGACAGACTGACTGACTGACTGACTCAATCTACAGTTACTTCCTTTACCAGAGTAGCCAATAAAGTATTGGAAAACGTTTGATTATTATTATTATTCAAGTATTTTTATTGAAGTTTTTAAGTGGTGCAAATACTTCTACATCCAGCTTACAATGTCCGTGTGCCTGTTTGTGTGTGTGTGTGTGTGTGTGTGTGTGTGTGTGTGTGTGTGAGGGTGTGTGTGTGTGTGTGTGTGTGTGTGTGTGTGTGTGTGTGTGTGTGTGTGTGTGTGTGTGTGTGTACCCCTGTGTGAGCATGGAACGAGATAAGTATGTGACATGGCTGCCACCTGCTGGACGCAAACGATACAGAGAAGAAATTGAAACGATACAGAGAAGAAATTGGAATGATACAAATTGGAACGATACAGAGAAGAAATTGGAATGATACAAATTGGAACGATACAGAGAACCAATAGATGGGAGTTGCACCACTTGGTTCACACTGGTGTGATTTTTTTTAACATAAGACATGCAGGACAGACAACAGGTACAAGACAGATACAGGACAAACCAACAGCACCAGTACTCAACATTCATGTAAAAAATATAAAAGTCTGAAATACAATGTAATGCAAAACCCTACAAATTGTACATTTATGACATCAACAATAACTGAAATAAAATATAATTATAGAAAAAAAATACAAAACAATTGGGTAAATAAAAATGAAAAAGGGGGGGGGGGGGTGATGGCCAATGTTTATGTAGAAAATACTACAGCAAAGTAGGTTAGGAACGGTTGCCAAACTCTGGTATATTTCTGAGTGGATCCCCTGATTGTATATTTAAGTTCTTCGAGCTTGAGATGTGACATAACATCCTCCACCCAGCGTTTGTGAGATGGCGGCGCTGCCTTTTTCCAATTAAATAGTATCAGGCGTCTGGCAAGCAAAGAGGAGAACGCTATAGCTTCAGCCTGATGAGTTGGTATTTGTATTCCCTCCGGAGGGGCACCAAACAGCGCCGTTATTGGATTGGGATCTATAGTTGAGTTACAAATATACGAGAAGGTATTAAATATCTCTGTCCAAAATGTAGTCAATCTGGGACACGACCAAAACATGTGGCTAAGCGTAGCAGACTCCTGGCCACACCTGGCACAGGCTGGATCTGAGTCTGGATAGAATGTGGCTAGTCTGCCAGGGGATAAATGTAGTCTATGTAAAACCTTAAATTGTAACAAACCATGTCTAATGCATATTGAGGATGAGTGTACCAGTGAGACTGCCATCTGCCAGGTCAAGTCCATACCCAACTCCTCCTCCCATGCCCCCTTCACACGTTCAAGTGACGGGGAAGCCACCCTCTGAATGCAGTCATATAGCCTAGAAATTATGCCCCTGTCAACCGGATCCCAACTCAAACACTCGTCTACCCAAGTACTTGGTGGAGTTGTCAAAGAGAAATACTTTCCAACAAAGCTACGTACTTGCAAATACCTAAAGAAGTTTGGCTGTGAAATATTAAAAACCCGTTTCATTTGCTCAAAAGAAAGGAAGTGCCCATCCTTGAATAGATCTTTCACACATTTAATTCCCTTTCCATGCCACTGCTGAAATGAAGGGTCTGGCAGAGATGGAACAAAATTGCAGTTTGCCCGAATGGTGGAGGTGACAAGTGCTTTTTAAAGTTTGAAGTGGGTTCTGAACTGAGACCAAAACATGTTTGATTAAACGGTGGCACGTCGTGAGCTGGTGATCTGCTATTTCTGAAGTCTATTGTAGGTCCAATTTGGTTTCAATGACCTTGTCGAACGCCCCCTGTTCCATGAGCCACCTGACTCTGCCCTTCCGGTGCATGTCTGATAGAGTGCAGTAGAAATCACCCTTGAAGTAGGCATGGCCCGTCTCTGCAGTCCTCGCAAGGCCACATTCTACGCAGGGGTCACCGGCCTTCTGCCCTCCGTTGGAATGCTACTGAGCGAGGACTGCCCTGTCCTTCTCCTCCCGTTTTCTTTCTTCTGTAGACGGTGCATCTGGTGGGGAGAGCAGAGGAGGAGGAGGAATGTGCCAGTGACGGACCAGCCTGTGATGGACCAGCCTCTTCGTTGGTGGGTGAGGCAGGGGGGCAGGTGAGGCAGGTGGCTGGGTGAGGCAGGGGGCAGGTGAGGCAGGGGGGCAGGTGAGGCAGGGGGGCAGGTGGCAGGTGAGGCAGGTGGCTGGGTGAGGCAGGGGGGCAGGTGAGGCAGGGGGCAGGTGAGGCAGGGGGGCAGGTGAGGCAGGGGGGCAGGTGGCAGGTGAGGCAGGTGGCTGGGTGAGGCAGGGGGGCAGGTGAGGCAGGGGGGCAGGTGAGGCAGGGGGCAGGTGAGGCAGGGGGGCAGCGGAGAGACGGGAGATGCGTCCTCTTGTCCAAGAGGACGGCGGCCTGAATGAAGTACAGAGTAGAGAGATGACAATAAGATTACATAATGCTAAAATAAAATATACTTTGAGTCATCAGCACTTTGTTCTGACTGAGTGAAATACAAATACATTTCTGTCAAATCAATTTCTGTCAACTTCATTCACAGCTTGACTGTGTCCAGATATACACACTTTATTTAGTTATTTTTCTTTTCCTGCTTTTCACTGGTGGGGGGGGGGGGGGGGTGGAGGTGGGTGAAGGGCAGGGCGTGAGGCTCCAGGGGGACATGGGGGGGAATCTGCACGCTCTGGCGTCTAACTCGGGTCTCCCAAAAGGGAAAGTACGGGTGACTGGTCCGAATCGGACTCCGCTACAGGAGAGAATTAAAATGCTTTTAGGCTCATTAACAAGAGACAATACGAAATGTGTTGCCTGTCTGCTAACACACAGACACACCGCTCTACAACCCTTTTAATTGGAGTGAGTGAGTGAGTGAGTGAGTGAGTGTCTGAGTGAGTGAACCTGGAGGAGCTGGTTGAGGTGGAGTCGTTGTCATACCCATAGCAAAGCAAAATCGTGAATGAGACCTCAGTTATGTATCATTTATAACTCCTAGATAAAAATGAGCACCAGTCGAGACCAATGTGTAGTTTCTCATCCTTCTCAATTATGACTCCTGATAAATAGACACTGTTTAGTCTCACAGTGAGAACAAATTGAGTTGATTGGTGAGTTCTCAAAATTGTCTTATCATTTCTCTTTTAAAAGTGATCACTGTTTGAGTTCTCAAAATGGTCTTACCGGATTCTCTTTTTTAGAGTCTCAGCAGGAGAGCAATGCAAGCTCTCAGAAGTGTCTCAATATGATATCAACAGTTTTGACACTACCTCAGTTATGTCTCAGTGAGAGATATACCTGGGTCACATTGGTCAGTCTCACAGTGATCCCTATGTGACGCACTACCTCAGTTATGTCTCAGTGAGAGATATACCTGGGTCACATTGGTCAGTCTCACAGTGATCCCTATGTGACGCACTACCTCAGTTATGTCTCAGTGAGAGATATACCTGGGTCACATTGGTCAGTCTCACAGTGATCCCTATGTGACGCACTACCTCAGTTATGTCTCAGTGAGAGATATACCTGGGTCACATTGGTCAGTCTCACAGTGATCCCTATGTGAGTTCTCCAAATTATCTTAAAGGCGTCTCGCTTGTATAATCTCAGTACAAGCTCTCGAATGAGTGTCAAATGATACCATGTTTCAGTTTATCGCAGACCAATCTAATGCCTATTTGAGAATGTTAAAAGCAATCAATTCAGGCAAATGTATCAGCTATACTTTATTTCAACCGTAGGTCGCAGATTACTATGAAAACCTGCAAAACCTGTCAGTCCGTCCGTCAACCCGTCACGCCACCGCAAACGGTGCATTTATATTGCGCCTATATTGAGCCCGGTTTCGAACTGCCAACCCATGGACCATTGGATGACCTGCTCCTCCAGGGCCACAGTCACCCCACCATATATGGTTGTCAGTCTGTCACGCCTTGTGACACGCTCCATATATGGTCATCTCCATATATGAAGATCACAACACTG
Organism: Protomyctophum parallelum; assembly: GCF_964188405.1. Lineage (NCBI taxonomy): Eukaryota > Metazoa > Chordata > Actinopteri > Myctophiformes > Myctophidae > Protomyctophum > Protomyctophum parallelum. The sequence continues at coordinate 5,904,524 of NC_139716.1, read as the reverse complement.
ACCTCATGAAACCCTGGATAGCCATACATGGAGAAGACTGGATCATCACCTAGATCTACATATATGGAGCCTCCCAGAAACTCTACATCTGACCTCAAACCTTTGATCATATATGGAGCTGACCTGTTCTGACATTCCATATTGTATGTTGATCCTACCTCACCCGTCCTTCCTATTCGATGTCTCCCTTTTGACTGATACCTGTCCATTCAAACTCTAGACGGGCCCAAAGTTATTAGTGCGCACAGCCGCACCCGTCAGCTGGCGCCTAGTGAAAACTAGAGTTCTCAACCTGCCCGAAAGGCCCAGACCTACCTGGGCCCTCATCAAACCCTGTACACTCAAGACACTGCCTCCGCTGCCACCCTTAGATCTCCATATGGAGCTGACCTGTTCTGACATTCCATAATGTTGATCTGACCTCATCAAACCCTAGCTGTACACTCAAGACACTGCCCTTAAATCTCCATATATGGAGCTGACCTGTTCTGGCCAGTAGCTACAGAATTAATTCCATAAAGCGCCAGCACTCACCCAGAAGTCCGCCACCACCCCGTGCACACAACCTCAGGGTGTCTTACTGGTTAAGAAGATAATAGAACTTAGTGAAACTTTAGCTAATGAACACAAAATGCTTTCACAGTCTGCAGCAAAATCCAGTGCTAATTTGGGAGAGAACCTGTGTGTGTGTGTGTGTGTGTGTGTGTGTGTGTGTGTGTGTGTGTGTGTGAGAGAGAGAGAGAGAGAGAGAGAGAGAGAGACACACATGCATGTAAGTATGCTTAGACGTATGCGTGTGGGTACTGATAATTGGAAGCCTGGGCCATGTACATAAACTGACCACCAGTGACCTAACTGTGGCTCAGGAGGTAGAGCAGGTCGTCCAATGATCCATGGGTCGGCGGTTCGAATACCAGCTCCTCCTCCTGTCTACATGTCGAAGTGTCCTTGGCCAAGACACTGAACCCCACATTGCTCCCGATGTGCTGGTTGGTACCTTGCATGGCTTCCGCTGCAATCGGTGAATGAATGTGTGTGGGAATGGGTGAATGTAATGCACAATCTATGTAAAGTGCCTTGGATAAAGGCGCTATATAAAAATTAACCATTTTTGCAGCATGTTACATTTCTGTGTTTTCAATGAAGTTGTATTTTGACTTGCCAGTGAGGAGCCCCCACCAGAAGGACGCATAGAGCCTCCGTCCGTCCTACTCCTCCTGCCCAAAACTCCCATGTAGTGACAAATATGACAGTCACTTTACTACTGGTCCACCGAGAGACCCTTAACTTTCCTAAGCCAGGATGCATGGACAAGTTTCTTAGGGGACTGCCCATAAGTCTGACCTCCCGTTAGTCCGACCTACGTGGCCGGTTAAGACTGAGGTTAGGGTTAGTGACCTACGTGGCCGGTTAAGACTGAGGTTAGGGATAGTGACCTACGTGGCCGGTTAAGACTGAGGTTAGGGTTAGTGACCTACGTGGCCGGTTAAGACTGAGGTTAGGGTTAGTGACCTACATGGCCGGTTAAGACTGAGGTTAGGGATAGTGACCTACGTGGCCGGTTAAGACTGAGGTTAGGGTTAGTGACCTATGTGGCCGGTTAAGACTGAGGTTAGGGTTAGCGACCTACATGGCCGGTTAAGACTGAGGTTAGGGATAGTGACCTACGTGGCCGGTTAAGACTGAGGTTAGGGATAGTGACCTACGTGGCCGGTTAAGACTGAGGTTAGGGTTAGTGACCTACGTGGCCGGTTAAGACTGAGGTTAGGGATAGTGACCTACGTGGCCGGTTAAGACTGAGGTTAGGGTTAGCGACCTACGTGGCCGGTTAAGACTGAGGTTAGGGATAGTGACCTACGTGGCCGGTTAAGACTGAGGTTAGGGATAGTGACCTACGTGGCCGGTTAAGACTGAGGTTAGGGATAGTGACCTACGTGGCCGGTTAAGACTGAGGTTAGGGTTAGCGACCTACGTGGCCGGTTAAGACTGAGGTTAGGGTTTGGAAAAGTTTAGTAATCCGTCGGACTAACGGGAGGTCAGAACAATGACATGAATGGTAAATTTATACAGTGCCTTTATCCAAGGTGCTTTAGATAGATTGTGCATTACATTCACACACACATGCATACACCGATTGTGGCGGAAGCCATGCAAGGTATCAACTAGCACATCGAGAGCAATTTGGGGTTCAGTGTCTTGCCCAAGGACACTTCAACATGTAGACAGGAGGAGCCGGGATTCGAACCGCCGACCCATGGATCATTGGATGACCTGCTCTACCTCTTGAGCCACAGTCGCCCCCGAGCCACAGTCGGTAACATGTTATGTTACCGTTTCTTAAGCTACAACAGTGTCTGGTGTGCATTCTGCGTAAGCATTCAGTTAGCGTAAGCAATCATCTATGAGTCTGGCCCTCTCTTGGCAAGGAGTCAGGACCATGCTTAATTGCTTATAATGAATATCTAGCAAGCCTGAGCAATCCGTGAGGACTACAGCCACAACAAAAGATAGGCCGCAACTGTGTGTGTGTGTGTGTGTGTGTGTGTGTGTGTGTGTGTGTGTGTGTGCGTGTGCACACACAGTACATACAGTACAGAATATGATGCGTATCCTATACCTACAGTATAGCTTACCATTTTGCTCGTCAAAAGGTGTTATTTTGCTGCACAGCAGCATGCAGCATACTGCATACATACAATATGGCAAACTATGAAGGCCATTGTCTTCAATGTTTACACACTTTTGTCTTCAATGTTTGTGTACTGTTTACACAAACACTCAAAGCTGGACATAAGAGAAGCTAGCTGGTTTAGACTATCCACAGTTGAATACAGCCTACTATTAACTTTTAACTATAATTGCAAAACTATCAATTCATATATAGATTGAAGTGACCCTGAATATATCGTTTGCCTTTTAACCTTTTGAGAACTGAGACAAGATTCTACAAATGTCTTCTAAATCATGAGTTTTCAAAAAAATAGCAGATCTACAAGCTTGTAGTTTGGCACTCAGTGCTGGTTCAATAAATATGAATGAAGGCTAAATTATGTCTGCATGGCTATCACATACCAAAGCCGTATTTAATGTTAATAGCAATCAAATCAGGTAACAGATTTATTTAGACCATATGGTGTAAACACACAAATAACAAAAAACAGTCAGCAGAAATCAAGTGGCATTTAGAAATACTTTATTGTAGTTTTCATTTATCCCCCCGCCCCCCCTAAAACTTCTCAAGTGTGTTGAGAAGACCACCACCTTTTCTGGTCTTGCCTCCTCCACCCACTGTAACGCCATTAATATCGCATACATTTCCACTGTGTATACCCCCAGTTTATCTGGCGCCCGTCTGTATCTCGCACAGTTTACCCTAGGGACCACAAAGGCCGTCCCCGTTCTACCCGTCTCCGGGTCCACCGATCCATCCGTGAAGATCTGTATATGCTCACCATACTCCCTCTCCACATAGCTGCCAAACACACCAACCAGATCTACTTCACCCCTTTCCCTCCTTTTTGCCTCCAATATGTAAAAACTCACTTTTGGTGTCACATACACCCATGGTGCAACTTCAGGGATCACCACTGTTGGGCTGTACTCTACAATCACACCCATTGTTTGAGCTAGCTCATTCGCCACCCACCCAAAACTACCATTCTGGGCCCTTCCATATTCCCAACATGGCTGCAGAACGTCCTTCACTGGGTGAGTATCCTCATGCCCCTTAATGTGAGTCCAATAGTTCGCCATAAGGTGTCTCCTCCTGATCTCTAGCGGCATTTCTCTTGTCTCCACCTGTAATGCACATGTGGGAGATGTCCTGATCGCCCCACAACATATCCGAAGTGCTTGTGCTTGGACTGCATCAAGCTTTCCTAAATGTGTTTTGGCTGCTGACCCATAAGCAATGCATCCATAGTCTAGCACCGACCGAATCAACCCAACATATAAAGTTTTAACTGACATTCTATCAGCTCCCCACTTAGTTCCAGTGATACACCTCATCACATTTACTATTCTTTTACACTTCCCAATGACCTTCTTAATATGCCCAGCCCATGTCAATCTGGTATCAAAATGTACCCCCAAGAACCGAAATTCTTCCACTCTCTCTAGATGGTCACCATACATCTTTAACCTCAATCCCTCCTCAATCTTCTTCCTAGTAAAAAATACTGTTTTAGTTTTCTCTATAGAGAATTTAAACCCCCACTTATGTCCCCACTGCTCTACTTCATTTATTTCATCCTGCACCTTTCTGACTAGATACGGTACATCCCTCCCTCTTTTCCACAGAGCCCCATCATCTGCATATAGCGATTTCCCTATACCAGGTCCTATTCTTGCAAATACCTCATTTATCATAATTATAAACAGCAGTGGACTTAGTACACTCCCTTGTGGAGTTCCGTTCTCTACTACATGCCGACTAGACATTTCTGTTCCTACCCTAACCTGAATGGCCCTCCCAAACAAAAAATCTTTAACCCAGTTAAACACTCTCCCTCCCACCCCAGCCTTATATAACCTTATTAAAAGGCCTTCTTTCCACATCATATCGTATGCCTTCTCAACGTCGAAAAACACCGCCACAACAGATTCCCTATTTCCCAACGCCTTCCTCACATCTGCCTCCAGGCACACAACAGGGTCCATAGTACCTCGCCCTTTTCTGAAACCACTTTGGTATTTTGCAATCAGGCCCTTGCTCTCAAGATAATATGTTAGCCTCTCCGTTATCATTCGTTCCATGATTTTGCACATATGCGAGGTAAGTGCTATAGGACGGTAACTCGTAGGCTTTGTTAGGTCTTTACCTGGTTTTCCTATCGGTATGATCACTGCCTCTTTCCACCTTGCTGGCAGTTTCCCCTCCTCCCATACTGTATTATATAATTTCAGGAGTTTATTTGATCCAATATCCCCCAGTTGTTTCATCATACTGTAACAAATTTGATCTTTCCCTGGTGATGTGTTTCCCGACTTTCCAATAGCTCTCTTCATCTCCTGCAACGTAAATGGGGCATCTAATATATCTCCAGTGCTCTCCTTCCTTCCTAGTGCCCCACTATACTCTCTCAGGGTCTGTTCCCTTCCTCTTTTCCCCTCCTCTGACAGGTTGTCCGAGCTGTGAACTTTAACAAACGCCTTCACCATCATTTCTGCCTTGTCTTTGTCAGCTACTGCCATCACCTCATTTTCTTTCAAAACCGGGTAACCCCACTCTCTCCTATTCCCACCCATCTTCTTAACCATCCCCCATACCTCTCCCACCGGTGTTGTTCTGCCTATGGTTTCACAAAATGCTTGCCAACTTGTCCTTTTTGCCTGCCTTATTGTCCTTCTTACCATTGCCTGCGCCCTTTTATACTGGGGACTGATCCTGTGGCTGCATCCACCATTGCTGAACTCACTTCATCATTAAAGCTGTCCACATCTTCGTGCCCCTCAACTCCCATCATGTTCTGTTCAGATAGAATTAGATATTTATCCCATTTTGCTTTTCCAAAAACCCATTTCCCCACCCCTGCTCCTCCTGCTACTGTCTCTACTCTCATTTCTAGTTTGCACACTATTGGGTAGTGATCACTCCCTATCGTTGTTTCACAGACATCCCACTCACTATTCCCTGCCAACACATCTGAGACCAGGGTGAGATCAAGAACCGAATGACGCCCTGTGTTGACATCAATTATTGTTCCTCTCCCATCATTTAAGCATACTAAGCCTTTATCCTCCATTAACTCTTCTACTGTTTGCCCATTCCCGTCTGTTCTCCCCCCCCCCCACAATATATTATGGGAATTGAAATCACCACACCATACTACGTTACGTCTATCTTGACCCTCTATTCTCACCAATTTATTCATCTCCAACCGGTTACATGGATTATAAAAGTTAATAATCACCACTGCTCCTCCTACTAGCCACACCTCTACTGCCACATACTCCTCCTCCTGCCCTTTACCTAGTATTCTGTATGGTACCCCTTCCTTAATAAAGGTGGCACAGCCCCCTCCTACCTCCTCCCTATCTCTTCTAATACCCACATAACCATAAATTATAAAATCTAGCTGAGGTTTAAGCCACGTCTCCTGCACACAAATAATGTCTGGTTTATCTGTTCTTTCCTCAATAAACTGCTTGAACTCCTGTCCATTTGCAAGCATGCTTCTAGCGTTCCATTGAAGAATGACCACCATATTAATCATGTAGCACCTCTTGCTGGCTCTTGGCTATAGTCTGGACATTAATCCAGCTTTCCACCTCCTTCCAGTCTAACCCTACCATGCCGAGGTGATCTCCTGCTGCCCTTACAATATGCTTGATGTTTATTGACCTTGAGGTGCCACCCATAGTTGTGTTAACTGCTGCTACTATGAACATTACTAACTGTTTTTTGTCTACCCATAACCTATCCGTGTCTGGTCGCTCTGGCTCCTCCACTCTTGTCCCCCTTCTTCCCCCTCCATCTGCTGTCCCCTGTCTCTCATTCTTCTCTTTCACCACCTTCACTGCTTCAGCATAAGTGATCTTGTCCAACACTCGAAACTTCTGCACCTCTACCTCCTTCCTCATTATTGCACACCCTCCAAACGTAACACTGTGCGCCTCCCCACAGCTACAGCACTCCTCCCTCACCCTCAAACCGTATCACTACTTTGCACCTCGTAGGTCTCTCATTATTCTCACCTCCCTGCTCAACCTCGTCCTCACTCACGCCAGTCATCCCCTCTCCCTCTGACTCGCTTTTACCACTTGATACCGTTCTAGCCCTCTTCCCACTGACTTCTCTTCCATGTTCTACCACGCTACCTTTCTTTCCTCTCACCCCCTCCCTACTCTGTCTCATATCTCCTGCTGATCCGCTGGACTTTTTACCCGATTTACCCATGATCCTACTCAGAAAGAAAAGAGATAGAAAGAAGAAAAAGAAAGGAAAAAGGGCACCGTTCCGGACCTATACAGGCCGTCGGTCAGTACCCCTTCACCAGAAGGATCCCACACCTCCTAATCCCAGTCAGTGATTCCCTGTCAATCCTCGCTCTTACTTTAGTACACTTTCACACCAGTGCAATACCACAAATAAATGTTTTTTACTGAACCGCCACAGGCCAAACTATTCAGATGCCACTCCACTCCAACCACCACACTACCAGCCGCCCTCCCGTCTGACAGCTCTCCTCGGAAACAGCGCCTCCTCCGGACCAACCAAGTCTCTGCTGCTCCTCTCTTAGCACAAAAAGAAAAGGTCCAGGTACATTGTCTTTCTGGCTGGGTGGGTGTCTGGCTGCAGGCAGTTGACGATTCAGCTTTTTGATGTGACAAGAATGGGAACAATAAATATTCTAATACACTGGGTATTTTTGAATGTGGCAGTTTTACTAACATATTTTTTGGACATAAAATGTTGACCAAACACTTCCTTTTAGTGTGTGTGTGTGTGTGTGTGTGTGTGTGTGTGTGTGTGTGTGTGTGTGTGTGTGTGTGTGTGTGTGTGTAGTCACGTGAGAAATCTACACACATGGAGTGCTTATTTGACTGCAGCTATATGAACTGACCCTACAGGTTGACTATTGCCTAGAATATACACCTGACCTAAAAGCTGACTACACCTTAGAATATGACTTGACCTACCAGGCTGACTACACCTTAGAATATGAACTGACCTCCCTGAGTCATATCCATTATAGTTTAATTTGAATAAAATACCATATGCTTCAGGCCTGTCTGATTCATATTCACCACACACAATTTGGGATTATCCATTTGGTGCAATTTAATAAGGCTGTGTAATGATTGAATTTGACTGGAACTCCAAATTACTGTATTTACACTGAATAATGGTTAATTTTCACTTAGGTAATGCTTACATTTCTTGATACATACTACTTAACCTGGCCAATCTGAGCTATTTATTTTATTTATTTATTTTTCTTAGTGAATGCGGCCCTACCGGCCATTACGAGCTTGTAGATCTGCTCTTTTCTTTACTTTTTACTACTTGGCAACCTGTCACTATACACGTGACTAATCATCTCCTATTTAGTGCTCCTGATAAATAATCAAGTATTATTTGTTACACCTGAACTTTGGCCCAATGCCATATCACTTATTTGTCCTTTCTTTACAGCATTTTTTTCGTCATTAATTAATATACTGGGTTTCCTGATGCGTTTTCAGTGATTAATATTAGCTCATACTGAGAGCTCCATTTGAGTGTCTAAGCATGCCTTTGACCTTGGCTATATGAGAAAAGAGAATAACACATTCCGTGAAGCGCCAAACGCTCTCCCGGCCCAGTGAGAATGTCTCTTCTCACTGTAAGTCAGAGAGTGCTTGTCTCGTGCTGATAAGACAGCGCCCGACGTGCGGAACCGGAAAAAAATGAGTTCTACTACTCCGCTCCTAGATTAATACTGAGTTTCACCCTGACTCTACACCAACCGAAACCCCCCCAAAAACAACTTTATAGCATTTCTAATCCTTATATTAAGGCAATATTTTTTATTATATATATTTTATTAGTCACGTGCCTAATCCACTTCTGCTTTTTCAGTGACCATTCGCTCTCATCCTGAGAGCTACACATTAACCCTGGCCTCGTGAGGGAGTGACTCTCTCCATCTGATTGCTGTGGGGGGGGGGGGAGTTTATAAACAATTTAAACAATTTGTCTGCGCCAACGCTCCTTCGGCCCCTCTTGGCCCAGTGAGAACAGAGATAGGCACTCTCTTCCGATAACGGCCTGTGTGCTGGTGAAAGGTATCAACAAGTTACCATGGATACGCCAGCCTTCTCGATCTCCCGTCTATGCCCCGATGTTGAACAGAAAAGATGAATGCTCGTCTCTAACGAACTCTACCAACCCCTCACAGTTATCTCAGAACCCCATATGCACTACCGGTCCTTACCTTAAGGCCTTCCCATTATTATTATTTATGTATGGTCAATTGATTCTTAACAGCTCACAGGGCAGGCTAAATAGACACATTGAAACTTTACTCCAATAAAACATTAGACCACCTTTACTGCCTTAGGCCTACAAGGTCGTTTTTCCACATTATTCTACATTTGTAGTTGACTTATATAACCACCATATATAGCTGCCTTCTTACTAATAGGCTGGAGATCCTTCTTAATGCTCAGATTTTGGCTATTTGAGACATTCTAGCTACATGCCTTGTAACTAGGCTGGACAATCTCTCTCACCTAGGCTACCTGTGCCGCTTGTAGATCGGCTATTTTGCTCACTCAGTTGAGTGAATGAAACCAGAACCTCACTTAGGTCCTTACTGAATACTGATTCATATTTCACTTAGGCAATCCATCATCCCCCTTAGATTGGAGGTTGTTTTAGCCCTATGTAATAACAACATCAACCAGAACCTCACTTAGGTCCTTACTGAATACTGATTCATATTTCACTTAGGCAATCCATCAGCCCCCTTAGATTGGAGGTTGTTTTAGCCCTATGTAATAACAACATCAGATTGACTACATACCGTGCATTACACTGCATTAATTCACAAACCGCTTGCTACTGTTTTAACTCATTTCCCAGGCTGTAGCTCAGCAGATGCCAATGCATTACATGAAAACACCAGAGATGCCACTCTTATGTGCCCACCTCTTACTATCACCCTGGCATAATGGATGACTGTGGCCTAACGACTGTGGTACACTTTTCATAAACATGGGCACCCCACTGCTGGGGGTAGCTTGAACTTTGACTGTCCATAGCCGACAAGACACAGAACACAACAAAATAAATAGACACCACACATGGAATGCACAACGATGTCTGTTCACACACCAGCCCTTATCTGGTACCTTGAAATGGATACCTAAAATCTAGCAGTGACTTTTGACTTTGACCAGAGTGAATTGCAGTGTGCTGTGGGAAAAACCGACCACAGGCTTTAATACGCTCAACTCAGAAACGTATCCTGTATGACAACATCATAACAGATTTATGAAAACAACAGGCAGAACTCACAGCTGTTGTGCGGAGCGAAAGACCTCGCCCCGGCTTCTAACCTAGCTGCGTGATACAACACTAGGCCACTGACCTGCTACAAGGACAGTGTAATGAACACACAGATATTAAATCCGTTCTGCTGACGTACCAAACGTCAGGCTAAATATGGACTCCAACCATATTGCTGCGTGTAAACACGACGCAGTCTTTTACAACAGAATTAATCTGTTCTGCTAATGAACCTCATTAGGCTTATATATGGACTCAAACCATATACGCTGCTTGATCACAAACAGTCTTAACTCTGTCAAGTCATTAAAAAAAAAAAGAATGTATCAGTCACTTAAAAAAACACACAGACTAACTGGATCTATATCAGTGAAATTTGGAAGCTTGTACTAAATGTGGGAACAACAAAAAGGACAAGGTTTAACTACGGTAAACCCTGCATCATAACCTATATATATATATATTTTTTTTACCTGACAAGAGGAGAGGCACTTTTTCTCTAGATGAAGAGTAAAATATGAAGTGACTCACCTCTTGTCGGTATCCCGCTTACTGACACCAACTGTTATGATTCTAATCTAAGTACTCGGACCCTCGTCTGGTTCTGGTGTGTGACGACCAGGTTGACATTTCCATGGTTCGGACAGACATACGGGCAGGCCTGCTCGGGAGAACGAGATTAACATGACACGGAGACTTGGTCACATTAATTCACTCACAAGGTTTATTACACTTACAGGATCATATATGCTTGGATACTTCATGTCCTACTGACGTCACTGACTAGACATCACAATCACTGCCTGCAGCACACGGCCTTCAGCGTGCCCCTAACAGACCTAGAGTATGCTACAGTTCAGGCAGTGCACTATACATATATATAAGTACATTGCATATTCACGTACAAGTACCAAGTATCATTACACAGCATGCTGTACTACAACAGTGACCAACCATTACTCTAAGTGACATTCACATGAATCACTAGTTGTTTCCACTCACTTTCATGTTAAGAATATACTTTCAGTGATCATTTCTATAGTTTTCAACTTGAGAGATGAGTTTCTAAAGTGTTTGGTCTCGCTAACCACAATGAAGAGTTGTGATATTCCCTTCTGAGCGTGAAGCTGGCAGGGAAAAATGATTTGTTTCATATGTTTGCTGCCATTGATGACTGTTCTTAGCTTCCCAGTGGAGCCTTGAGGAAGGGAATGTTTCAGAGTGGATCTCTAAAGACATGTCAAACATGAAAACCGTGCAGGATCAGTTCATCTATGTTTTAATGTAAAGTATTCTGGGCTGCTGTCATGAAACATGCTATAGCATACACATAAAGTGTATTATTATCCAATTAAATTCAAATGAGCTTCATTGGCATGAGAAAGCATATGTTTGCAATGCCAAAGAAAGTGTGAAAATATAACTAAATACAGTTGACAATGGGGTAAGTTGGAGGGGGAACAGTGACCCATCATGATGGTAGCTTACTGTAAAGTCGGGCCCTATGTCCCTTGATGATGGTACTTAAAAGTAGACGGCCTAACAGATAATGAATTTATTGATCTTCTGGTTGACATTGTACAAATGCAATTTACCCATTGTGCAACGTGAAAGGTTTTAACCCTGTTTTAAACATAGAATGGATGAGTTGTGTAATGTGGTTAAACATGATATATTAATCGTAGCCTTTGAGAGTAGTCATACGGTAATAATGCACAATGAATGGACTGATTGCTAGTAGTATGTTCAGAGCTACTTCCTCATTACAAATTATGGACAGACAGACAGACAGACAGACAGACAGACAAACAGACAGACAGACAGACAGACAGACAGACAGACAGACAGACAGACAGACAGACAGACAGACAGACAGACAGACAGACAATGAATTCAGGATACAAAGAAATCACAGCACAATAAATACACAATACATAGAGAGATCACACCATACATTGACAATACTACACAGCTCCTCTTACAGAGAGCATGATGGAATAGGCTACCAGCCACAGTTCAAGAGTCATCACATTACACATGTTATGCACAGAACTGAGATGTGGCCTGTTTGTTCACATCTTGTGTGGACAAATCACGTTGAAATGCTTTTTCAGGATTTCTCACTGACAGTATAGTGACCATTGCCAACCATTACTCTAAGTGACATTCACATGAATCACTAGTTGTTTCCACTCACTTTCATGTTAAGACTATACTTTCAGGGATCATTTCTATAGTTTTCAACTTCAGAGATGAGTTTCTAAAGTGTTTGGTCTCGCTAACCACGATGAAGAGTTGTAATATTCCCTTCTGAGCGTGAAGCTGGCAGTGAAAAATGATTTATTTCATATATTTGCTGCCATTGATGACTGTTCTTAGCTTCCCAGTGGAGCGTTGAGGAAGGGAATGTTGTCAGAGTGGATCTCTAAAGACATGTCGAACATGAAAGCCGTACAGGATCAGTTCATCTATGTTTTAATGTAAAGTAATCTGGGCTGCTGTCATGAAACTTGCTATAGCATACACATAAAGTGTATTATCATTATCCAATTAAATTCAAATGAGCTTCATTGGCATGAGAAAGCATATGTTTGCAATGCCAAAGAAAGTGTGAAAATATAACTAAATACAGTTGACAATGGGGTAAGTTGGAGGGGGAACAGTGACCCATCATGATGGTAGAAGCTTACTGTAAAGTCGGGCCCTATGTCCCTTGATGATGGTACTTAAAAGTAGACGGCCTAACAGATAATTAATTTATTGATCTTCTGGTTGACATTGTACAAACGTAATTTACCCATTGTGCAACGTGAAAGGTTTTAACCCTGTTTTAAACATAGAATGGATGAGTTGTGTAATGTGGTTAAACATGATATATTAATCGTAGCCTTTGAGAGTAGTCATACGGTAATAATGCACAATGAATTGACTGATTGCTAGTAGTATGTTCAGAGCTACTTCCTAATTACAAATTATGGACAGACAGACAGACAGACAGACAGACAGACAGACAGACAGACAGACAATGAATTCAGGATACAAAGAAATCACAGCACAATAAATACACAATACATAGAGAGATCACACCATACATTGACAATACTACACAGCTCCTCTTACAGAGAGCATGATGGAATAGGCTACCAGCCACAGTTCAAGAGTCATCACATTACACATGTTATGCACAGAACTGAGATGTGGCCTGTTTGTTCACATCTTGTGTGGACAAATCACGTTGAAATGCTTTTTCAGGATTTCTCACTGACAGTATAGTGACCAACCATTACTCTAAGTGACATTCACATGAATCACTAGTTGTTTCCACTCACTTTCATGTTTAGACTATACTTTCAGTGATCATTTCTATAGTTTTCAACTTGAGAGATGAGTTTCTAAAGTGTTTGGTTTCGCTAACCACGATGAAGAGTTGTGATATTCCCTTCTGAGCGTGAAGCTGGGAAAAATGATTTATTTCATTATGTTTGCTTCCATTGATGACTGTTCTTAGCTTCCCAGTGGAGCCTTGAGTAAGGGATTGTTGTCAGAGTGGATCTCTAAAGACATGTCATTTGTCCAACATGATAACCGTGCAGGATCAGTTCAGCTGTACTCTTCACCCTTTATACTGACAGCTGTCGTATTGAGGAATGCCTGTCTGAATGTCGCACTGACACACCAGACCAATACATTCTAAAATACTCAGATGATACAGTTTTGATTTCTCTCCTAGATAATTCCAGTGATCCTGGACTGCACCAACACAGAGTAAATAAGGTGGTTGAATGGAGTGATAACAACGCTCTCATCATTAACACAAAAAAGACAGAAGAGATTGTTTTTGGTACACCACCAGAGATACACAGATCCCCCATTACTATTCATGGTGAACCGATCAACCAGGTATGTTCGTACAAATACCTAGGAGTAGTAATAGACCATCTTTTGTCATGGAAAGATCAGATTGATTCAGTGTGTAAGAAAACAAAGCAAAGAATCTACTTCCTTCGCCGTCTAAGATCCTTCGGTGCTAGTAGACGGATTCTTCTTTTGTTTTTCACTTCTGTTATTATGAGTGTTCTTCAGTACTGTAGTACCACCTGGTATGGATGTTTGTCTGCAGCCCTAAAGTCACAACTGCTGCAACAACTGAACATTTGTTCAAAGATTGTTGGACAACAACTTCAGAAACTTTATACATCCACATATGATAACAGCATCCTAAGGTTAGCAAGGAATATCACCTCTAATACTAAGCATGTGTTGTATGGAGAATATAGGTTGCTACCTTCAGGAAGGAGATATGGTGTACCAGCATACAATAAGGTCAGACTAAAGAGGTCCTTTGTCTACCAATCGACCTTGAGGCTTAATCAGGAGATGTAGTAGCCACAGGATAATCTAAGCGGTGGATATTGCTCATGTCTTTATGTATGTAAATTGTCTTGTTATTTGTGTTTTGTTATGTGTTTCTGCATACTTGGCTGCTGTGTCGCAAGACAAATTTCAGTGTGAACTGACAATAAAGTACTATATCATATCATATCATATCATCTATCTTTTAATGTAAAGTAATCTGGGCTGCTGTCATGAAACATCCTATATTATACACATAAAGTGTATTATTATCCAATTAAATTCAAATGAGCTTCATTGGCATGAGAAAGCATATGTTTGCAATGCCAAAGAAAGTGTGAAAATATAACTAAATACAGTTGACAATGGGGTAAGTTGGAGGGGGAACAGTGACCCATCATGATGGTAGAAGCTTACTGTAAAGTCGGGCCCTATGTCCCATGATGATGGTACTTAAAAGTAGACGGCCTAACAGATAATGAATTTATTGATCTTCTGGTTGACATTGTACAAATGTAATTTACCCATTGTGCAATGTGAAAGGTTTTAACCCTGTTTTAAACATAGAATGGATGAGTTGTGTAATGTGGTTAAACTTGATATATTAATCGTAGCCTTTGAGAGTAGTCATACGGTAATAATGCACAATGAATGGACTGATTGCTAGTAGTATGTTCAGAGCTACTTCCTCATTACAAATTATGGACAGACGGACAGACAGACAGACAGACAGACAGACAGACAGACAAACAGACAGACAGACAGACAGACAGACAGACAGACAATGAATTCAGGATACAAAGAAATCACAGCACAATAAATACACAATACATAGAGAGATCACACCATACATTGACAATACTACACAGCTCCTCTTACAGAGAGCATGATGGAATAGGCTACCAGCCACAGTTCAAGAGTCATCACATTACACATGTTATGCACAGAACTGAGATGTGGCCTGTTTGTTCACATCTTGTGTGGACAAATCACGTTGAAATGCTTTTTCAGGATTTCTCACTGACAGTATAGTGACCAACCATTACTCTAAGTGACATTCACATGAATCACTAGTTGTTTCCACTCACTTTCATGTTTAGACTATACTTTCAGTGATCATTTCTATAGTTTTCAACTTGAGAGATGAGTTTCTGAAGTGTTTGGTTTCGCTAACCACGATGAAGAGTTGTGATATTCCCTTCTGAGCGTGAAGCTGGGAAAAATGATTTATTTCATTATGTTTGCTTCCATTGATGACTGTTCTTAGCTTCCCAGTGGAGCCTTGAGTAAGGGATTGTTGTCAGAGTGGATCTCTAAAGACATGTCATTTGTCCAACATGATAACCGTGCAGGATCAGTTCATCTATCTTTTAATGTAAAGTAATCTGGGCTGCTGTCATGAAACATCCTATATTATACACATAAAGTGTATTATTATCCAATTAAATTCAAATGAGCTTCATTGGCATGAGAAAGCATATGTTTGCAATGCCAAAGAAAGTGTGAAAATATAACTAAATACAGTTGACAATGGGGTAAGTTGGAGGGGGAACAGTGACCCATCATGATGGTAGAAGCTTACTGTAAAGTCGGGCCCTATGTCCCATGATGATGGTACTTAAAAGTAGACGGCCTAACAGATAATGAATTTATTGATCTTCTGGTTGACATTGTACAAATGTAATTTACCCATTGTGCAATGTGAAAGGTTTTAACCCTGTTTTAAACATAGAATGGATGAGTTGTGTAATGTGGTTAAACTTGATATATTAATCGTAGCCTTTGAGAGTAGTCATACGGTAATAATGCACAATGAATGGACTGATTGCTAGTAGTATGTTCAGAGCTACTTCCTCATTACAAATTATGGACAGACGGACAGACAGACAGACAGACAGACAGACAGACAGACAGACAGACAGACAGACAGACAATGAATTCAGGATACAAAGAAATCACAGCACAATAAATACACAATACATAGAGAGATCACACCATACATTGACAATACTACACAGCTCCTCTTACAGAGAGCATGATGGAATAGGCTACCAGCCACAGTTCAAGAGTCATCACATTACACATGTTATGCACAGAACTGAGATGTGGCCTGTTTGTTCACATCTTGTGTGGACAAATCACGTTGAAATGCTTTTTCAGGATTTCTCACTGACAGTATAGTGACCATTGCCAACCATTACTCTAAGTGACATTCACATGAATCACTAGTTGTTTCCACTCACTTTCATGTTAAGACTATACTTTCAGGGATCATTTCTATAGTTTTCAACTTCAGAGATGAGTTTCTAAACTGTTTGGTCTCGCTAACCACGATGAAGAGTTGTAATATTCCCTTCTGAGCGTGAAGCTGGCAGTGAAAAATGATTTATTTCATATGTTTGCTGCCATTGATGACTGTTCTTAGCTTCCCAGTGGAGCGTTGAGGAAGGGAATGTTGTCAGAGTGGATCTCTAAAGACATGTCGAACATGAAAGCCGTACAGGATCAGTTCATCTATGTTTTAATGTAAAGTAATCTGGGCTGCTGTCATGAAACTTGCTATAGCATACACATAAAGTGTATTATCATTATCCAATTAAATTCAAATGAGCTTCATTGGCATGAGAAAGCATAGCCTATGTTTGCAATGCCAAAGAAAGTGTGAAAATATAACTAAATACAGTTGACAATGGGGTAAGTTGGAGGGGGAACAGTGACCCATCATGATGGTAGAAGCTTACTGTAAAGTCGGGCCCTATGTCCCTTGATGATGGTACTTAAAAGTAGACGGCCTAACAGATAATTAATTTATTGATCTTCTGGTTGACATTGTACAATGTAATTTACCCATTGTGCAACGTGAAACGTTTTAACCCTGTTTTAAACATAGAATGGATGAGTTGTGTAATGTGGTTAAACATGATATATTAATCGTAGCCTTTGAGAGTAGTCATACGGTAATAATGCACAATGAATTGACTGATTGCTAGTAGTATGTTCAGAGCTACTTCCTCATTACAAATTATGGACAGACAGACAGACAGACAGACAGACAGACAGACAGACAGACAGACAGACAGACAATGAATTCAGGATACAAAGAAATCACAGCACAATAAATACACAATACATAGAGATATCACACCATACATTGACAATACTACACAGCTCCTCTTACAGAGAGCATGATGGAATAGGCTACCAGCCACAGTTCAAGAGTCATCACATTACACATGTTATGTGTAACGGGTCCCAGGCTGTGTGGGTACCACATTTACAGTATTGGTTGAGTGGAAGATGTAGGTCTGAAAAACAGAGTGAACAGTCACAGAAATTAAGTCAGAACTTGTTTCTCTTTCGTTCCTAGTTTTCCTCTGAGGAGAAAGGGGGCGGTCCCCTAACCTTAAGAGGAAGCGTCAGGAAACCATACCATGCTATAGAAAGGTTCCGCGTTCCTCATTCTAGTGAACTACAGTGATATACTGCTGATATATTTTGGCTTGTGACCATTTGCATAATAAAAATAATAAACGTACTGGACAATACTTTTAACCCAAAATGAAAATAAAGAAATACCAAACAACCAAAGAAAACAAAAGCTATTTCACACTTTGTGAGAGTATCACACACTCCCCGGCAAACAGAAGTGGCTCCTGACACTTGACCTTGATAATAGAAAACCTCAAAATCCGAACTTCATGTAAACGACTTCGCTCTGAACAGTGCATAAGAAAAATAAGAAAAGTATTCCCAAGGCAGGTACCGAATGTCTCTACTGTGTGTAGTCCATGGCACTTTCAGGCTGTGTATGAGTATGCGTGTGTGCGTGGAAAGTATGCGTACAGTCTGTGGTGTGTATCAGTTCAGTTCAGAAACAATGAATTGGATATGTAGTGTGTGGGAATGGGTAGTGAGTGATGGATGGGGCCATTTGGGGCTGAAAGGGAAGGGGATAGGGATAACACAGCTGGGGCCACTGCATCGGCTGGATTTCAACTGCATTCACAGTGGGACGGGGCTGGTAGGCTGGTTGGCCCAGGGAGGGGTATGTGAACATGTAGCCGGGCCGTCTCACCCTGGTGGAGTGTCTTAGAAGGGGCTGATGTTCAGGCTGAGGCTCTGGAATGTCTTCCTCCATGTTGACTACTTCAGGTATCTCTTGGTCGTTGAGCTGATCCATGTCCTGTTCAGTGTCACTGTGGACTTCCTGCTCCTCTTCTGTGACACTTTCTCTCTCCTGTTCAGGTTCAGCAAGAACTCTCTCCTCCCGGTGGATTCCATTCTGTTCCTGGTTTCTCTGTGGCTCCTGGTGTACATGTTGCTCTGGTACGTTACGGTCGGTTCTGGGATTCTCCACAGGTACCCGCAGCCAGTAACGATACACTCCATCCTCTTCCTCAGAGTCACTTGTGTCTGGACTCTGCTGTGCTTGTTCTGGGGCATCTGAATGTCTCTTAGTTCTCTTTGTTGACTCACGTGCTTTGGTGACTGGACTGGCGACTGGTGGCTCTATCGGCAGGTCATTCACTTGTAACAGCAGGTTCCTATGCAGAGTGCGGGTGGGGCGGCTTCCTGTCTCAGGGGTTACTTTGTAGACAGGATTATCTCCAACCTGCTCTTTCACGATGTAGATGGTATGCTCCCAGTAGGGTCTTAGCTTACCAGGACCACCTCTCTCACTGAGGTTACGCACGAGGACTCTGTCTCCAGGCTGAAGAGTCACACCTCTGCTCCTCTTGTCATAGTACTTCTTTCCTTTAGAGCTGGCCTGTTGGCTGTTTGCATTGGCGATGCGATAGGCCTCAGTCATTTTTCCTGCCCACTTTTCAGCGTATCCTCTGTGGGTTCCATCTTCTTCATCTGTTAAGAGACCAAAGAGAAGGTCGACAGGGAGACGTGGATGATGACCATATAGCAAGTAGTAAGGTGAGAAGCCTGTGGATTCGTGCTTTGTGCAATTATATGCGTGGACTACTTGGGGTAGGTGATCCTTCCAGTTCTGTTTCTCTTTCTCTCCCAGGGTCCTGAGCATCTGTAACAGCGTGCGGTTTAGTCTCTCAACAGGGTTACCTTGGGGATGATAGGGGGAGGTTCTAGAGTGGCCAACGCCGGCTAACTCTCTCAGTGACTTGAACAACTCGTTCTCGAACTCACGGCCCTGATCATGGTGGAGCCGAGACGGATATCCGAATCTGGGGATGAAGTCATTGAACAGCTTGTCGGCTGCGGTCTTGCCAGCTTTGTTACGGGTGGGGTAGGCTTGTGCAAACCTGGTAAAGTGATCGATTACTACAAGAATGTACTCACAGCCACCACGGGAGGGTTCCAGGTGAAGGAAGTCAATACACACTAGTTCGAGAGGGGAGTTTGATGTAATACTGCCCATCGGCGCTCTTTCATGTACAGCTGGCTTCTTCTGTTTCAGACAAGGGCACTTTCTGGTGATGTATTCTTCAATCTCTCTCTTCATGAAAGGCCAGTAGAAGCGCTCTCTTGCTAGAGTCAGGACTTTCTCCACACCGACATGGCCCATGTTGTTATGCAGGTAGGTGAGAGCTAGTGGCCTGTAGGTGGCAGGCAAAACCAGTTGTCTCCGACCTATGGTTTTCCTGTACAGCAATCCATCCTCTATGTGCAGCTTGCCCCACTCTCTCAAGAGCCTCATGGTGTCCGTGTCACAGTTCCCTTTGTTGCACTCTGCTGGTGGTGTGTTGTTCTCCTTTAAATCCATCACTTTTCCAATGGCTGGGTCTGCTCTCTGTTCTCTTACCAGTTCATCATGGCTAATCGCCTGCAGTGGCTCCTTGTGGGGTTGGGTTTGAGATGTGAGGTTGAGAGCTGCGACCCAGGCAATGTCTCCTTCTTGGGCTCTTCGGGTTCCTTCCCATACAGTACACACAGCCTCGTCTGTTAGCTCCTCAGAGCACTCTGTCATGAGGGTGCCGATGTCCAGGGGACAACGGGAAAGGGTGTCTGCGTCGATGTTACTTTTGCCTGGCCGGTATCTGACGTCGAAACTGAAATCAGCGAGCTGTCCCACCCACCGATGGCCTACTGCGTTGAGCTTGGCAGTACTTAGGACATATGTGAGCGGGTTATTGTCCGTGAAGATGGTGAAGTGAGGGGCATAGAATAAATAGTCTCTGAATTTGTCACATACCGCCCACTTTAACGCCAGGAACTCAAGCTTGCCGCTGTGCAGGTGGTAGTTCTGTTCCGCTGGTGTCAATGTGCGTGACCCGTAGGCAATCACCCTCAGTTTTCCATCCTGGTGCTGGTAAAGGACTGCTCCCAGACCTTTTTGAGACGCATCTGTGTGGAGTGTGAACGGTTGATTGAAGTCAGGGTACGCCAGCATTGGGGGTTCCATCAGCATGTCGATCAGGCGTTCCAGAATCTGCTGGTCTTTCTCATTCCACTCGATTGGGGTGCGAGAGGACTGTTGGGGGGATTTAGTCTTGGCTCGTGAGGGTTTAAACTGGGGGTGTCTGGGGGTGTCAGGCTGTAGCTTGAGCAGGTCATACAGGGGCTGGGCTATCCGTGAGAAGTTTTGCACGTAGCTTCTGTAGTAGCTCAGGAAGCCGAGTACTTGTCTGACATCTCCGACTGTCTTTGGCGCTCTGTGTTTCAGTAATCTCACTGCCTCTAGGTCCTTGGGATCCACTCTAACTCCTTCTGCAGACACCAACCGGCCAACATAGCGGACTTCTTTGCGAAACAGCTCGCACTTCTCTGGCTTCAGCTTCACGCCGTGGCGCTGGAGGGCTTGAAGGACTTTCCGCAGTACTTGCACATGTTCCTCAAAGGATTTACTAAAACACAAGACGTCATCTAGGTAGGGAATGCAGCATTCATCCCGGAGTGTGTCGAGCATCTCCTCCATGCTCCTTTGAAATGCTGCTGGGGCGTTGGATAAGCCAAAGGGTATTCTGACCCACTCATAAAGTCCCCAGGGGGTCGTGAATGCCGTCATGTACCTTGATCCTTCGGCCATAAAGCCTTGGTGATAGGCCTTGCCCTGGTCGAGTATCGAAAACCAACCGTAGCCTCCCAGTGAGTCAGTGAGATCCTGGATCCGGGGGAGGGGGTGACGGTCTGGCACTGTCTTGTTGTTTAGAAGCCGGTAGTCGATACACAGACGCAGCGAACCATCCTTCTTTCTCACACATATGACAGGGGCTGCGTAGGGGGATTGAGACTTCACGATCCATCCTCTCACTATCAGGTCCTGAACATATTCCTTCACTTCTTTGTAGAGTGGTTTTGGGATCGATGCGTAGGCCTTTTGCACTGGGATGTCATCCTTGAGTCTGATCTCCATCTGTAGTGAGGGAATGCAACCAATGTCACCACCGTCCCGTGCAAAGGCTCCAGACTCCTCACGCAGCACTCTCTCCACTGCCAGTTGTTGTTCAGGGCTCAGGTGACTAACGTCGACAGGTGGCAGCCAGGGTTCGATGGGGGTTACCCTGGGAGAGGCGACGTTAACCTCTGCTGTCACTTCCATCTGTGGCTCTGCTGCATCGGTCTCAATGACTTTGGTCACATGCTGGATGACACCTAGGGGAGTTCTCTTTGGCAGGGTGACATCATGCTTTGAGTGGTTAGAGATGGGCACTCTAACATAAGGCCACCGTGTGTGGTTGATTTCCAGGAGGCCTTCTCCCACACTCAGCTGTCCTAAAACAGGGTTCTCTTCTGCAGGCTCATACAGGACAAGGGGATCAGATGTGTCGAAGTTAGGGGGGATCCGGCACCACACATGTACTGCACTTCCTGCTGGAATCACAACATTGTCTCTGCCCACTCTTACTGTGGCTGGGTCACAGAATGTCTTCTGGGGAGCGTGGATGAAATTGACCATGGCCATCACTTCCTCTTCCTCCATCCCGAATGCTCTACGTAGGAGGCCGACTAGTGCGATGAGAGCAGCACCAGATGACTCTTGTCTCTTGATGACCTGTTCAAGTACATTGGCTCCTAACAAAGGCTGGGGTAGGGGACACTTGCTGACTAGAAAGGGGGCGTGGACAACGAGATTTGGGTCGTCGTTTCCTGCGAGGTTGACAGTGAGTTCCACCCACCCGTCATAGGGGATGGCTTGGCCATTTGCTGCGTAGACTTTCAGGTCCGTTTCTAGGAGCTCCTGCAGCGATCTCACTGAGTAATTGGGGATATGAGCGCCAGCCCACGTTCTGTCAATGATGCTCACCTGCGAACCAGTGTCAAAGAGGACTGTTGCTGGGTTCCCATTAATCGAGCATTTCAGCTGGCTTTTCTTTCCAATCAGGGGTGCTTGGCATTCAGTGGTACTCTGGCAGGTAAGGGTGTGTGGCTGGGGTTTGGGGTTCTTGGGTCGCTTTGATGACTTGTTGGGGATGGGGTTTACTGATTGGGACTGGAGCTGTGCGCCGGCCTCTGACCGTCCCTCGGCAGAGACCGGGTCTCGTTTCCCTGAAACATGGTTCGCGTCAAGCATCCCACTGCCCGGTGTCCTGACTCTCCACACTTGAAGCAGTGGTTGCACTCCTGCCGGTTCTGTTCTGTACATTTATGACAACGAGCCGTCCTTCCCCTCGCCTGGAAGGAGGACTGGGGGTTGTGATTGGGGGATGACTGGACGGGGTGGTGTGTCTGGGCTTGGGGTAGTGGGTGGGTCATCTGGGTGTTGTTTACCTGAGCATCCATTAGAGAGGCCACCATTTGCGTCAGGGTCTCCACTTGCGCACTAAGCTGTTGGATGGTCTGGAGGTTCTTGTCGTCTGTAGTGGCGTGTCTTGGCTTGTCTTCGGTCTGTCCACCTCCTGTCTCAACCTTGGCACTGTGAGCCTGTGTGTTCTTCTGGCGGGGAAGCTGGCCGAGTCTGCGCTGATGTTCATTCTCGTCGCTGATCATTTTAGTCATTTGGCCAAGGATTTCCTCATCAGTGACTTGGTTGTTTGAGACGAGGGGTCTCAATCTCTGTCGAAGGTCGGCATGTTTTACTCCCAGGCCCTGATAGATCGTGTTGAGAAATACCTCTTGAATGGTTCTTGGATCATAAGAGATGTCCGTGTTGGCCTGTTTTGACTGAAAAAGGAGCTTCTGCTTGAGTCCAATCATGCGATACAGGAACTGCTGCGGTGACTCTTGGTCTGCTTGCCGGGCACACATCAACTCCTGAAACATCTCCGTAGTTGCCTTTTCCCCAAGATGAGATCTGAGGAAGATCTTGAGTTCAGGGACAGCCAACTCATCCTTGTTCGACAGCATGTCCTTGAATGTACCTGGTTTGATGATTCTCAGCACTCCCCGGACCACTTCGGCATCTGCAAAGCCATCTTTGACTCCTTCATCCATTTGTTTACTGATGCTATTGTAGCTGATCTCCGAGCTCTGGTCTCCAACTTGGCCTCCATGTACCTTGAACTCTCTTCGCTGGAGGTAGGGGAGGTCTTTTAGGGGGACCATTCTCTCTGGTGTGCTCTGTGGAGGGGGGAATGACACTGTTCCAGCTTGGTGGTTGTGTGTCGAGGCGGGGGAGGCAGCTTCAAATTGTTTCAGTTTCTTACCCAGTTCTTCATACATTCTTCTCAGTTCATCTCCTGGCTGGGTAGTTGCACTGTCGGGGGGGTTGGAATGGGAATGGGGTTGCATTATGGTGCTGTTGATCTGGGGGTTAGGTGGCGGTGATGTGTGGTCTGGTGGGGCTGTATTGTCAGGGGGGTTGGATGGCATAGCCATGTTGGTCTGGGAGTTGGGTGGCAGTGACGGGTGGTCTGAAGGGGAAGGGGTTGGACTGGTGCTGCGTACCACGTGTAGCGTGACGTCAACTGGTGACTCTGCTTCAATCATCTGGCATATCACGTCGTTCAGCACCATCAGTGAGCTCAAACCTTCATCCTCAAGTCCTAGGAGGCGATCAGACTGCATGTAGGCGATGATGTAGTCCATGCATACTTCCTCATCGACTGGGCTCAGCTTGTCGGCGTCCTTGCTGTCAGATGCAATGTCTTTTGCAACCTCATAGATGTTGGCACTTGAGAGCTTAAACAACTCCTTTTTGATGCTCCACACCACCTCTCTCCGTGACTGGGACATGGTGTGTGGTTCCGATGGTCAGGCGATGTCTTGTTGGGGTGAATGCTGGTATGGTGGACCAGCAGCGTTGCTCCTTGGTGACTGACGTGCGTTGCCTTTCCACTTCAGTAGTGCGGCTCCCTGGCGAGATCTCTTCTCTTATCTCCGCCTATGGACACCCACTGGCTGACTTCTGGCGTGCAGTCACGTCTGGTCACCTTGGTCTCTTGGTTCTGGTATCACTGAATCAGCATTCCAACCAGTAGGTGGCGCTGATCCCGGACGAGCCCCCACAATTTGTAACGGGTCCCAGGCTGTGTGGGTACCACATTTACAGTATTGGTTGAGTGGAAGATGTAGGTCTGAAAAACAGAGTGAACAGTCACAGAAATGAAGTCAGAACTTGTTTCTCTTTCGTTCCTAGTTTTCCTCTGAGGAGAAAGGGGGCGGTCCCCTAACCTTAAGAGGAAGCGTCAGGAAACCATACCATGCTATAGAAAGGTTCCGCGTTCCTCATTCTAGTGAACTACAGTGATATACTGCTGATATATTTTGGCTTGTGACCATTTGAATAATAAAAATAATAAACGTACTGGACAATACTTTTAACCCAAAATGAAAATAAAGAAATACCAAACAACCAAAGAAAACAAAAGCTATTTCACACTTTGTGAGAGTATCACATATGCACAGAACTGAGATGTGGCCTGTTTGTTCACATCTTGTGTGGACAAATCACGTTGAAATGCTTTTTCAGGATTTCTCACTGACAGTATAGTGACCAACCATTACTCTAAGTGACATTCACAAGAATCACTAGTTGTTTCCACTCACTTTCATGTTAAGACTATACTTTCAGTGATCATTTCTATAGTTTTCAACTTGAGAGATGAGTTTCTAAAGTGTTTGGTCTCGCTAACCACAATGAAGAGTTGTGATATTCCCTTCTGAGCGTGAAGCTGGCAGTGAAAAATGATTTATTTCATTATGTTTGCTTCCATTGATGACTGTTCTTAGCTTCCCAGTGGAGCCTTGAGTAAGGGATTGTTGTCAGAGTGGATCTCTAAAGACATGTCATTTGTCAAACATGATAACCGTGCAGGATCAGTTCATCTATCTTTTAATGTAAAGTAATCTGGGCTGCTGTCATGAAACATCCTATATTATACACATAAAGTGTATTATTATCCAATTAAATTCAAATGAGCTTCATTGGCATGAGAAAGCATATGTTTCAATGCCAAAGAAAGTGTTAAAATATAACTAAATACAGTTGACAATGGGGTAAGTTGGAAGGGGAACAGTGACCCATCATGATGGTAGAAGCTTACTGTAAAGTCGGGCCCTATGTCCCATGATGATGGTACTTAAAAGTAGACGGCCTAACAGATAATGAATTTATTGATCTTCTGGTTGACATTGTACAAACGTAATTTACCCATTGTGCAACGTGAAAGGTTTTAACCCTGTTTTAAACATAGAATGGATGAGTTGTGTAATGTGGTTAAACATGATATATTAATCGTAGGCTTTGAGAGTAGTCATACGGTAATAATGCACAATGAATTGACTGATTGCTAGTAGTATGTTCAGAGCTACTTCCTCATTACAAATTATGGACAGACAGACAGACATACAGACAGACAGACAGACAGACAGACAGACAGACAGACAATGAATTCAGGATACAAAGAAATCACAGCACAATAAATACACAATACATAGAGAGATCACACCATACATTGACAATACTACACAGCTCCTCTTACAGAGAGCATGATGGAATAGGCTACCAGCCACAGTTCAAGAGTCATCACATTACACATGTTATGCACAGAACTGAGATGTGGCCTGTTTGTTCACATCTTGTGTGGACAAATCACGTTGAAATGCTTTTTCAGGATTTATCACTGACAGTATAGTGACCAACCATTACTCTAAGTGACATTCACATGAATCACTAGTTGTTTCCACTCACTTTCATGTTTAGACTATACTTTCAGTGATCATTTCTATAGTTTTCAACTTGAGAGATGAGTTTCTAAAGTGTTTGGTCTCGCTAACCACAATGAAGAGTTGTGATATTCCCTTCTGAGCGTGAAGCTGGCAGTGAAAAATGATTTATTTCATTATGTTTGCTTCCATTGATGACTGTTCTTAGCTTCCCAGTGGAGCCTTGAGTAAGGGATTGTTGTCAGAGTGGATCTCTAAAGACATGTCATTTGTCAAACATGATAACCGTGCAGGATCAGTTCATCTATCTTTTAATGTAAAGTAATCTGGGCTGCTGTCATGAAACATCCTATATTATACACATAAAGTGTATTATTATCCAATTAAATTCAAATGAGCTTCATTGGCATGAGAAAGCATATGTTTCAATGCCAAAGAAAGTGTTAAAATATAACTAAATACAGTTGACAATGGGGTAAGTTGGAAGGGGAACAGTGACCCATCATGATGGTAGAAGCTTACTGTAAAGTCGGGCCCTATGCCCCATGATGATGGTACTTAAAAGTAGACGGCCTAACAGATAATGCATTTATTGATCTTCTGGTTGACATTGTACAAACGTAATTTACCCATTGTGCAACGTGAAAGGTTTTAACCCTGTTTTAAACATAGAATGGATGAGTTGTGTAATGTGGTTAAACATGATATATTAATCGTAGGCTTTGAGAGTAGTCATACGGTAATAATGCACAATGAATTGACTGATTGCTAGTAGTATGTTCAGAGCTAGTTCCTCATTACAAATTATGGACAGACAGACAGACATACAGACAGACAGACAGACAGACAGACAGACAATGAATTCAGGATACAAAGAAATCACAGCACAATAAATACACAATACATAGAGAGATCACACCATACATTGACAATACTACACAGCTCCTCTTACAGAGAGCATGATGGAATAGGCTACCAGCCACAGTTCAAGAGTCATCACATTACACATGTTATGCACAGAACTGAGATGTGGCCTGTTTGTTCACATCTTGTGTGGACAAATCACGTTGAAATGCTTTTTCAGGATTTCTCACTGACAGTATAGTGACCATTGCCAACCATTACTCTAAGTGACATTCACATGAATCACTAGTCGTTTCCACTCACTTTCATGGTAAGACTATACTTTCAGGGATCATTTTTATAGTTTTCAACTTGAGAGATGAGTTTCTAAAGTGTTTGTTCTCGCTAACCATGATGAAGAGTTGTGATATTCCCTTCTGAGCGTGAAGCTGGCAGTGAAAAATGATTTATTTCATATGTTTGCTGCCATTGATGACTGTTCTTAGCTTCCCAGTGGAGCTTTGAGGAAGGCAATGTTGTCAGAGTGGATCTCTAAAGACCTGTCAAACATGAAAGCCGTCCAGGATCAGTTCATCTATGTTTTAATGTAAAGTAATCTGGGCTGCTGTCATGAAACATGCTATAGCATACACATAAAGTGTATTATTATCCAATTAAATTCAAATGAGCTTCATTGGCATGAGAAAGCATATGTTTCAATGCCAAATAAAGTGTTAAAATATAACTAAATACAGTTGACAATGGGGTAAGTTGGAGGGGGAACAGTGACCCATCATGATGGTAGAAGCTTACTGTAAAGTCGGGCCCTATGTCCCATGATGATGGTACTTAAAAGTAGACGGCCTAACAGATAATGAATTTATTTATCTTCTGGTTGACATTGTACAAATGTAATTTACCCATTGTGCAACGTGAAAGGTGTTAACCCTGTTTTAAACATATAATGGATGAGTTGTGTAATGTGGTTAAACATGATATATTAATCGTAGCCTTTGAGAGTAGTCATACGGTAATAATGCACAATGAATTAACTGATTGCTAGTAGTATGTTCAGAGCTACTTCCTCATTACAAATTATGGACAGACAGACAGACAGACAGACAGACAGACAGACAGACAGACAGACAGACAGACAGACAGACAGACAGACAGACAGACAGACAGACAGACAGAATGAATGAATTCAGGATACAAAGAAATCACAGCACAATAAATACACAATACATAGAGAGATCACACCATACATTGACAATACTACACAGCTCCTCTTACAGAGAGCATGATGGAATAGGCTACCAGCCACAGTTCAAGAGTCATCACATTACACATGTTATGCACAGAACTGAGATGTGGCCTGTTTGTTCACATCTTGTGTGGACAAATCACGTTGAAATGCTTTTTCAGGATTTCTCACTGACAGTATAGTGACCATTGCCAACCATTACTTAAGTGACATTCACATGAATCACTAGTCGTTTCCACTCACTTTCATGTAAGACTATACTTTCAGGGATAATTTCTATAGTTTTCAACTTGAGAGATGATTTTCTAAAGTGTTTTGTCTCGCTAACCACGATGAAGATGTGTGATATTCCCTTCTGAGCGTGAAGCTGGCAGTGAAAAATGATTTATTTCATATGTTTGCTGTCATTGATGACTGTCCTTAGCTTCCCAGTGGAGCGTTGAGGAAGGGATGTTGTCAGAGTGGATCTCTAAAGACATGTCAAACATGAAAGCCGTGCAGGATCAGTTAATCTATGTTTTAATGTAAAGTAATCTGGGCTGCTGTCATGAAACATGCTATAGCATACACATAAAGTGTATTATTATCGAATTAAATTCAAATGAGCTTCATTGGCATGAGAAAGCATATGTTTGCAATGCCAAAGAAAGTGTGAAATTAACTAAATACAGTTGACAATGGGGTAAGTTGGAGGGGGAACAGTGACCCATCATGATGGTAGAAGCTTACTGTAAAGTCGGGCCCTATGTCCCATGATGATGGTACTTAAAAGTAGACGGCCTAACAGATAGTGAATTTATTGATCTTCTGGTTGACAATGTACAAATGTAATATTCCCATTGTGCAACGTGAAAGGTTTTAACCCTGTTTTAAACAGAATGGATGAGTTGTGTAATGTGGTTAAACATGATATATTAATCGTAGCCTTTGAGAGTAGTCATACGTTAATAATGCACAATGAATTAACTGATTGCTAGTAGTATGTTCAGAGCTACTTCCTCATTACAAATTATGGACAGACAGACAGACAGACAGACAGACAGACAGACAGACAGACAGACAGACAGACAGACAGACAGACAGAATGAATGAATTCAGGATACAAAGAAATCACAGCACAATAAATACACAATAGGCCTACATAGAGAGATCACACCATACATTGACAATACTACACAGCTCCTCTTACAGAGAGCATGATGGAATAGGCTACCAGCCACAGTTCAAGAGTCTTCTTCTTCTTTTAGGTTTTATGGCGGTTGGCAAACCTTTCAAGGTGCATTACCGCCACCTACTGTACTCTTGGATTTACTATATTGTTACTCTTACTACTAAAAAACACCCGTGTGTATCCCATTCAGCATTTGTCCGCTCTGTTGTGTGCATCCTACTCCGCCAACTCCGGGGTCGGAGCAGGCGTGAATCCCTCTCTCAAAATAATGTCCAAATCCTCTCCACTAACATCCATCACGTCCAGAAACCTTCTTGCTGCATCTAAGATCATTTTAATTCTTTCTGACTTGCTTTTTATCTCCACTGCACAATTGATCACCATGGCAATGAATGCAAGGAATCTTTTCTTATCCATATAGACACCCCTCTCACTCTCAGTTCCATTCACTTTTTCCCTCAGTTGAGGTTCCTGTTCAGCCTGATGTGCGACCATATTTTCATTGCTCCCCTCCACTCTCTTAACCGCTTCAGCATATGACACCTTATTTCCTGCTCTGACCTTACTCACTTGGATCTCCTTCACTTTCCTGGGACATTGTGCCGACCCTGCGTAGTGTTCACCTCCACAATGTAGGCACTTTGCTGGTTCCTGTTTCTCTCTGCATTCCTCCTTGCAGCTTTCCACCCCACATCTCCCACACCTCTTACTTCCCCTGCAAACAGCCGCGACATGCCCGTACTGTTGACAGCAAAAACATCGGAGCGGTGCTCTTTCGTAGGGCCTGACCCTATAACTCACACAATCCAAATAAACACGCTCTGGCAATGTATCCCCTTCAAACGTTAAGCACATTGATGTGGTTTCCTCCCGTACCCCGTCTCTGAACCGTGTCATTCTTTTCTCCTGACATACATAACCGACATACCTGGCAAATGCTCCCTTCTTCACTGTCATCGGAACACCACTTATTACCCCCTTTCTCCAAGCTCTCATTCCCAACCGAAACACATTCAGCGGGCATTCTCCGAATGTGTCAATTTTATTACAAGCTCTGTCAATCTGATCCCTGCTTTTGCACTCTACTATGACCATGCCTCTTCTGCTAACTCTGACTGAGTTGACTTCTCCAATCTTTCCGACCACAAACTTTCCCAACGCATGTGGGTCGCTGAAGAGGCCATCAACCTGTTCCTCAGCAACAATTCCAATAACAAACTTTTCGTCTGACTCTTCCTCATCGCTTCCTTCAGATGCCTTTCTTTTCTTTTTCGTATTTCCTCTCTTATCTTCATCCGATTCCATTTCAAATCCGCCTGCCCTGGCAGTGGTCGTTATGTGTCTATTCAGAGTCTCTCTCCTGATCTCTCAGTCAGGTCTCCTCCACCGTCCAACTACACCTCTGTACTGAACTCCAGCCTGAGCCTACTCTTTAAAAGCCAATATTATGTATGAGAGTCGCGCCGTGCCGTGCAGCTGCACCAAGCTTCATTTAGCCTAATTGGCGCAGCAAATTATGGGGACGGGTTGTCCAGCTGGTTCGATAGATGTTTCTAGGCCTACTATATTAGTCTATACATTGTTGCTGTTTGGTGATAACCTTGTATGTCCAAAACGGCACTCATTAGTCATTAAACAAATGGTGTTAACCGTTCCGTTTAAGTTTTCAATATTTGTCAATAATGTTTTTTACATTTATATACAGTATTATTTATATATATATATATAATTATTATAAACGTTGTTAAAGCTCTGTATTCCGATCGTAATCATTGCTATAGTATTTGTTCAGTAACGGTCTGACTCTCCCTGTCCCTGCTTTAATCTGAGAACCCATGGTCAAAGAACTGAAAAACAGCGCCCCCAACCGTCTGTGTCCGACTAGGACGGTATCATGTAGTGTTATAAGAGTTCTCTCCTGATTGGCTCAAATTGGTATCACGACCTGAACATGCATTGTTTAAGAGCTGATGTGACTCTATAGCAAGTATTACTATCAGAATATAGAGCCATTTAACACTAATATCACTTACTATACATACCTTCAATGTGTTTTGTAATCATCTAAACTGTAAATTTAACATTTTACCTAAAGACAAATATGTTTTATTTTCCCCTCTGAGATGTAGGGGTATAAAGCATTGAAAGGTTAACCTGACTTTGCCAGATGGGGGCGGTATTGGGTAACCATGTTCCCCAACACAGCATCCATCTGGAATCTCTCAGGGAGTTCAGCTAACACCGAACCGCTCCGTGGTCTAACCAATCAGCGTGATCTAAGGGCGGGATATGTGCGAAACCGGATGTGAAGCTATATAGACACGTCAATATGATTGGTTGTGTTTGCACGCCCACTCGGTGATAGACAGACGGTCCCATCCAATCATCTACCAAGTATCTTGAAAAAAAGGAACAGCCCCGTCATCGAATTTGCTTCCGAGATCCCAGATCCCAATAAGCTGTGAAACTATTTTGTGTAGCAAGCTTCTTGGATCTGGCAGCGTCAGGTTATTGAAAGGTACCTACAAAAACTAAATACAGTACTTGAGTAACTATAATTAATTACTTTCCACTGCTGAACATGGTAATTTGGATTAGGGATGGACAGGAAAGATACATGATAATATGAAGTACGATCAATACAACAATCTCTCTGATAAAATTCCTTATTTGTCTAATTTAATGGGTTATTTCACAGTTAAAAATGGTTGGCTGTGCAGCACCACACTGTAAGTCCAGGGGGACAGGGCCTGGGCCACACAAGACATTTTTTTCATTTCCCAAAGACCTTGTGAGGAGAAAGCAATGGGCAAAAGCCCTTAAAAGAGGTGGGTCAGATGGGTTCACACCTTGGAAACCCACAAAGTGGGCAAGGATCTGTGAGGCAGGACACTGTAAAAACACATACAATGCTATTTCAGTGTCAATAATTGAAAAGTTCATAATTCTTATTTTCTTTTCAAAACTAGGATCACTTTTCAAAAGCCCAGTTGCATCCTTCAGGGCATCTTCTGCCTAATGCAGTCCCTGATCAAATGATCAAGCTCTGCATGACCGTGACCCCCTGTGTGACCGAGACCCCCAGTGTGACAGAGACCCCCAGTGTGACAGAGACCCCCAGTGAGACAGAGACCCCCAGTGTGACAGAGACCCCCAGTGAGACAGAGACCCCCAGTGAGACAGAGACCCCCAGTGAGACAGAGACCCCCAGTGAGACAGAGACCCCCAGTGAGACAGAGACCCCCAGTGAGACAGAGACCCCCAGTGTGACAGAGACCCCCAGTGAGACAGAGACCCCCAGTGTGACAGAGACCCCCAGTGAGACAGAGACCCCCAGTGTGACAGAGACCCCCAGTGTGACAGAGACCCCCAGTGTGACAGAGACCCCCAGTGAGACAGAGACCCCCAGTGTGACAGAGACCCCCAGTGAGACAGAGACCCCCAGTGTGACAGAGACCCCCTGTGTGACAGAGACCCCCAGTGTGACAGAGACCCCCAGTGTGACAGAGACCCCCAGTGAGACAGAGACCCCCAGTGAGACAGAGACCCCCAGTGAGACAGAGACCCCCAGTGAGACAGAGACCCCCAGTGTGACAGAGACCCCCAGTGAGACAGAGACCCCCAGTGAGACAGAGACCCACAGTGTGACAGAGACCCCCAGTGTGACAGAGACCCCCAGTGAGACAGAGACCCCCAGTGTGACAGAGACCCCCAGTGTGACAGAGACCCACAGTGTGACAGAGACCCCCTGTGTGACAGAGAGCTCCGATTTGCCTGAGAACATACTAAGGATCACTTTTCAATCACCCAGTTTTAAAAGTCTGTTTTCTCCCTACTTCAGTCAGTGATCAAATGAGCAATCCCCGTATTATTGAGGGCATCTGCATGACTGGGAGCACTTGCAGAACACCGCTGGATCACACTTACACCAATACATCAACAGGTAAAGCGACATGGGATACAGTCATGCAGAACATAACATTTGTAATTAAGTGTACATAACATGAACATCAAACATGAACAAAAATGTCATGTTTATTAAAAGGACCTTGGGCCTTATTTTCGCCGGTGCCTTACCTCTAATGCCTAAACTGCTTTGCCTTTAATATTTTGAAACACATTTTAAAATACTCCAAATATTGTCTGTCCTGATGAAGGTCGAATAGACCGAAACGTTGACCAATAAAGAGCAACATTTTTGGCAAGTTTCTGGCAGTGTGCGGGACCCTTCTTTATTTTTCAAAGATAACCTTTTTAAAAATACTCTGGCTATACTGACTATTTAAATAATAGCCAGATCTACATCGACACATTGTGAGCTTGTAGATCAGCTATTTGAACTATTTGTTTTAAATATATTTATTTTTAAAAGGCAAAGAAGTGTAGGGACAAGGGGTAAGACAGTGGCAGTCACATTACACATTACTGATACATTTGGGAAAAGGTAACCCATTTCCCTACTTTTGAAATGTTGCCACACTTGTCATTTATTCAGTGACTTTCTGCCAAAGCACATGCAATACCATGGTCTTTGAAACCTAGATGCACCAGACACCTTCCATCACAGCCATGCTGAGGTTGTCGCTGCCACTGTCCACTTTCCTGAATGCAGAACAAGACGAAGAACCTGCAGAGGAAATAGACAGAGACACACGCAGACGAGGGATCGCTGAACTCGAAGTTGAGCTAGAGATGAAGGTATTATTATGCTTTATTTATGCTCCAGACCCCAAGCAGGACATTCGGGAGGCGCCAGAAGGCCTGGGACGGACGGTGGGCTCGCCTGTCGGCGTACCATCAGCTTGATCCCGAGATCCAGGAGCTTTTTAACTGCAATGTTTCAAAACCTTCATTATTGCAAAAAGGCTTCTCTTTTCATTTTTCAATATTCCTCTTTCAGAATAAGATGCTTAGCCTGGTCTTCAATCCTGACCAACTTCAGAGCCTGGAAAGCAGGTGAGATAATAACCACATCACAACTTACAGTGCTATAAAGCAAGGTAGTAACAGAAGCAGTTTTACCCAACTCATTTCTGGGTCAAAGGAAGTGAAGAAGTGCATGTCAACAAGGCTGACGACCAGAGGGAAATCAGTGGTCTGAACATAGGGGATGATTGGGAGATGGGATTAACGTATGCACCATACTGTACGTTAATTCCATACAACCATACCAATACAGTAAACAAACTGATTTACAACACACAACCAAGCCACTGCTGAATTATTGGTAGGGTGTGATATAAGGGTGACAGTCACTGCCAGTGCTTGCCTGTTCATGTCTCTCCATATTCCCTTCTCGCCGGTTATACTGTAGATTTCAACCAGCAGAGTCTGCAGACAGGGTCAGTAAATGGTCATCTGCAACTATAAGCAAATGCTTAAAAGTCAGAGTTGCCACAGGGATCAGTGGCTATGAATATTTGAGAAAAGGTAAGAGCCCTAGACTTGTTATAACATATTTACATCTTTCTAACACGGAGAGACAACAAGGTACTAACTTTGATAAAATATCTTTACACATTCTAGAGATGAATTTGCCCATGCCATCCTACCGGACACTCAGTAGGCGCCTGGAGGCCATAGCATTCGCACCAGGAATCCAAAAGGAAATCCTGGACTTAATGGTGCTGAAACTGCAGCATCTTCCTCCCAGTGCCCGCCTTGCTGTCCTGAAGGTACCTTCAAATAAAAATGTATAGTTAATTTGTATACCGGTAGTTTCATCAGTACGTTAAAATCAGAATGATTAACAACAAATACATACACAGTATAGTATTTTCCAAAAGACACACTTACAGAACAGACATACAGACTTATGACTGCACACTGTTGAACTTAGTCATGTTGCTTATTGACAAGAAATTGTTTCACTCCCATAGCCTATAAAGTATTTTGTTTCATCTGCACATTTTAATGGAATATATATATTTTTCTCCTTTTTTTAATAGATTGATGAAATGGCCATCAAAAAAGAAATGCAATATGACGCAGGGAGCAAAACTATTTTGGGTACAGTAACCTTGCCCCCCCCAAAAATGGGATGTTGGCCACTAAAGTGCTGACGACGATTCTGGCCTCCTTAACAGTTTCCGTGCCGGGAATGGATTACTCCAGGTTAATGTCGCTGCCGTATCGGACATACCCGCCTTTTGTTTTATGTGTTTAATCCGCCGTAATGTAATGAATCAAAAGAAAATCCGTCTTCGTCGCGGAGTATGAGACTGGATGCCTTCGCTGTGATGACAAAACCGGAAATCGTCACATGCTGTGGGCTGCTAGGGCTTCTGGGAAATTGAGGCCAATGGAAATGCATTGGGTGCAACGCCTCATTGAAACCAATCGTGTGTGCGTCTTCCGGGTGCACCAAGATGGTGGATGCTACACACAGATCATAACAAACCACGGGAGCTTTTTTTGATGGATTTTCGCGGATTAAAAGCCCAAATAATTCAGCGTATGCTCTAAAGGTAATACAACAATCTCGGCAGTGAAGGGGGGTTGATTAAAATGCGGGATAATCGTAAAAAACAGTCAAACTGTTAACGAAAGATTTTAAGCAGGTTGTGGCTTACGACTATACTGGGCCTTCGATGTCAGGGAAAGATCTCTGGGCCTGCATGAAATCCATCATTGTGGCATGTGGAGAGCGCGGCATACAAGTCGTTGCTGTGGTACGTTCAGGCTTTAGCCTTTAATTTACCACCACATCCTATGAACAAACCAGTTATTGGCTTTGTAAAAGCTTAATTCTTAGCTTTGCTATTAAAATTATGTCAATGAATGTTCTTACCTTCACCTTCACCTTCTAGTGTTCTGACATGGACTCATCCAACCAGGCGATGTGCTGGGAGGCTGGCCTTCATAACGGCCAATCGATGGACAGGACATACATTGCCCATCCATGTTTTGATGGAGCATATTTGTTCTTTTGTCCTGACACCCCCCACCTGCTCAAATGCATGAAAACGGCACTGTGTAACCACGACTTTGTCATACCAGATGACATAGTCAGGAACAACAGCTTGCCTGGTGATACAGTGAGTACATTTATTAATGGGATGCTACTCAGATCACCAAATAACAAAAAGCAAATAGGTTTTGACATTTATTTATTTTGACATATACTTCTGCTTGAAATGATTTCCAGGTGTCTATACTTGCCATTGAGAAGGTGATCTCTGTGCAGGCTGACATGGCAGAGAAACCGGTGCCTGGTCTGACACAAAGAGCCATATCAACACGCAACAGCATCGATAAAATGAAAGTATGTTGCACTAACAACACACATTTACAGTTTGGTATATGTACAAAGGCCTTGCATCTTAAATGAAATTTAAGTGCAGACAGTATCTAAAATTAGGTCCAAAAGGCTTAATAAATCTGGCTCTGAGAGTATAAAATACTGAAAGTGCCTTCTCTTTCTATGACATACAATGACCAGGTAGATCTATATACAGACAGACAGACAGACAGGGTACTTACTGTATGTGCAGTATTTTCTATACTTAACAGTTATGTTCTTTTCAGGTCCTACCTGCATGTAAGGTGTATTTGCACAGCACTGCAAGTGCCATACGAATGCTGGTGCACTGTCAACAACTGCCAACTGAGGCCTTAAGCACAGCCTGGTTCATTGATTTGGTGAATGACTGGTTCGACCTGATGACATCGAGAGGTCCCCTTTATGGTCAGCGCATGCACAATCACACGCTCACTCACTCACCTTACTTACCTTACTTACTGGCATTCCTCTGGCTTGAACTCCTGTGCACTCCATCTGTATTACACAGAAACAACATTATTATAACTAGCAAGAAACAATGAACAAAAGGTGTGTGATTGTGCATGTTACACTACAACACTAGGAAATAATTTAGTCCGCAACACTGGATTCAACGTTTCGAAATTAATTCATTCCTGAAGAAGATCCTAGTGATCGAAACGTTGAATCAAGTGTCCAGTGTTGCGGACTCTATTTTTTACTCTTGTACTGCCTACTGGCTAGAGTGAAGGTGCATGCTCTATTACCTGTACACCAACAACACTACACATAATGTTACACATAATGTCTCACACACACACACACACACACACACACACACACACACACACACACACACACACACACACACACACACACACACACCTACCTGTTTCAGTGAAGAACACCTGTTTAAGAATGCCACTGAACCCAGGCAGTGCTTGCTCCTTCTGTTTGACACTAATGAAATATGGTTGATTTACGCAGCACTATATCCACCTAACGCCACTGCTGGGGCGACCTGGAAATTGGAGAGGCTGCAGGAGTTCATGCGAACATTCACTGCCATAGTGTTTCGCTAAAAAAAAAGGGAACACAACAGCGTAAGTGCCTCTGAGACAAACAATTAAAAGCAGAATTAATGGCAGCAGTTATGAGACTTACAATACTAAATGTATCAATTTTATTCACAGCCTGGAAGCCATCTCAGACTGGGGTGAGAATGGCAACCACCACCATGCTGGTGATGGCAGGTGCTGCACTGTTCCCAGAGGAACTGGAGCAGCAACTGCCATCAGTCCCCCCTTCCTTCCTTCCAGCAAACAGGGGCTGGATGGTGCAGCTGACAGGACAGGTATCAGCCCTCAACAATTTCCATACTGGGCGCATCTCCACGGATGCAAATGAAAATCTGCATTCGCAGTTGAGGGCAGATAATGTCATCCACCCCAGCGCCAAAACCTGCCATGCCAGATTGAAGGCTATTGCCCTCACCCAGTATGAAGGCAAGGGCGCCTCATCCGACACCACAATGGTCGAATACATCGACACCTTGGCCCACACAGAGCAGCCAGTTGACATTGTGGAGTTGCCAGCTCAGGCCTCAAATGAGCAACAGAACCTTGATACAAGGGCAGGTGAAGCCTGTAGTGAGTACTGCCTCTCAAGCAGTGCCCTCAGTGAGCATGGCTACCACAGCCTCCACCCCGTGGAGTCAGAGGCAGTACTCACTACAGTGAAGAGCAATAACAGCTTGCTTTCGATTAATTTACTTGAAGCTGCCAATGCACTTTTACACTTTTACACAAAGCAACACTGCAGACAATAATGTATTACATGTCTTCTGTTATTTTCCAGAAGTGATTACTTTTCAAAAGGTCTCAGTCATTCATAAATAATATTTGTTCATGAGCTGGCTGGTCACTGAGCTCTCATTTACTCCAGTGCATTCTGCCAAACTTCCGGGTAGTTTGGCTCCCATGAAAGTGTCCATGAAAGTGTCATGGCGCAGCCCAGTCATATCTATCTGCCTGCTCTTAATGTTTAATGATGGTGTTTGATTGTGCCGAGCAGGGAGAATGTTGCAGAGCCGAACGCCAAGATAAAATATTATGTGCACACTTCTATAATATATATTGGTTAAATCTATTTGTGAGTTGTCTGACTGAACTATAATGATAATTAAGTGAGCATCCGCTGTTCCTCACAGATATTTTCCTTATAGTTGTGGTGTGGACTCTCCACTTGAGTTTCCACAACAATTTTTAAACAATATGAATTAATAATTTATAGCGCTTGTTGTGGGCAGTCCATCACCCTTGGCGGTTGGCAGCCGCATGTTTAAATGTTTAAATATGCAATTACAGACAGGTTCATATTTAGTGACACATTTTCTTGTGAATAATAGTTGAATTCAGCAACATGGTTCAGTCTTGCTTGCCTGGATGCCTTTCTAATACCTACGTTTCTAAGCTGCATGCAGGTTGTTACAGGACAGTCAGTGCAAGTTTGACCATATTGTTTGTGATCGCTATCAATATAATTCTCAAAGCAAAACCCTTTCAGAATGGCCACTACAGTACATCTTGAAAGGTCGCTAGGCAGGCTTCTTGTCAAGACTAGAATTTCGGTCTGGCTCTACACCTAGAGGCTAATCTGACTTTCAGAGTGTGGGTCAGCTTTTTTGCCAATATGCCATGCAGTGTATGCTGGGTGGACTTTACTATCAAATCAATGTTTTTTGATTTGCACTTTAATAATGTACAATGCACTATTATTTTTTGCACTTTAATGTCTAATACCATGTACAGCGAATGCTGCTATTATATTCTGTCTATCACTGTGATCTGTGAATAAAGTGAAATGTAGCTTTTAGCGTAGGTTCAATAAGGAAGATCCTAACCATCCCATTCGTACGGAGCCCCTAAAGTGACATAGAGCAGATATTTTTTTTATGTCGTGCGAACGTCATATATGACGTGGGCACATCATATAAGACGTGCGCTCGAGATCCTTATGTCGTTCGAACGTCTTGACAAGACGTGCGCTCGAGATCCTTATGTCGTTCAAAAGCATAACATTAATAGCATAATAGCCTGCATACAGGCTGGTGGCTATTTCCTTCACTACTGCCCTGCATAGGACTGCCATACAATGGAAATGCTTGATGCTATTTTGTTTTATTTTCATATTGGACTGACATACAAGGAAATCCTTGGTTCACTTGCATCCAGACATGGATTCATTATAAGTCTACGACATCTTCATAGAATTCTGAAAGCAAATGAGCTTCGCCGTCGTACTTTTGCTGACCTTGGGACAATTATAGATTTCATTGTCAGTCAACTAGATGGCCCAGGGCGTCTCCATGGTTACCGTTGGATGCACACTAAATGCTTGGAAAATGGTATTCGAGCCAGAAAAGAGGATGTTCGGATGATCATTCAACTATACTTGACCCAGAGAGTGTAGCGCTACGCCGTCGCCGTCGACTCCAGCGCAGACAATATTTTGCCAAAGGACCCAATTTTATTTGGCATGTAGATTCGTATGATAAACTAAAACCATACGGAATCTGCATTAACAGCTGTATAGACGGGTTTTCTCGTAGGATCATTTGGCTTAGGGCCGCGTACACAAGCAGTAACCCGCGAGTCATTGCAGGTTACTTTATGGATGCTGTGGAGAGGTTTGGTGGATGCCCGAGAATTATACGGACTGATTTTGGAACTGAGAATGGGACTGTGCGAGACATCCAAAGGTTCTTCAGACGTGACGGAGAAGACGACAGGGCAGGGGACATGAGCTACATAGCAGGTGCCAGTACTGCAAATCAACGCATTGAAAGTTGGTGGGGTATGCTGCGGAGACAAGGGGCTGAATACTGGATCGAGTTCTTTGGAGAGCTGAAAGACGAGGGCCTATTTGGTGGAGATTTCCTGGACAAGGCATTAGTGCAGTTGTGCTTTAAAAACATAATCCAGGTGTGTACAGAATTTTGTGGTTGTATAACTTGTCTAGTAGCCTACAGTGTATAGACGAATCCACAGAGGGCTTCCCTGGCACGATTATAACGGTGTCAGAATGCACCCCGCAGCTCTCTGGGAAACTGCCCATAGACCTGAAGTCCCGTTAGTCCGAACATGCACTGCTCCCGTGCTTGCGGTTAGGTTTAGGTTTGCTACTACCTTATACTTATATATGTGAAGAACCCATGATGAGACCCAGTTTGCGCACCGGATCCGGCCAACGAAGAACCCACACAGTCCTTGTGGGATCCCAAATGCCATGTTCATGGTACCTCAGCTATGGGGGACAGATGACTTCATGGTCTCACCAGACACCGCTGATCTACAGAGAGCCAAAGAGGCATGCATATTCCTTACTGCAGTACCTTGTGATGAAGACGTTTTTGACCTATGTACAACTGTAATGGATGAGCAGAATTTGAGTTTTCCCAATGACAGACACCAGGCTGTAGAACTTTACCTGGGGGCGGATAGCATCCCTGAGTGCATTGTAGATTAATAAATCAAAATCAGGGCTTTGGAAAGCAAGTCCTAGCCGTCTAACCAGTGTTGCCATGTCTGTTTATTATAAGCGACTTTGGGCTTGTTTTTTCTGTAAAGTTGCTTCTAAATAATAGTTGTGGGTTTATGTTTATGTTTATTTCTTTGATATGGACATAACAATCACATTGCTCATTGCACAATTGTACAACTTGTAGATGCATCATTTACAGTGTGTTAGCACGAGTGCTAGTTTTCACCACTTGTCCATAGGAGACTTTTCTGTTTTTTTTGGCCTCGCTTTTAGTTGCCTTGTTTCCTAATGTTGTTTGAACCAGTGGTTCTCAAACATTTTCATGTCAAGGACCCCCTCATTAATATATAGGCTATTTGTAAATTCCTGGAAAAATGTGGAATGCCCTACCAATGGTTATAAAAAAGTGTGAATCCTTAACCTACTTCAAAACCACTTACATGGCTGCAATTCGGAACTGGCCCCCTGTGAAAAGCGCCCCCCAGAAATGCTCATGTAGTGTTATAGAATATTGGAATAGAATAAATATTCCATTCCGGTCTGACCCGAATTAATTTGGGTTTGGAGGGGTTGTATATACCGTTTGAATCGGTATATAGCCTACCAATCGGAATTGACCATATAAACACTTTATTCCGAATGCTCCTGTCTGTTTGGAATACATGCATTATTTTGCACATGTCCGTGCTTAGTAGCCTAGTGCTGTCTGTCAGAATTGGCCAAAAATAATCTCTAAATCGACCCCGCATTCAACCAGTGTGTGCACCGTGCGCTACTCGGCGCAGAAAGAGGGTTTTCGTCACAGTGAATGAGTTACAGCATGTTTCAAAGCTTCATAATAATTGCGGAAAAACGTGACATTCGGCATAATGAGTATAGCTATAGCCTACTTTCTACTTTAAGTATATTTTGATGCCAATACTTTTGCCATAAATGAGCGTGCCTGGTTTCATAGACTGCAGTGTTGCTCTCTCTCTCTCTCTCTCTCTCTCCATTTATTATTATAATAACCATGAGCGGTTGGGTGTTTATGTATTGTTATTTATTATTATAACGACCATGTGCGAATGCGCGATGACGTCATCGTACCTACATGAGAAATGTGACAAGTAGGGCTAGCTCGGTTCAGCACCATGGAGAGCGCCATAACCAAAACCTATTTGCGTTCGATCAGATCACTACAGGCTAAGCTGCTGTTACTTAGGCTACTTATAAGTGCTGTTCATTAAATACTTCCACCTCAGAAACATCAACCGCCTCCGCCCCTCCCTAACTCCCCACAGTGCCGCTATCCTGGTTCACTCTCTTGTCACTTCCCGCCTGGAATACTGTAATTCCCTTCTCTTTGGTCTCCCCCACAAACTCCTCCATAAACTCCAACTAGTCCAGAACGCTGCTGCCCGTATCGTCACCAGAACCCCTGTCACCAGTCACATCACCCCTGTTTTACACCAACTCCACTGGCTCCCCATCAAATACCGTATCAA
Organism: Protomyctophum parallelum; assembly: GCF_964188405.1. NCBI lineage: Eukaryota > Metazoa > Chordata > Actinopteri > Myctophiformes > Myctophidae > Protomyctophum > Protomyctophum parallelum. The sequence continues at coordinate 5,861,597 of NC_139716.1, read as the reverse complement.
CTTCAAAATCCTTCTCCACACATTCAAGGCCATCCATAACCTCACCCTGAAGGTCCTCCCAGCCCGTCTCTCCACCATGGGCTCATGAGCCTTCAGCAGCTCTGCCCCTCACCTCCGGAATTCCCTCCCCCCCTGACATCAGAAACATGGACTCCATCACCATTTTTCAAAC